>NC_141700.1:509599725-509919725 GCF_964263255.1 Lissotriton vulgaris | reverse complement strand
CAAGATATGTGCTCCAGTGGATTTTGAGTAATTTAGGTTAAAAAAATATATATATCTATGGCAGCGCCCCAGTACGCGCTCCGGGGAGCGCTCCGGGCGCGCTACACGACTTGCGCACGGAAAGCTGATTGGCTCTCGGGTGTCTGTAAACATTCCAAACGGTCCGGAGCGGCCGCCATCTTGTGTCTCGGTAGGATCGAGACACAAGAGGTGGCCAAAACAAAGGGGGAAAAGACCATTAGGGGGCAGAGTAGACCCCCCTGACCCCCTAGGTTTCATGTGGGGGCTATAAAAGGGCCCCGCGGGGCAAAAAAAAATTTTTTTTTTCCGATTTGCGCGGGGGGAGCGCCCGGTACGCGCACCGGGGAGAAAAGAGAATGGCAGAGTTTAAAAATTTAAGTCATTTTATATAAATGGGAGGTAGTTCTGAAAAGAACTGTTTTTTTTCTTCTTTTTGTTGTTTTCTTTTTTTTTTTTTTTTAAATTTTTTTTACTTTTTATGGCTTTTCTGAACAGTTTTATATTTTTTTTGTATTTTCTTGGGGGAGCAACAAAAAACAGGGAATTGTAAATGGCTCAACTGGAGCAAAAAAAATTGTGCAAAAAATTAGGGTTTTTTCGGGCACTTATGGTTCTCCCCAGCACAGATGATAAGTTTAACACTTTGCTCACCATAGCAAATTAACTTACCACAATATCTGCACATGATTTTAAAATCGTTAAATTTGGGTTGTATGATAGGCATTGTCTCTGTTGCCTCTGAACCCGATGGAGTTGGTTCTTTTGATGTTGAGGGTCTAGATGATAATGGGGGTAGCTTACTGCAGAGGTCCCTTACCTCTGCAGCAGAATAGTTGATTGGGTGCCAACGGATCATGTGCCGAATCATGGTATGATTCCCGAAGGAATATTTTTTGTTAGGGTTCCCCCTGGACAGCTCTGCATCACAAATCAAACAAGTCACCTTCGCAGCGTTGACTTTTTTGAAACCCCTTGGGATTTTGTAGAACTGCCATACGAAGCGCTCTTTTGGTTTGTAGGGCTGATGAACTTCTTGCAGGAACTGCCTTGAGCGTTCCTCCTCTTCCTCCTCCTCCTCCTCTTCTTCTTGACCACCAACGTGATCTTCTGGTGGTCTTTTTGATGGTGGTGGTGGTGGTGGTGGGGCAGATGCTCCAGCTGCTGCTACTGTAGCCATTTTTAAGAAGAATATATTAGAGACAGATCTCCAAACAGGTCTTCCTCAGTCAAAGGACAAAGTGAGAATAAAGAAAAAAGGAGGGGGCTTTCATCATTTGGAAAAAAAAACTGTTCTGGACCAATGAGAAGTGTTATTTTCAAGTCACATGATCAGGGCTTTCATCATTTGGAAACCAAAAGTGTTTTGAACCAATGAAAAGTGTTATTTTCAAGTCACATGAGCAGGGCTTTCATCATTTAGAAACCAAAAGTGTTGTGAACCAATGAAAAGGGTTATTTTCAGGTCACATGACCCGACGCGCTTACACTATGCGACCCGGGGCGCGCAGCGGAAGCGCGTCAAAACGTTTTGCGATCGTATGCGCATGCGTGCTTCCGGGTGCGCTTACGCTGTGCGTCATATGACGCATCACGCGGTTACGTGATACGTCACGATCATGTTTTCGTTCCCGATATTGGCGCTTACGGGACGCTCCCCTGGGCGCGCCCTGGGGCGCTTCAAACGAGTACACTCTCCGGGGCGCTCACCGGGGCGCGCTCCGGGAGCGCTCCTAGGAAGAAAAAAAAATAAAATATATATTTTTTTTAAAATGGGAAAAATTGTAGGGACTGGTAACCCGATGTGCCTTTGCTATACTCAAGTGGTTTTTACGAAAAATAACTTTAAAAAAAATATATACTGTGCTACATTGGGCTATATATATGTTACAGCCCAAACGTAGCCCAAAGATGGCCACCAGAGACAAAAAAATACTAATGTAGCCCAAATATCAGCCATATGTAGCCCAACTATAGCCCAATGATAGAATGTACCAGAGTGTTCTCAAGAACAACTAGAGCGTTAACAGTCTTACTTATAAAGTGAGACTTATAGTTAGGAATTTTGCATTTAAAAAAACCTATGAAATTCACTGAAAAAACCATAGGTTTCACACCAGTTCTAGTTAGCTGGAAATTTTACTGACATAAAACCACTGAAATTCCCACGTTATAGTTAGTTGGACTCACTATAACTTGCGCGTGTAATGCACTGCTGATGGCATCACATATTACATCACTAATGACATGGTCAGTGACATCACTCATGACATCACTGATGACACTGTCCTTGTGACAGAGAGACTGACCTCCTTTCACTGTAAAGTAACCCTTGAAACACATATTGAAAAATAAAAACTAACATTTTCCAAAAAAGTGGTGATACCCATACCAGTTACAACAACCAATTCAGTAATACCACCATCTATATACACATCCACTCATTCACCAACAGTTCTACATAGTCACTCATACATATATTCACTCATCATATGTAGTGAAACACCTATACATCCTATTACACACCGACAGTCATCCAAAAGTTACTCACACACATAATCACACATGCAAATAAACTATTGAGCATCCATTAATTTGCATATACAGCTATACACACACTACCACCTTACTTCTAAGGAAACTTACGGATACTCACTCTCTTAAACAATTACGTATAGAAATACATACTTATTTAAACAGGAACTCTTACAATCTCACATATACTCACTTATAAACATCAATACTCACATATATCAGATTAAAACATATGTTGTTACTGATAAAGACACTAGTGAGACAGTCATTCACTCACTAACACACACATATACACACTCATCCACCCATACAGTCCTGCACATATGCTGTCTTCAAAACACATACAAACAGTGAGTCAGTCACTCATGCATCAATGTTATAAGCAATTCCCACACTAAACAATACAAACACTCATACTGATACTAATAAAACATGTAATAACCCATGTACATACACATGTACCTACTCACCAACCCATGCAGCTACTTATACACAAAGTGAAACACTAATACATATATTTAAAAATTTAAACATTACTCACTAATATTTATTTTTCAGAAAGACACACATTCACTGGATGGTGTCATCAGTGATGTCATGAGTGATGTCACTGACCAGGTCATGAGTGATGTAATATGTGATGTCATCAGCAGTGCATTACACGCGCAAGTTATAGTGAGTCCACCTAACTATAACGTGGGAATTTCAATGGTTTTATGTCAGTAAAATTTCCAGCTAACTATAACTGGTGTGAAACCTATGGTTTTTTCAGTGTTTATATATATATATATATACACACACGATCCCCAACATCACAGCACCTCAGGGCACCAATCAGGAAACGGACCACAACCGCAAGTTTAATTATCTCAGTGCTTTATTTCCTCCATGCAGACATACGCGTTTCGTCCAGGGAACCCGGGCTTGATCATATATATATATCTATATATCATATAGATATATATATCATCACAAGCAAAAATGTGAAAAAAACATTTATAAGTTATTTTTACTAGCTGTAAATCAGTTGTGTCTTTTCTATGCATAATGGTAACAAGCGTAGGAATTACTAAAGTATCAAACATTTAAAAACAAATGCCTTGCATGCTTGGTTGGTACATTTTAGCAAGCTGAGCTCATGCAGTAAACAAAAAGCGAAAAGCTTCCTAAAATGCGATAAGGCCTGAGTAATTGGTTACAATGTTAGCTCTTTCAAATTCACTCACCAATCCAAAAGTTTCTCGTTTCGAAGTCCATATCTGTAACCTCATTGGTGGCTTCTAAACGCCCAAGGTAAAATGCCAAGATGTCCTGAACCTTTTGATTCTTTATCTGAGCCAGCACGCCTCCCTTTTCCTGTGAAAGTGAAAACAAGCGGAAGCAATGAATCCAAAATGATGCCAAGTGGATTGATTCTCATGCTATGTACTTTGTAAACATAAGAACCTTGAGGGATGAACAAGAGTATGCCCATTTTGCTAAAACAGGAACCTGGGACACTAGTAAATACAAGACAACAATGGTTCACTGTCGACTTTGTTGCAAAATAATATTCAAATAGTTAATAGATGTAGCTACGATCCACATTAGAGAAATTAACCATGCAATAACGAATAAAGAGCGGAGAAAAAAACAGTTTGATTGCATAAAAAAGCACTCAAATAGTGAAAAAGTGCAAGGCGAATAGAAAAGTCACAAGTGCATATAAACAAAATGAAAAAGACGCATGACTCTGGACTCCAGAGTTGGGTCAATCAGAGTCTATATTACATTTGTAATTGATGGCGTTTCGGCCTCTACTTAGTCTAAGGTCATAATCAGGTCAGGAGTGAATTAATGAGCGCAATTCTCTAGGTCGAATTGGAGGACACTTAAGAACAGAGGCAACCAAATTGAAACTGAAACTGCTCAAAGTCGTTTACAAAGTAGTCCTGCAATCCCAATAAGCAACAATTTGGGCTCAGCCTTCTGGCATTCTTCGAGGGGAAACTTATAAACATTTTGTACACAACCTGTAACAACACAGACAAGTCACAGTTCGCTCCACAAATCATACATATCTGCATCCCTCCTTAATTTGCTTTGGGCTATAGGCCCATCCAAGGCAAAAGAGGCAGTTAGCAGGATCAGTGTGTCCAAGGTCTGAGCTAAACTTAACATGTCATACAGGATAACAAAATACTACAAATCTCTAGCATCTGACTTAACTGACGGATTGAAAGTCTCCCCTTTTCAAAGTAATGTTCCTAGGTGCTTGCAGACCATCACTGCTAAGTTGTTGGTTGTCCAACTTCCAAGCTATCATTCCCAATTAAGATCTTGGTCAGCTGCCAACTTTAGGAGAAAGGCCAATCATAATATTTTCCACAATCCTCTAGCGGAGGAGACAGCCATTATAACACTGTTTTGAGAACAACATGCTTTTACCACGCATCCTTTACCTTGGGTGTAAGGTTATTTTTAGATATAGGGGCTGGCTAAGGGCATAGGGTGGTAACTGTGTTTTTAGGGTATGGGATTTTTTAGGCATTAAGGGTGGGTTAGGGTATTAATCCTGGCCCCCTTATTAACCTCCATAAAATACATTGTTGTCCAGAGATTTTAATTTTTAATTTGTGTTTTTGGACCATTAGAGAAGTAATGTATCTTGGGTAGACATTGCTGATGAAATGAAGAAGGCTGTCAACAAGTTTATTAAAACGTTCCCCTCTTTTCCCACAAGTTCGTGGTGAGGAACAATTTCACGATAGTCCCATAATTTGTAATTTGTCGTCTCACTGAAAACATTGCAAATAGAAATGACTTCATGGTAAACTAGCTGCCACTGAGAAACATATTCACTTTTACGTGCCTGACCAACAATTCCCTTGGAGCTCTTCTGTGTTCTCTGGATTGTCTGTTCCAGTTTCATATCTGGTGCCACAGCATTGAACCTTCCCCGTGTCTTTCAGCACAAAATGTCTTTGGATGAATTTTCTGTGGAGATATGGTTTTTCCACGTTTAGCTTCTTCACTCTTTCCAATAACGGGACCCATATCTCAGGTAGTTTATGAAATCAAATTCACAAAACACAGTAAACAGTGACTCCACAGTCTTCACATGCAGCTTCCAATCACCTTCCAGATCAGTATGTACCACGTTTTTCATGGAGCTATCCTGTGTACAACATTTTCCCCATGCTCATCAAGTTCTGATTTTTCTTCACAATCTTTGACAAACTCTACTAACTTGTTTTTCAGGTTTTCTGATTAGGAACTGAGTGTATTGAACATTGCTTGGCATTGAATTATGTCTTGTAATGAAGTGCACCCTGTGCCATGTTCACTTCTGAGACAAGATATGCAAAACCTAATTTGTCATTCTTGTTCCAGAATGGATTCCAACGCAATGTTTCTATAGCCTCAGATATTATGAGCATACCTTGTAACAAACAAACATATTGAGTTCCGCTCAATACTGATTGGACAGTTTTGCGTTCAAAGATTTCAGCCTCAATAAGTGTATTGTCTATGTCACATCACTGAGATAATTTCCTGCACACCACAATGCAACTTTTGTCATGTGGAAAATGCCCATCATTGGATAAAGATCATCAAATTCTACTGGATTGCTCATAAAAATGTCAAGTACAAGAAAGAAAAAGCCTCCATCGCAGAAAATTGGCATGATAGGCTGATCTTGAAGCTGAGCAAGCACATTTTGGAAATGTATTACACCTGTGTATACTATTGCATAGTTTGATATTGGAGATGGTATTACTGGTACAAACCCAATCTTCTTCAGTGGGACGGTATTATGGGAGATTGGAGCATGGATTCCGGCCCACGGAGGTACTGGCTTTTCTTCATCCTTCAGTCCGCACCGAAAAAGCGATGTGATTAAATTCAGTTAAATCAGTTTTGCGGACCGCAGCATCCGGTAGAAGAAGATCCATGTCCTCAGTCACTCTGAAACTTTCTGGTAGATTGGGATGGCTTGTAGTGATTTTGCACATGTTAGCAAGGCAGTTGGGTTCTAAGTTTGCAGCTTTGTTAGTTTATGCCTACAGCTGACACACCTTGTTTATCAGCAGCAACTTTATTGGTACAGTCTTGAAAAAGCACCATGCAGTATCATGTGTGCTGGATGTTCCATACAAAAAAAGAGCTGTCTTCAAAATTATCAAGAGCAGCAATTGTAAATCCTTTCCTGGTAAAGTGACTTGGAAGGAGTGTGCCGTCAGATTCACAAGATGTTACCGCATTAGCTGCTATCAAGTTCCTGAGCCGTACTATGTCATTATAACTTGTTGATTCACCAATCCTATTAATTGAAGTGATTAGCTCGCTACTTTTGCACTTGTCATAGATTGTGTGGGCAGTCATCATGTGTAAGGGAGTTTCCTTTTTGCTGTGATGTAATACATAAAACAGGATTTGGAAAAGACAGTACATGTGCACAGCACAAGGATGTCGGTTCATGGGATTATCTTCCACTTCTTCACTTATATCTTCAAAGACCTTATCAATGTTGTCAGCTTCTGTTCCGAACTCAAGACTACAGTTCGTAACAGTTTTGCTTTACTGATATTAAACAATGATGGAAAAATTGTTAAGACATCAGGCATTCTTGTTGACTCCCATGATTTGCGGTGCTCTGGGGCATCATAAAATTTGTCATTAAGTCCAAAATCTAAATCTTTCAGAACATTTATTAAAATAGTTGCTACTGATTTTATTGTCAGTGGAGATCACCACAAGTCGCACAGTCTATTTCTTAGACTGACAAAAACGAATTCTGTCATTGTACAAAAATCTTCGTTTCATTATTATGGATCAATATAGTGTCATCAATGTTGACAATTATACCTTTGATCTCACTGAGTGTGAACCAGTAGCCAGCACTCAAGAGTGGCTTTACAACTTAATTTGCTTTTTCAAAGAGTGCCAACTTAACTTAAGTATTACAGTTACTTTGCTGCTGGGAGCTATTTGTACATTCATATTTTTTAATGTATGCCCAGATGCAGTTTGGTTGGGAATACAAATCCACTGCAAATACATTCACTTCGCTGTTTAGATCAGCTACTCGGCTAAAAACGCCATCTTCGAAGAAACTGGCTGAAGATAAAAACATATTTCCCCTTTGGGAATAACATACTCTGTACTTTGTTCTTTCGTTAGTCTCTTTGGCCCTTGTTCTGGCGAACCACAGCTCACACATTGAAGATTTTCTGCTTTCAGATCAGTTGTTGGAGGTGGATGAGGGGTAGCCATCGCTCTTCTAAGTGGATGGCAATGGGTTTGGTTGTCGTTAATTTCTGAATAGACTCTAATTCTTGTTGTGATTCAATGGCTTCCTTTTTTAAATGTATTCCCGAAAGAGAAGAACATACAATGAAATACGATGATATCAATTTAAGATCAAATCGCTGTTATACCTATATCATAGTAACAAAGCAAAGAAAAAAAGAACCCCCCTCCCTCTCTTTTCCATGTCATAACCGACACCGAATAGGTTTGTTAATAAAATACGATCATAAAAAAAACTCCCCCGTTATCTACATTGATATTGCCGGTCAATACCTCCATGGGAGTCAGTTAATCATAGGGAGCCAGATTGTTTTGCCATGTTTCCTAGCTCCCCTACCTTTACAGTTAGACAAGGACCTTTCCACATGGTAGAAGCCCATTAATCATCCTAGCCATGCCTGACACGTGGGGAGTTCTGCACTTTTCCAAACTGTAGCGATTAACTTGAGCAACTGCCAAACATACAAATCAAGCCATTATACATTTGGCTGTCGTATCCAAAGAGAATCCTTGATGGGCTTATACTTATCTCCCTCCCAAACAGCTTTTTCCAATATAGCTCAATGCCTTGCTTTAAATATAGCAGCTTCTCACACCCATAAAACATATCAATCGTGTCTGCAGGGCCTTCGTCACTCCTGCTGCACTTGTCATCCTCCCTCTTACCCCAACCAAACAGCCTCGCCAGAGTATACTAAAGGTTGAAAATCATTTTATAATGCTGAGCTTTCAGATTAGTTGAGAGAAAATCCTTAGCATCCAGTCCTATGGACATATACAAATCCACATCCCCTTCTTCTAGTTTCCTCATTCAGTTTGATTCTGTCTTCTCCAAATCATCTGTGCCAGTGGCCCTTAAAAGATTATATATTTGTCCTATCCTATAATCCGGATGACTTATAATCTCCAAAAAGGGTATACTTTCTAATGATATCTCACAGTCCCTGACTTGTGTCAAAAATTCCTTTACTTGCACATACTTAAAGAAAGACCCTTCGGTTAGCCCAAAATCCTGTTGGAGCTCCACAAATGAATACATGTGGTTGGCAGAGTAAAGATCCTAAACCTTGATGAGCCTATATTGTTCCCATTGTTTACCCATTCCATCATAAAAATTGGCCGGAATAATCCGTGATCCCCCTGGATGAGTATATCTATTGTATCGCTTTCAGCTTTTGAACCTTTTTCCAGACTCTCTAGGCAGTGGTCACAGTCTTGAACCACACTTTTTAAACGTAGTTCTGCTTGATCTGTCAAAGGAGGCACCTCTAAGCAGCTTTGCCAAGTGCCAGCTCATAAATGGTAGGTTGAATGACACAATAATGTAGTTCTTCCCCGTTCCTGCTGCCTTATACACTCTCTGGGAGCTGCCCACCCTCCCCGTTCCTGTAGAAGGATTAAAACCTTAAGGGATCTCCTGATCTTCTGACATTGCCAAATAAAATGAGAGGAAATGGCATCCAAATTCTTAAGTAAGGACCGTCAACCTTGAGAGAGTTAGACCTAAATAAATAAACCACTTTAGGCAATACTAAAATTGTCAACATATTGAACCTAGCCCATTTTTTCTTACCTTAACTCTGTGTTATCCTTACCACTCAGTGGCTGCAGAGTCATGTGATAGATAGTAGACACCTTAGGGCTGATCTTAATCACTAGATATGTTGATGTGTCCATGCGGAAAGCATTGTAAATACGACATTGTCTGCACAGATAATCTGGGTTTTTTCCCTATTCAGTAAATAACCAGATTTACTCCTGAATTCCCCTGTGATTTGCTCTATCTCGACTATAGCCTTCTCAGGATCTACAGTTATCACTGCAATGTCATCTGCATATGCCAATACTTTAGTGTCATATCTGTTAATGCTAACTGGCATTTTCTACCTTGACTTTTGGCAATTTGTAGAATAAAATGGTCTATATAGAGGGCAAACAGAATTGGGGAGCAGGGACAACCTTGCCTAGTCCCTCTCGTGATTTCAATTCTCCCTGACTCTTGACTCATAATTTGCAGCCTAGCATAGGGGGTAGTACATGCAGCCCTTATGGCTTTAATAAAGCATGGACCAAATCCTTTTTGCTCCATAACCCAAAACAGATATCCCAACGACACTCTATCAAATGCTTTCTCTGCATCGAGGAGGATCATAGCCATCCGGTCACCTGTTGTTTCAACAATATCAAATAAAGTTACCACTTGTCTAATATGATCCGTTGTTCCTCTGCCAGGTATGAATCCGTGTGGCCTTGGTATGACCAGGTTAGCTATGATCCCCCAAGCACAGTGCTAACATGTTTGAATACAGTTTGGTGTCAGAGTTTATCAAGGAGCTAGGCCAATATGAGGCTGGATTATCCAAGGGCTTCCCTTCTTATTTAACCTCTCTCTCTTAGCGGGCCCAATTTGTTTTTAAGATAGCAAAACCCTGTATCAATGAGGTCTGAGTCGTATATGCTACTAATTTGAAGCTCCTTATAGTCAACAATTCTCTCTTACCCCTTGGAATATGAGTTTCCTGTTGACATATCACCTTTGGCCCCAGTGAATTTAAATCAAAAGTTACTACTGGTGTAACGATAAATCTGTAAGAGACATTAGTTAGTGATAGATTCCTTACCTTAGAATATCCCCAGGCGTCAGACTTGATCCGCAAAGTTTTGCTTAGCAGTACCCCTGCGCGTCAGTAGGTGGTGTCCTGTAGCTTCGCGCCCGTCACTGGCATCGTAAGCGCCGAGATGACGTCACAGAGACTACTTAGGCAGCACCCATGCACGCTGACATCAGTTCTGTACACGACTTTCCGCGCCAGGAACGCAGAGCGATGCAAGATACTGACCATTGGTGCATAAAACTAGGGCCCTAAAAGGGGATGACCTTAACCCTAGTAATCAGTTTGCAGAACGGGGAGGATGGGTGGGGCAGTAAAGAATCTATCACTAACTAATGTCTCTTACAGATATATTGTTAACAACAGGGGACTTAAAAAGAGAAGGCTGGTCAGGAAGCTGTAAAAAGGTGGAAATGGCTGAAAGATAACCTTTGATAGTGCCCAGAGCAGAGCCCTGCTGAGCCAAAGAAAGAAGGAACAAAAGAACTTCAGAAAGCAGGGCAGAAAGGGGAGCCACAGCCTTAGCTGTGCATCATGCCACAAAGAGGGATGCCTGGCTGCCAGAATGACATCACAGACTTTGGGAGGAAGGTCAAAGGGTGTCAACTGTCGCCGCTCGATCTCCACGCATGGAGGTGGAGGCTGGACAGGTGTGGGTGGAGGACCCTCCCCTGCTGCTGCGACAGAGGATCCTCCCGGAGAGGCAGTCAGATCGGGGGATCGATCGCCATGGTGAGTAGCTTGGTATACCAGTATCTTCACACCCAATCCGGAGCCACAAGGATGACCTGGGCTCGGTCGTGCTGAATCTACATCAGCACTCTGGGCAGAAGCGGTATAGGCGGAAACGTGTACAACAGACCGCAACTCCACTTGCGCCGAAAACCGTCGCAGAGCGACTGCTGCCTCGGAAAGTCCAGCGCGCAGAACTGAGGACATTGCACATTCTCGTTAGTGGTAAATAGATCTAACCAAGGCTCTCCCCACTGCAGAAAGAGACCTTGCGCCACACCCGAGGTCAGACGCCATTCGTGATCCATCAGACACTGGCGGCTAAGTTCATCCGCCCTGGTGTTCAAAGAACCCGCCAGGTATTGAACCATCAAGGTAATGTTGTGATGTGCCAGCCACGTCCAGAGGCGCAGAGTCTCTTGACATAGCGTCCACGACCCCACCCGCCCTGCTTATTTCAATACCACATGGCGGTGGTGCTGTCCGTGAACACCTGCACTACACTTCCCTGGACAGAGGGAAGGAATGTTTTCAGCGCAAGTAGGATCTCCCTTAGCTCCGAAAGATGGATATGGAGTTTGGACTCTGCCAGAGACCAGAGTCCTCTGATCTCCGCCAGTGATATACGGCCGTCCCAACCCAGGAGGGACGCATCGGTCAGTACTGTATGCCCCGGTTGGGGAAGAGAGAGGGAGCTGCACTGACCCAACACTGGTCCGTGTGCCACCACTGCAAGTACTGTGCACTGCTCTCCGAGATCTTGACGTAGGCGGATAGGTTTCCATGATGCTGCGTCCACCTTAACTTGAAGGCCCCCTACAGAGCCCATATACGCCACCTGGCATGATTGATCAGCAGGATCTAGGAGGCCATGAGGTCAAGCAGCCTCAGTGTTGTGCAGACCAAACCCCAGAATAAGGGATGAAAGATGGGAAGCATAGCCCGAATGCCATGGACTCACTGTCCAGAATCGCTCCAATGAAGAGGAGCCTCTGGGAGGGAAGCAGATGTGACTTGTGCACGTTGATGGGCAACCCCAGCAAATGCAGGGGGTCAGCCATAGTGTAGGTAAAGCCAGAGGGGGTGCGGGACGGGAAGTGCAAAGGAGACCAGCAGGCATAAAGTACCATCCAGACTTGTGCAGACAAGAACTGAGGAAGTGTGAGCAACTTGAACTTCTCCCTTCGGAGGAAGCGATTAACGTCCGAACCCGTAGGACAGGACGTAGGCTGTTGCCCTCCGTTGACACCACGAAGTAGCGGAAATAACAACCACGACCTACATCAGGCTTCGGAAGGCGCTTGATGGCCCCTTTAGCCAGGTGGACACCGATGTGGGGATACGGAGTTGGCATGGTTAGAGGGGTAGTGTGAAAGGGGTGGGGGTAGCCCCTTCGGACCATCTGCAGAAGTTATGTGTCCGAAGTGATGGATGCGCCAGAGGAATAGATGGCGAATCCTGCCACCCCTTTTCGTTTGGCGGGCCCGAAACAGCCTATTAGGCTGCGTAGGCCCTTGCCTATGAAGTTGGACGGATGGTGGCGCATCGTCCCCTTAGGCATTTGCCTGGGAGAGCACTGTCTGAGCCACCGCCGGACACTGAGGCAGCACCTGTGCCACAGTGTCCTACACAGAGCGTGAATAGTGGTGTAAAGGCCATTTAGAGAGGCAGAGACCTAGACAACCGGACACTCTGGCTATGGATGTTGTGTGACGTAACCGGTGTTGCCTGGAATGCACAGGAGACCCATAGGATGGGCTAGGCATTGAACAGAGCGCTTGTGAGTGTGCCATTAAAGTGCAGCAGTGGCTCTGTGGAGGAAGTCACCGCCTGAAGCACTTCAGGAAGGAGAGTTTTCCGATAGGCACTGAGGGTAAGAACCACCCCTTCGCAACTCCACAAAATATGACCCAACCACTTCTGTAGACACGGAAGAAGGAGACAGTGGCCCAGGGTTTGGAGATAAGTCCAGCTGTACTGGATGCTCCAGATCGATATTCCAGTGTGGTACATCCTCACACTGAGCTGCGAGAGGCTCTTCAGACTCTTCACAGTATTCCCCAACATCTACTGGCCCGTAGAGAGGCTGAGCTCACTATTGATCCGGCTCTGGAGGTAGCGCCGAGGGTGGCGCCGAGGACGGAGCCAGCGAAGTTGCCGAGGCCGGATCCAAAGGCGATGTTGTGGCCAGAGCAAACGGCAATGCCGAATCTGGGGCCATTTAACAGGGCCGGATCCATGGTGGCGCTGAGACCAGATCCATGGTGGCACCGGGTCCGAATCCACCAGCTGCGCCGAGGCCGGAGCCAATGGAGGTGCCAAGGCCGGAGCCAATGGCGGTGCCGAGTCCGGATCCAACGGCGGTGCGGAGGCTGGAGCCAACGACGGTGCCGTGGCCGGAGCCAACGGAGGGACCCGATGGGACAATTAAACGGTCCATGGCCGACTGAAGTACGTGTACTTCTGCCGGAGTCGCGTACGGACCCTAAAAAGGCGGATAGGCCGCAGGCGACAACGGAGGCCCCAGAGGAGCCGTGGGGCAGCAACCACCCGCACCCTCTACCAAGTCCCGCAGACGAAGAGCGACGCCGCTTCTTTGACCTTAAATGGCACTTGGACTTACCTGTCCCCGATTCCGATAAACGATGGTGTCGGCGGCGCCAGCGATCCCTTGACCTCCTACGGAAGCGGGATCTTGAGTGGCGCGGTACAGAGTGCCGGGCCTCCAACGACTTCTGGGAACGCACCCGCAAGCCGTCTGCGCCATGGTCCGACCATCGGGGCATGTCTTGGGGTGATGGCGTGCCCAAAGCAGAAGAGAGACACGCTGCGTGGGTCCGTCACCGACATGGTCCAACGGCAGTCCCAACTGGACTTAACCCGGGCAACCCTACTGCACCAAAAGTCAATTTCTCGACAAAAACAAGAGACAAGTCCTCAGAAACAAAGTCAAATTTATTGACTAGGAGTACCGTACCGCTCTCTCTCGAATCTGCGCTTGCTGGCACGGAAAAAGAAAGAACTGACGTCAGCGCGCATGGGTGACGCCTAAGTAGTCTCCGTGACGTCATTTTGGCGCTTACTACACCAGTGACGGGCGCGGAGTGGCAAGACACCATCTACTGACGTGCAAGGGTAACGCTAAGCAAAACTTTCCGGATCCAGTCTGATGTCTGGAGATATTCTAAGGTAAGGATTCTATCACTAACGTGTCTCTTTCAGATATTTCCGCCACCCGCTGCCACTTATCTCTGGGATTTAGACCCCCCATATTAACCGAACATTTAGTTAATTTACCAATTCGGGATGCGAGTCCTTGCCCCAATGTCCATTCTGTACCATTTTAAACTATACATAATGGTCCCTCCTTGCCTTTCTTTGTTTTTTGCTCTCTCTTTGGATTCTAATATTTTTCTTGCACCCCACCTTCCCCCAGGCTGCCATCCCCCCACATCCTGACCACCCCCCAAACCCCACCAACTTCCGTCCCTCCACTCATAAGAACTTAACGGACCAAGCATAGGTCTGTGGTGATAAAAAAACACCAGACCTCTGAAAATACATCCTACTACTACCGTTCAGCATACTATCAAGTGTACAAAAAAGTGAGAAATTTTAAAGCCATGTGAAAGATAACCCTCCACTCCACCTTCCTTTCAAGCAATCTGTATATTACATTGGAGAGAGCCTCCTCCAAATCCGAAATACAAATTTACCTGTTTCCTGCAAAAATTATTTAGCTTTGATTTCAGACATAAAAAACAATGTCCTGTCCCCTCAAATTACTTTCAGGTGAGCCGGGTTTAATACGTAAGCCTGGGCTCCTTTGTCTGGGGAAGGTTGAATAAGTTGTCGCAGACGCCATCTCCACTCCACCATTATACGGCAAAAGTCAAGCCGAACGAAGAAAGAGCACTCTCCTACTGTGTATTAAGCCTCGGGCCTGGCTTTCTCGAAGATTGACTGCCTCAGGAGAAAGTTACCTATGTACACTAGTATAGCCCGTGGTTTCCTGTCCTCCCTTGCCGGTTGTTTCTATACAATGGGCTCTTTGTACTTCCTGGTCCCAGTTCCATCCCTTAAGTTCAGAAAATGCCTGGCGAAACATGTCCACCATAAAAGCATGGACATCAGATCCCTCTTTTCCTTCTGGCACACCAAGCACCCATAGGTTGTTACATCTTTGTCGATTCTCCAGAATGTCTAGAATATAGGTATTGTGGGACTTCACCAGACCACAGGCTCCCACCACATTCATCTCAAGAGCGGTGGCTCTAGTTCGATATCTGTCAAGCGCTCACTTATAGCACTACCTGATTTGGCCACCTTCAGTACTGCCCCTTGATGCTTGCGAATCGCTACTTGAGATCTTCGGCCGTCCAAATGGGTCTCTTCTCTGTGAGTCATGATACATTGATAGATTGAGTCTAGGGAGGGTGGGCTAGAGCAAGGAGCCTCTTGACCGTTAACTACCGTGGCCCCCACTAGTTGGTGAATAATCCGACTTTAGCCTTTTTCCCTCCGCATTCAGCTGTTCAAGTTGTTTGCCCACCTTCCGTGCTGAAATGGATGTATTGCCCATCTGATCCTTAGGCAAACTATCCCCTTCACTAGAGTCAATAAATGGTTACAAGCCATACCCTGACAAAATCGGATCTATCTGATAGTAAAGAAAACAATTGCTCATGTCAGGATCTGAGATGACCATGCCTGCCTGGTTCTGTACGTTTTTACTGGCTTGGAGGGATCTACCAACAGCACTCCTTTTCGGGGGAATCCTTTGCTTTTGGCAAACTCCTCACCATGCACCATCTTCGTCAAATCTGCATTCAAATGAGAGCCTGCCAGTTCTTTAATCAGTCCCCCCTCATTCGACTCAGTTAATGCATTAGAGGTACTGCTATTTACCATGCCTGTTGTAGTTGGTGCCTATTGAGCCGATCTCTTAGGTGGAGCATCTTCCTGAAGGCTCATCTCTGTAAGGCCTTAGACAGATTTTCCCTTATGTCCAGCTGTGTTTTCTTAGATGCAGGATTCCCCTCAGCCTTCTCCTGCTGTTTAGACCTTTCTGTAATGTTCACTTCTCCACGAAGTAGCTCTAAGACCGGAGTGCCCGGTGTACGCTGAGAGGCAGGGGGCTCCTCTTTCCCCTTCTCGCCAGCCAAATCTCTACTGGCCGTAGTTAGGAGACACGTCACGCTCTGCAGTGACTGTGCGGCCGGTTGGGCTAATGGAGCCATTAGCCCAACTGGCATGGCTGCGGCCGGTTGGGCAAATGGAGCGGCTACATCTTCAACTTTTTGACAGCCTGCTCCAGCTCCCACTGCCTTCAGGCCCATTTTGTTGTCTTGGGCGCAACCGCTACGTGAACTACAGTTGTTGGGGCTAAACGCTGCCACAAGTAGACACTGACAGGCGTAGAGAAACTTCCTCCGCAACAATGCATCTCCTCGCCTTCTGCCGGTAAGCCATGTCAATAAAGTAGCTGCCTGCCAAAACTCAATTGCAGCTACCATCAGCATACTCCAACAGGGTTTTTTTTATTTCATAACTTCATTCTCCTCCTCTCAATTAGCGCAGATTGTCCATCAGCCGGTCACAGAACAACTGTGTTACGGCCACATCAAGCGGCCACCATCTTGCTTCCCTGACTTAAGATTTCCAGGCTTTTTTTCCAATTGTATACTACTCCTAGCAGTTGCAAAATATTGATCCTTTTCACCTATCAGTTTCAGTCTTTTGTGAACTTCATCTTGTCGTATTTCTGCAGCAATCTCAAACTCTCTTATGTCCAGCTGCAGTTGATGTTAGCTTTTCTTTCAGATTAGTTTGGCATATGACACATCTTTCTTTGTTGGAGGAGTCCTCAGATTTTGTAGTTAGCAACACTCCATAAGTCGGTAAAGATCCTCTGCTATCACCTGCTTCTCTCATGTTTACAAATTTGAATCAACAGAAAATCTGAAACAAAAACATTATTACAATAAATTACCAATATGATGGTTAAAACACAACAACATAGAGCCACCATTTTGAAAAAAAGGTGGAAGGATTGCTCAGAGGAGTTACTTTCTGTCTCTATAAGACCACATAACCCCGAAAACCTTGGTTTTGAAACCAAAATGAAATTTATAAGTCTCAAGGTTTCTTAAATATTACATCATCACTGCAACACATCTGCCATTTTTAAAAATTTTGTCAAGAAAAATGTGACCCGGATTAGTAATGTCTCCCCAAATTAAATTACTTCTCTAATGATACAATACACAAATACATTTTTTTTAATCTCTAGACAACATTTATTTTTACTGAGGTATACCAAGGGGCCAGGACTATATAGGGTTTTAAGGGAGTTTTCTGGGTTTAGGGGTGGGTAAGGGAATAGGGTGGCAAGGGCATTTTATGGTTAGGTAAGGGTACAGGGAGATGGTGTTTTTAGAGTTTAGGGGTGTTAAGGGCATAGGGGGGTAAGGGTGTTTTAGGGCCCAGAGTGGCTAACGGTGTTTTTAGGTTTTGATGGTGGATAAGGGAATAGGATTGTAAGGTAAGGCTACAAAAAGGGGGTGGGGGAGGGGGTGGGGGTTGCCCCCAAGAAGAAAATATATATTTTTATAATAAACAAATGAGAGGAAGGGGTTATGGGAAACCTCATACACACACATGTGTGTGTATTATATATATATATATATATATATATATATATATATATATATATATATATATATATATATATATATTAATATATATATATGAGTTTCACTTATCCAGTTATGTTATGCTGATTTATATAGTGCACGAATCCCTCGAGGGGATATCCAGGCACCCTTATATAGACTTACCTCGTGTTGTAAACGTATGCCTGGTGTAGGTATATGAGTGGTAAAGCCAATGCAGGTTAAAGGCACTGCGTGGTGAAGGATGCATGGTAAAGGCATTGGTTGTTAACACATTTGTGGTAATACCATACTACCTCTAGCAATGATCAGACCAGCTAAAGGAACAGAAACAGTTACTATGGACGTGTACAAAGGACCTGCTCTTCATACCAGACGAGAACCATCTCTTTGGACTTCTATACAGCTACTGCTCACCCACCTAGAGAAAGAGAGGGGGATCTCACGAGATTGCATTTCAATGGATTATGTATTTTGACCATAGTCAACAAGGGAAGGCGGGCACATTGATGTCCAATACTAATAAAATGATATTTGGTATCCTAAAGTTTGCACTTCTTTGCCCCATATAATCATCGAGAAACATCACGTTTACTTTCCAATGTATGCAGACACTCTTGTCCATCTTTGTCTAGAGGGCAGATCTGAGTACCAACCTAACATTTCTCTGTGTGGCTACAGCACCTCTTTTTTGGATGTCAGAGAGCTTCTTGCTCTTGAATGCGCCAAAAAAGAGGGCATGCAGTACGACCCACAGCCATTTGAAAGGGCCCAGATCCCAGGAAGAACCCAGAGTGCTAATACAGAAGGAACCAGGACCAACCAGCATTCAGAAGCTCTCATGCTAGATTCAACAACTAAAATCAAAGTACATCTCACAAAGCTTGGCTCATGCCTTGCTTCTGGGCTCTGTCATCTCCATAAAGGGATGGAAGAAGTTGTGTGTTGTACAGATTATAATTTGAAATGCACAATCTTTACTCAATATACTATCAAAAAGCGATCCACCATCCCAATAATGAGTACCGGCAGTTCATCATTAAGGATGCTGCTGAGAAGCCCTGCCTGGAGTTTAACCCCTTCACTGCGGCGGCTATTCCGCAGCAGTGCTAAGGGGAGGGCGGCCGAGCGGTGGGCGCATGCTGGTGACGGAACCGCTCCGTCACCAGCGTCAGTTGCACTGTGCTTATGACGGAGCGGTTTCCGTCATGGCCCCGCCCGCTCAATAGAACGCCCAGCGCAGGCGCGTCGGGCGGGCCATGACGGAACCGCTCCATCATCAGCACAGCGCCACCGCGGCTGATGACGGAGCGGTTCCGTCATCAGCAGGGGAGGGGTTAAGGCAGAGTGAAACATTTCCAAAAATGCATTTTAGCTGGGGAATTTGAGGGGGTTACACTGCACCATTGCTGAGCTGATGTGATTGCAACATTTCAAAGCAGATGTGACTGTAGAACAGCTAAGGGGATTGCACTCTTGCAATTCTAGGCTGATTGCACAGCAGAGCCTAGGAGAGGATGTCAGTGGTGCACTTTGAAACTGATAAAACTTGTTCCATTTTGGGATGAAGGTTCTGGGACGTTCATAGGATGAATGAAAAGGGGGGCATTTCTGACTGGATGATATTGGAACATTTCATATTTAGGATGTTGGCAATAGGGCACGGTAAGCTGGTGACAATTGATGCACTTTTGTGTTGCTGAACTGGGCAGCCATCAGCTGCTTTTATTGTCCTGTTCAGTGTTGATAGCCCTGAGGCACCACAGGCTGGGCCCTGCAATACTCCTGAGCGGATGGCACTCAATCACTGAGGCATCTCACAGATAATGGCACTGCATGTTTGAGCGAATGATACTGGGCTATTTCTGATACCGACCAATTCTGAGCTAAGAACACTGTGGCATTTTATGTCTGCTGGCAATAAGTCACATCTGATCTAATGTTACCAGCATATTTCTAAAGCTCTTGTGGCATTTTTAAAGAGATACAAATTTGGTATTTCTGAGCTTGTGGTACTGGAATATTTCTGGGTTTGTGGTACTGGGATATTTCTGGGCCCATGGAACTCTGGCCCTTCAGGCCTAGGGCACTTAGACAAACATTAGGGTAATGCAACTGGGGAATTCCTGGGACCTTGCAAGTGTAGCGTTCCTGTGTTGGTTATAGAGGGCCATACTTCAACTGAAGGCACTCAGACATTTGCCAGGTAATGGCACTGTGGTATTTATGGGCTGAAGGTCCTGGTGGAGGGATTTTGCTCAGGAACATACCTATGCTAGGGACAATAACCATCAGTATGCAGGAACTGAGCCACCATACCACCTCAGTATCTAGGAGCCCAAGTCTGACTAGCTATAGTGCCTCACTGGTCTTCCTAACCTTTCTAGAGAAACAAACAAATTTGCACCCCAGAACACAACACACTTGACCCACTCCGGGATAGCGGCAATAGGACACACCCTTTCACTCTCACTCGTACCTGTCCAGAATAAAATATACAAGAGCCATGAAGGAAGTTTAGAATATTTATTTAAACTATCATTCTCTGAGATGCAGTATTTGTACGACAATTGGGAAACAAATGCATAATAAAAATATTGTTCGCATGGTTAACAAACCATAGATCACAAAACGTCCTGTCATATTAAAAAACATATAGCCTAACCCCCTCCTCTACTGAAGCTTAATGATTATATATCATAGATCTATGGGATAAGTGCCAGATCCCGCACCTTAGCATGCAAAGATGGTTGTTCTACATCTCAGCTAACGCAGCAATCTTGCCTCAGGACCTTTGCTCAGTGTTTTAGAAACCGTGCTCTTAGTTATATGAAAAGGTATGTTTGCTCAGAAATATCAGCTGAACTCTCAAGTTATGTCTAGGTGCTAGTGCCTGACCAGAAAAAATAACAAGGGGTATTGCTGTTTGACCTTGTCCATGGCTTTCAGACTAAATCCCAGAAAAAGAGCAAGGTGCGAAAACCTATGTAGGTTCTGTGTGAAAATACAATCTGGCACAAAAAAGCAAGCGTGTTTATATAGTAAAGTGTTCAAAATTAAATGTGGCCTACAATGTGCAAAATTAGGCTAACATAGGGAAAACTACAATGGGCAATGCATGAAACACACAACAGACCAAGACTTTAATGGTCAGCTGGCCAGCAGAGTTGATGGCATTGTGGCATTTCCCAGAAAATGTTCTGAAACCCTATTGGGTAACAATGATTACAAACCCAGCATATACCTCTCATGATTATTTAACTGGTATTTCAGGTTTTTGATTATTGGATGTGCCCTGGTATGGCCATATACCTTATCCCAAAATGCTAATCCCTTTGACATTCCTATAAACAATTCCAAGTCAAAAGAGATGACTAGCTGGTTGTAGCATCTAGAAAAATGTCTGGTGTGTTGCACTAAAGTGCCAATTTTCTAAACTTCTCAACCCTGTATATGTAATTTAACCGAAATTGTGTTAAATACGGCATGTTTCCCATCAAGGAAATGGCTCCCAAGGTTACATCTGTTAGGTCAATTTTTTCTGCACTGGTGGCACAACCAAAAGCAATAACAGGGGCACTGTTAAGACGTTTTAAGTGACTTCCAGCAGTGTTACCACCAACTGAGATAGCACTGGGTTCTACCTGACACTTGATTTTCGCTCCGTAGTAGTTGTCCGCCTCGGAGGAGACCTGGAAGCAGTCCCCGTCTATCAGAACATCACAGCTGTGAAAGGGGAATTCCTCCTTAGCTGCACAAGAGAAGCAGATAGGGAGACACGGGATCAGATTGGCCACTAGCAAGGTCAACAATCTCTCTCAAAGTACTTGCAGCGGTTCTACAAAGTGAGTTACTTTCCTCTGAAACGGGCTCTGCCCTTGGCAAACACCCACAAAACTCGCTTCAGAATAAAAATGGAGGCATGTGTGTGTAAATGAACCTCAGGAGTCTAACCTGCTTGTCTACTGTGTATTTGCCTAAAGTATATTTAGCATGCGGTACAGGACTTAACAACTGCACTCACAGACTTGCTGATTCTAAGAGGCAGAGCTTGTGCTGCTCTATGACTGAATCCCACAGTGAACACTGATTCACCTCAATCTGATCTTCCAGCACAGCAATTACTGCTATGTAAAAACAGGATCAGCGTGCACTTCTGGTAACTCCAATTTCTAAGCTTTCTCTGTTACACCAGGACTTGGGAGAAGGATTCTTCAAAAGAAAATTATTTTTAAACATGTACTCCCAAGTCCTCCATTTTTCCAAGACTCTTCAAGGAGAACCAATGGCTTTAACTGCTGCCCACTTCCCTTAAGAGTAACACTGACAGTCTTGAATCAAAACCACCCTGTAAGAATTGTACAGCCCATTTTGTAGTACTGCTTTCTTACACTAAGGAGGTTATTAAGATAGTGAGTGGATGGACCGCTGCCTGCAATCGCGGTGGTCAAGAGACAGACCAACAAGTAGGCGGTGGTATGACCGTCGCCTTAAAATGCGACTGCCGAGCTGGTGGTCGCAAAGTGCTCCTTTTCACAGTGGCTTTTGCTGCGGCCCAGAAAAAGGGCCCCAGCACAAGCCACCATGAAAATTGAGCACTTCCTTCACATACATGTACAGTGTGACATGCGCCATGTGGTGCATGGCAGGTGCATGGAGGTGCGTGGTATGGGCACTACATGTGCCCCCAGGGCAACTTTGCGTTGGCCCACGGTGTACGGGCCCTGTTTGGGGCCTCCAAATCCATTTCCAAAAGACTTTTCATAGCGGTCTTCCTGCCATGGAAAGGCTGTCAAAAAGGGATATCATAATCCCTACGGCGATGCCTGCCTCAGCACTGCTGCCATTCGGGACTATGATTAGGACCGCTTCCCAATAGGAATCACTGATCCTGGGGAGGAGACGCTCTTACATCTGACTACTGTGGGTCCAATTGCCGGTACTGTAATCCGGCGGTTTGAACCGAGGGTCTGTCCGCTGGAAGACCACGACCGACAGCCTGTCGCTGGTGGTCCACCCGCCATCATATTCAGGCCCTAAAAGTTACAAAAGAAGACTACCAATAATAATCTTAGGCCTTAGCAGTGGAACCCCCCCTGGATTCCTGTATGGATAATGTCAAGGAGTTCGAGATTTTAATGTTCTGTTGAACCCAGGTTCAACCTCCATAGCAAGAGTTGAAGTCTCTTCAGAGACAGCAGAGACCTCTGAGTGTTCTTCACTGAACAAGGCTGAATAAGAAGAGGCCATCCTGGACTCAAGACTATTAGTGTCAACAGTAATGTGGTGTCTCGGGGAGGTGTGGAACACCTCAAATGTATGTACTGGAACAAGAAATGACATTCAGAGTAACAAAGATTTCAATCAGTAATCAAGACATCACTATCTTGTTCCCGCAAAAGTTGGCTCTCCAGCTCCTGGTGGCTGACACCAACATTTTTAAGGAGAGGGACTTACATTTTTTTTTTTTAAACACAATTTAAGGTCAGCTGTCCCTTTTCGATATTTTCACGAAAAAAGCAATGTGATTTCAAATACATTCAAGTGTGTTCCTGTGTGTATTTTGTTAAGACAAGACTTGCTCCAATGCAAGTCTGTGCAGACGATTCACCCACATCAGGTTTATCCAAAAGTGCATAAAGGCATGCCATATTTTATTTTTAAAAAGCCTAAAGAGGAGCAGTATTAACACATGACAGAAGCAGCAACTCACTAGCACACTGGGGGCCTCCATACCCGACGTCACACAGGCAGGAGCACTCGTCGGCCTTAAACTTGCCATGAACACACTCCACGCTGCATTTCACTGGAAAAAACAAAGGAATAAATACAACTGAGATTACTTTACTGGCGTTAACAACTAGAAAAAAGTTTTACAGTCCCCTCAGCCCCTCCCAAAAGTTGAATTCAGATCCTGCACCACCAGTCCCACCGCTGTCTCTCTGAACAGTGTGCGTTTCTGTGTCATGGCTGACGATTGTTAAATTATGGAGGTCCTGAATCCATGTTGCGGTGTAAGTCAGTGGTCTAGCTTATGGACACACATACATAGCGCGGAGTATGGGAAATCACAGCGACTGCACACCAATAGTTCCATGCGTCCTTAAGTGAAAGCGCCAAAGGGTAACCAAGCCCTTTTTTTTGTATCATAAATCTGCAAACTAACATGAGGTGTTTCACAAGGGTCTCTGCTTTCACCATACCATTTCAATGTCAACATCGCTCAGTTGGCTAATCTAATTTGCTCCTTTGAACTCCACTTTTATATGTATGCATGTGGCAACTGAATCCTCCTCAAGCTGAAGACAGGTTGGGCGTCGGGCAGGTTTAAAATAATGCATGTGGGAGGTGGAGGAGAGAGCTGAGAACTGCTGGCCAAAACTCAACTACGAGTCAGCCATCTTGTTTGCTTGAGGGACGGTGGATCCATAGAACTCTACATTATGTCCTAACCTAAAAGGTGAACGTCCTGGGCCATTTAGGGCATACAGAAATCAGGACCACAAGATCAATGCAGATCTACAACTTAGAGAACAAGGAGGGGCAGATATGAAACTATGGGAAAAAATCTCACCACAGATTGACACTGTATGTCGGGGCTGCCTTTGCGGTATCACAAATAGATTATGGAAATCAAGTTATGGCCTAGTGTCTAAATAACAGACTACAAGTCATCCAATTCCACGGGAATATTTATGTAATATTGTACCCATGAAGTCAGGAATTATGACTTGGCCTTTAATGTCAGCTGTTCAGCGGAGACAGAAAGAGGGGACGAGTTACTGTTGGATGGGAGGGTAGTTTGAAGAGAAAGAGGGTTCCAGCTCAGCTGTGGTGTAAAGCGGCGGGACACTGCACTGTGGCACACAGCCTGACCTCCACCGGCACGTGTGTTGGTACAGTGAGGAGCTCTTGTGACACTGCAATCAAAGGGATAGGTTACTTACTTTGTAAGCATCTACTTGTAGCATGCAGGGCTGTAGATTCATATGCTTAGCATTATCCTGCCATCAAGTGTTGGGCTCGGGTGATTACAACTTGTTTTTTCGAAAAAATCTGGAGTCACGAGGTATAGTGACTCCTCCTCCGGTGTGTAATGCGCATGTTGCTTGGCTCCTTTGTTAGATTGTTTTTGGCTCATTGGATGAGCATTAGAACAAGCAATTGCAATGCAATAAGTCTCGCATTTGGAAAGTTTGAGCTATTGGTATTGTAAATTACACAGTTTTTATTTATGTGTTAGTTTTGAAAATAGAGAACTTAATAGCTTTGTCATTTACAATGCTAATAGTTTTAACTTTCGCAAATGTGACACCTATAGCATTTGTAATGCAATATGTGTTGTATTTACGTGACTTAGATGTATTGATATTACAAATAACAATGGCTTTTACATTTTTTATATTTAATACTTAAATAAAAGATATTGCCATTTATAATGCCAATAGCTTAAACTTTTGTAAATAATTTTTGGGAAGATTACGTTAATTGTATTTTATTGTGACGAAAATCCAAGAACAGAAGTGAAATATTAACATCTTTTTGTGACATTTGTAATAAAGCTTGAAACATTGAGAGAACATATTTGAACCAGTTGTTGAATCGTTGCACAGATTGATGCTGTGGTGGTGCTGAGTGATGTTGTGGTGGTGCTGAGTGATGTTGTGGTGGCGATGAGTGATGCTGTGGCGTTCAGTGATGCTATGGTAGCGTCTAGTGATGTTGTATTTCCCATGAGTGATGTTGTGGTGGTGCTGAGTGATGCTGTGGCGAAGCGATAGATAGATAGAGGGAGGGCGATAGATAGATAGGCAGAGTGATGGCGATAGATAGAGTGAGTGAGTGCGATAGATGGAGTATATTTATGTTGCATTGAGTAGTGTAAGTATGAGGTGTGTAATTATATGGCACTGAGTGGTATTATGTGGAGTGTATTTACGTTGCATTGAGAATAGTAATTATATGGCGTGTAATTATGTGGCATTGAGTGGTAATATGGGGAATGTATGTTGTATTCAGTAGAGTAATTATGTGGCACTGAGTGGTATTTGGAGTGAATGTTGCATTGAGTGCAATGTAATTATGTGGTGTGTATTGTGTGGCACTCAGTGGTATTTGGAGTGTATGGTGCATGGAGTGCAGTGTAAATATGTGCTGTGTAATTATATGGCACTGAGTGGTATTTGGAGTGTATGTTGCATTCAGTGTAGTGTAATTATATGCTGTGTAATTATGTGGCACTGAGTGGTATTTGGAGTGTATGTCGGATTGAGTGCAGTGTAATTATGCGGCGTGTAAATATGTGGCACTGAGTGGTATTTGGAGTGTATGTTGCATTGAGCACAGTGTAATTATGTAGCATGTAATTATGTGGCACTGAGTGGTATTGTGTGGAGTGTATGTTGTATTCAGTAGAGTGTAATTGTGTGGCATGTAATTTTGTGGCACTGAGTGGTATTGTTTGGGTTGTATGTTGCATTGAGTGCCTGTGTAATTATGTAGCATATAATTATGTGGCACTGAGTGGTATTGTGTGGAGTGTGTGTTGCATTCAGTGGAGTGTAATTATGTGGGGTGTAATTATGCGCACTGAGCTGTATTTGTAGTGTATGTTGCATTGAGTGCATTGTAATTATGTGGCAGCGCAGTGTGTGTGTGAGGCAGCGCAGTGTGTGTGTGAGGCAGCGCAGTGTGTGTGTGTGTGTGTGTGTGCCATAAATGTGTAGTGAGTGTGTTGGCAAAGGGTCATCTAGTTTGGCTTGGGCCTGTCTCTGGAGCGAATGAACAATATTCTTGTGGAGAAGGAGTGCTGTGGCAGATCTGGTAGCCTGTTGTCACATGAGCCTTCCTTGCGCATCATTAGTCGTTTACTTTCATGAAAAGGAGGTGCTAAGAAATTTGAATCTGGGAGGTTTGGCAAAGAAGGTTAGATGGACTTGTGTGAACGAGGTCAACCATTGTACACAGAGTATGCAGGCCTTATGGGGATTTACAAATATAATTGGGAGTTGAGGAATAAGCAGTGCTACGTTGAGGGATCGGAGAAGACAAGAATTTTGATTTTGATCTGCCCAGTGTTTAATTGCTACAAGGCAATCCAAGAGTTTCTTTTGGAGGTGGGAGATACAGAGAAAAAGATCTGTGTGTCATCATTAAGGAATTAAAAAGAGAATGCACAAAATAACATGGTTCACGGTGCAAAATGAGAATAGGAGAGACTTAGGGGCCGATTCTTGGCAAATGGTAGGGAGGGAACTAGGGCAGTGATAAACAGCCAGGGGTGGTGAAACAGCAGTTTAAATGGTACTTCATTTTAACTCTGTGCGAAGAATGCCTTAAGTAAGTGGCAAGGATGGTGTGATGTACACTTTTCCAAAAACTAGAGAGAGGTTAAGGAGGATGAGACGTGAGGTGGTGGTGGACAGATGCTTGCGCAGTCGCCATCTCGGTTTAACACAGTTGGCCAAAACAGATTGAAGTTGATTTGGTAGGTTATGATGATAGGCAATTAGTGAGTTGGATGAGCATTAATCGCCCAAGTGTTTTCAGAGGAATGAGCGTAGAGATAATGTCAAGTAGCTATTTGGATATGATGCGCACCTACGACTGTTTTCTACACGTACTTTGGTTGGATGTCTTTCATTTATTGGAGCATGCAACTTGGGGCATTAAAGGAAGCTAGCAGACAAAACCAGACCACACGTTATCTTCTGGTGAGGAAATAATATGGGGTGTGCTGGCAAAAGAAGTGGTAAAGAGCTACAAATAATCGTGTGATGCACGAATAATCAGAGATTTCTAGCGAACAATCAGTTTTGTATATATACTCAAATGATATATTTATTCTATTTGGCCTCTGAATATATTTCTTTTAAAAAAATCAATAAAATACTTGAACCAGTCCTGCGCTGCCATCAGCTCTTCGCCGGCCTGTGAGGAGTGGGAGGGCGGGGGCTGTCTGCGCATGCGCGCCACTCTTCAGTTTCGTTTTGAGGTCGGAGCACGAGCCCGGAGAAGAGAAGTGCCACATGAAGTCCCGGGTCCCAGGAGGGGGCCCGGGTGAAGACCAGCGGGGAGACTGCGGGGCCCCCATGCCTATGGGGAGAGCTCCGCTTCTTGGTAGAGTGGCAGAGGAGCTCGAGTGCTCTGCGGGGCTCCCTTGGCAGATGGTGCGAGCCCGAGTCCGACTCCGGTGAGGTAAGGGGGGGGCTGTGTGCCTGTATGTGTGTGCCTGCGCACGCCTGTGTGTGTGTGTGTGCGTGCATGCAGAGGGGTGGGGGCTGGCTGTGTCTGTGTGTGTGTATGCGCCGTTAATGTATGCGAGCGAAGCGAAAGCAGGGGCTGTGAGTTTGTCTGCGCAAGCGCGGCTCAGACGCGCACTCCCGCGGTCAAAACTGAGACTGCAAAAGCGCGCGTCTGACTCGTGTCTTCATTCCTAAATACGGGTGACAATAGGTCTAAAGCAGAAACCATCAATGCTTACGCATTGAATGTAGGTCTGCTCGACCTAAAAAGGAGCAATAAAGTGACAGTGCAATGCGTATAATTGTGAATGTGTAAATTTGGTTTCAAAATATTATGAAGTAATGCAACTAAAAGCTTACCGGGAAGAGGGTGGGTCCATATGAATCTACAGCACTACACGCTTCGAATAGATGCTTACAGGGTACATGACATATTCCATTCGTGGCACGTGTTGGCAGTAGATACATATGCTTAGCATCAAATGTAAAGCAGTTCTCTCTTTTGTGGTGGCAAGCGATTGGTTGAAGTACTTGTTTGAAATCATGCTTTAAGTACAGCTTGACCCACTCTTGCATGTTGATGGTTTAAAAACAACAATACAGTAGTATTTTGTAAATTATGTGGGTTATTCCATGTTGCTGCTTTACAAATATCCTCTATAGGGATATTCCTAGAAAAGCCATAGTGGCTCCGTGTTTACGTGTTGAATGAGCCCTTGGTGGTATTCTAAGCACCCTTTTGGCTTTTTGATAACATGTCTGAACGCATCCGACTATCTATCTAGCAATTCCTACTTTGGATATTGGCGCCCCCTTTTGAGATTTGTTAAAAGCAGCAAAAAGCTGTTGTGTCTTTCGAAAAGATTTTTTTCTGTCAATGTAGACATGATGTCCCTTTTAACATCTAATTTAAGTAGGGCCCGCTTAGCTACTTTGTTTGGTTTACTAAAAAAACACTGGTAGCTGTATGGTCTGACTTGTGTGAAAGGTTGAGACCACTTAGGTACACATTTTGGATTAGTTCACAGAATTAATTTTTGGGGTACATGTTAAAGAAAGATTTCTGCAGACGATGGCCTTTAATTCCCTTATCCTTCAGAGAGAAGTGACTGCCACAAGTAAGGCAACTTTCCAAGTTAGATATTAGGGTTGACACGAGTGAAGTGGTTCAAAAGGAGGCCCCATAAGCCTCGTAACGGCAATGTTCAAGTTCCAGGCTGGGGCCGGTGGAGTGGAAGGTGGGATAACTCTTTTTAGTCTTTCCATGAATGCTTTGAATACTGGTATTTTAAACAGGGACATACATTCCCTGGTTTGCATGTAGGCAGCTAGTGCTGCTAAGTGTAAACTGATAAATGTGTAGGCAAGCCCTGCCTGCTGCAGATGGAAAAGATATCCTATAATCTCTTATACTGTAGGTGCTAAAGGCTCAATTTGTTTATTGTACAGAAATGTGCAAATCGATTCTATTTTGCAGTGTAACATGCTTTAGTAGTAGGCCTATTAGCTTGTTTAAGGATATCTATACATTTGTGTGGTCATTTTAAATGCCCAAATTTTAGGATTTCAGGAGCCACATCACTAGATTGCGTTGTTTGGGATTAGGGTGCATCACTCTTCCTTGATCTTTAGTTAGTAGGTGTGGCCAAAGAGGCAATTTCTTGTGTGCACTAAAGACAGTTGCAGCAGGGTTATGAACCATGTCTGCCACACCCATGTTGTGGCTATTAGGATTAGCATTACAGATGTTTGTGTTAACTTTTGAACTACATATGGAATAAGTGTGAGAGGAGGAAAAGTGTGAGCAAATACTCCTGAACAATTCATCCATAGGGCATTGCCCTTGGATTGGGGTGGCGGAACCTGGAGGTGAAGTTTTTGCATTTGGCGTTGAGATGAGTGGCAATCAAGTGTATGTCTGGCGTGCCCGATCTTTTGACATAAGAGTGGAGTATTGACACACTGATCTCCCACTCGTGCATCTGCTGATGTGTCCTGATGAGCAGACCTGCAAAGTTGTTGTCCACCCCTGGTAGGTATTCTGTTAGATGTGGATTTTGTGATAGATTTCCCTGAACCAGATGCACTCTGATAGGAGGGATAGCTGTGAGGAATGTGTCCCCCTCCTGTATTTTAATACAATGCATTGCAGCCATATTGTCTGTTCGTATTAGCAATACGTTCTGGTGTAGGCGATTGCGAAAAGCTTTGAGTGCTAGCTGAATTGCTAATAGCAGTAGATGACTGATATGAAGATGTGTTGAGCTATTGTCTCTAGAGTCTAGACCGTGAACTTTGATCCTGCATATGTGCTCGTCATCCCGGGAAGGGATGCATCTGTGGTAATTGTGATTTGAGGAATTGGGGCTTTGTAGGGCCAGCCTAGCAACAAGTTGTTGTTATTCCACCACTGCAGGAAAAAATGAGTTGGTGGCCATACACACACTAGATCCTGTAGATGCCTTCCACTTGAGACTACTGAGATTTCAGAGTGCATTGAAGGGGACGCATATGTAGACAGGCGTGTAGTACTATGGCTATAAAGGAAGACATCATGCCTAAAAGCTATTGTTCGGATCAGAAATGTGTTGGACTGGAGAGAAAAATCCAAGCGCCTGCAAAGGCCTTGGTGAGAAGTGAAGCTTCGGTCCCGGAGCTGCTATATCAACGTCCAAACCTGGTGGTGGAAAAAATCTAATAAAGAAGTCAAGCAACATGCGCAATACACACCGGAGGAGGAGTCACTATATCTCGTGACTCGACAACTTCTTCAAAGAAATACAACTTTTAATTGTCCGAGACAAAACTAGATGGCAGGATAATGCTAAACATATGTATTTAGGACCAACACATGCTACAAATATACACTGGCATGGTGGATAGAACATTCCAGAGCAGCACTGGCACATCGAGTGCTGTTCTGGAATCACCAGGCGCTGTGTCAAAGAAGTGAACCTCCTGTGGCAGAAGACACCCACCACCACACAACATTCTGAGGACACTGTGTGCAATGTAAATGTGGTTGAGCGCCTCATCCACACTGGTCAGTACACAACCTCAGAGAGCAGCTATTATGTTTACTTGAGGGACAACGTTTGTATACTTGAGAGGAACTGGCTGCGTGTATACTTCAAGAGGCACACGTAGAAGATATTTCAGAAGAATACAGTATGTGTATAATTCAGAGAAATAAGTTTGTCAATGTGCATTTTCCATGTGTGTTTCAGGAGATAGACCATGTACACGTCAAGTGGCAGAGAGTGTGAATACTTCAGGGGGCACAGAGTGTACGCCCACTAGCTGGGTAAAGCAGATGGGCCAGTGTGTACTTCGGGTATCAGCGTGTGTATACATCTAAGGCACATACATAGTGAATATATATCTGTGTGCAGACGTGTTTCTGTGAGCATTTCCCTGTATCTCAGGAGCAGTGTGTGTACATCTCAAGGGGTACACATGCAGTCCATTAAGTGAACGTTCAGGAGCACATTCTGCTCACATCTATGCCATGTTTACTGCCATGCTTACAGCCAGCAGTGCATCAGTGAAGAGATTGAGTGGTCCGCCAGTTGTGCTGCCCTTTCGTTTTTATCACGGTATTGGAATAAAAACATCTCTGCTACCACTACTGCAAATGAAGGGAAGAATAACTAGATTACAGTCGCATGGAGGTGTGCGCGTAGGGTGTTCACATCTTTCTCACTCAGCACGGAACTGTAAAGTCTGCTTAATGATCATGTGACAGGGCAGGGCCGGTGTGACAGGGGCCGCTCTGAGGATTGGACAGGCCAGTTGCTTAGGAAGTGTAGAAGAAGAGTGAAGAAGAGTGAAGAAGAGTGAAAAGGAATGGTAGCGTTAAAGGACAAGATGATTTCTGTACTGATGTCGTTGCTAGAAAACCTGAAACACACATATAGGAAAGCGGGCGCTGTGTTTACAAACGAAAGACGCACAACCTCCAGAAGCAGCAGGCATACTGATGTCATGATCAAAGTGAAAAGATGCCTCTCTACTTGGCCGTCAAGCCAGTAACCAGAGACCTGTGCGGCTATAGACTACAACGAACTGGGATCGGCGAGTGAAAGAAATAAGGAGTTACCAAAAAACACATGAAGATGATAGTGTAATGATACAGAAGTTGGACACTGCTCCGAGGGAGGACACAAATGACAATAAGGAGCGACAAAGAAGAAGGATTAACCACTAGCAAGCAAGCCTTTTTGTTGGACAATTGAAGTGACCAAGGAAAAGGCACTGGGCAGTCTGGAAGCCCACAGAGTGAATACAGCATTTAAAAAAAAAAAAGATTTATAAAGTTTTATATAGCGCAAACTTGATCCCGAAGGATATCAGAGTACTTTACAATACTTTTTATAACATGCACAAATGGAGTTATGGTATCATGGCATGCTTCAGTTGCAATACATGCTATAAATCCTAATTCAATATGACCATAAAACACATAAAAAGTTAGAAAATAGAAATAAGCGAGTTAGAAAAGGAAGTAAAAAGCATGGAAACTGAGTAAAACCTTAGAACAATGGAGTAGAATTGAGGAGAAGGATTAGTTACTTACCTGTAATCCTAGTTCTCTTCCAGGGGTATACTCATTAAAGTCATAAGCACTGAATTATCTCCGCCCATGAGCGGGGACCCGGAACACAAAACAATATACATATATATGTGTAAATATAACCAAAAGTACAAAGTACTAAGTAATTATACACATATACATGTATAATAACATAATATGCAGCCTAACCTTAACACATAGGCTAATCAAACCAAAACCTTACACGTTCTGAAGCATGAAAATATGCTGTATATAAATGCAATAAACAGGCATGAGCCTAAAATGCATTTCATAGCCATGAAAAACCTTTTATTTTCATCAAAGAACCTGTAGTAAACAGTTATTAGCCTAAAAGGGCTGCATATGAAAAAATGTCTGTGTACAGAAAATCAGACTGGCACCCTGCCTTTAAGGCCCCAGAGAATCTGCACACTTTGCCTTTAAGGCCTCCAGGAGAACTCTGTTCCCATCATGCCCCACAGGTGACAGTTAGGTCAGTTCTTTTGTACGGTACAGTAAACTTAAGCAGGAATCTGCACTTAAACATATTGAAACTTTTAAACCTTAATGCTACTGCTCGCCCGGGGAGGCGGGAGGGTGCTTATGACTTTAATGAGTATACCCCTGGAAGAGAACTAGGATTACAGGTAAGTAACTAATCCTTCTCTTCCAGGGGATACTCATTAATAGTCATAAGCACTGAATAGAGTAGCAAGCTCATACCCACAGAAGCGGGCGAACAGATTAAAGCATAGTCATACTTTAAAATCACAGTGTTTAACTAGTATTAGCAAACAAATTTCTGAGTGATGCTTGTCCCACTTGTGCATCAGTCTGAGCATCAGAATCCAAACAGTAATGGCGTGTAAACGTATGAACTGAACGCCAAGTAGCTGCTTTACATATCTCTGACATAGCCACATTCCTAAGGAGAGCTGTGGTAGAAGCTTTTCCCCTCGTAGAATGAGCCCTAGGTCTACCTGGTAAAGACTTGTGGGCTAGCTGATAAGCCAGTAAGATGCATGACACTATCCACCTAGAAATGGATCTCTTGGATGCTGCCAACCCAGTATTTGTAGGACCATAGTTCACAAACAGACGGTCCGTCTGTCTCAAAGACTTAGTTTTATCTAAGTAAAATTTCAAAACCCTTTTTAGATCTAATGAATGTAAAGTCCGTTCTGCCGGACTTGAAGGGTTCGGAAAGAAAGTAGGCAATGTTATGGATTGGTTAATATGAAAATCCGACACCACCTTAGGTAGGAAAGCAGGATGAGTCCTGAGCACCACTCTGTTTCCATGAAAAACTGTGTATGGTTCATTGCAACACAAAGCCTGGATTTCGCTCACTCTACGAGCAGAAGTGATGGCCACCAGGAACGCTACTTTCCACGTCAGGTGTTGCAAAGACGCTTTATGTATCGGCTCAAATGGGGGACCCATTAATTTAGTCAATACCACATTAAGCTCCCAAGGTGGAGACGGAGACCTGACTGGAGGATAAACCTTTCTTAACCCCTCTAGAAAATCCTTCACCACAGGCATTTTAAAGAAAGATATCTGTGTTGGCGATTTTCTATAAGCAGTTATTGCAGCAAGATGGACTTTGATGGAATTGAACTGCAAACCAGATTCAGCAAGGTAAAGAAGATAAGGCAAGACCACCTTTTCCTGACCATGAATAGGGTCCAGCCCCTTACTCTGACACCAAAGGTAAAAGCGTTTCCACTTAAATCCGTAGGATTGTCTCGTAGAAGGCCGCTTTGCTTCCTTAAGGATGTTCATACACTCCGGATTCAGCTGTAAGTGCCCGTACTGGATGACTTCAGGAGCCATGCTGCCAAGCGCAGGGAGGGCAGATTGGGATGAAACACTTGCCCCTTCTGCTTGGACAGAAGATCCGGGCGACACGGCAATCTCCTGTGCGGTGTTATTGACAACTGGAGGAGATCTGGGAACCAACACTGGCGTGGCCACTCTGGGCAAATCAGTATCATTCTGGAGTGAGTCTTGTACAGCCGATTGATCACTGCTGGTATCAACGGTGTCGGTGGGAAGGCGTACAGCAAATTTTGACACCAATCTATCAAAAGGGCATTCCCTTGAGACCCTTTCTGGTAGAACCTGGACGCGAAGACGGGGCATTTTGCGTTTGCCGCGTCTGCGAACAGATCTATGTCTGGCGTTCCCCAATCCTGGAAAATGCTGTGCGCGACGTCTTCGTTGAGAACCCAGTCGTGCGCTTCGACGAAGTCTCTGCTGAGGTCGTCCGCCTGTGTGTTGAGACTCCCCGGCAGGTGAATTGCTGTTATGGACAGGTCTCGCGCCAGTAACCAATGCCAGATGGTCTGGGCTTCTATGGAAAGAGTCCTGGATCTGGTACCCCCCTGCTTGTTTAAGTAATACATTGTAGTTGTATTGTCTGTTTGTACCAGGAGGGACCGAGTCTGTAGCGATGGCGCCAGGGACTTGAGAGCAAGATGGACCGCTCTGAGCTCGAGAAGATTGATGTGATATCCTTTCTCGAAGTCTGACCATTGCCCTTGTACCTGCAGAGGGCCCATATGCGCCCCCCAGCCTTGGAGAGAAGCATCTGTTATCAGAGTCTGCGTTGGTGGGTCCTGATGAAAAGGAACTCCCTTCATCACGTGCACCTTCTTCATCCACCACCGGATGGAATCTTTTGCAGACTGTTGGAGATAAATCCGGTCCTCCCAGCATCCCGTCCTCTGTTGCCATTGATCTTCCAGACACTGTTGTAGAGGACGCATCTGCAAACGTGCGTTTGGTACGATGAAAATGCACGACGCCATTGAGCCCAGGAGAGAGGACACTTGCCGAACTGTCGGACGTGCAGTTTGAAGGAGAAGCAGACACTTCGCTCTGATGGATGACCACCTCTCCTCCGAAGGACACACGTTTTCTACTTCTGTATCCAGCTGAGCACCCAGGTAGTGGATCTTCTGGGTGGGGTTCATTATCGACTTCTTGTAGTTGACTTGCAGACCCAACTTGTACATGAGCTGAAGACAAATCGAAAGATGTTCCTCTAGAAGCGATGGGGATGAACTCTTCAGAAGCCAGTCGTCTAAGTACGGATATATGAAAATCCGACTCTTTCGAAGACAAGCCGCCACTACAGCCATACATTTTGAAAAAGTCCTGGGGGCTGATCTCAGGCCAAAAGGGAGCACTGCGTACTGATAATGACGAGCCGCCACTTGAAACCTGAGAAATTTGCGATGTTTTCTGGATACCGGAATATGAAAATAAGCGTCCTTTAGATCGATGGAGCACATCCAATCCCCTTGGTGTAATTGAGGGAAGATCTGGTGAAGAGCCAGCATTCGGAATCTCTCCTTCTGAATGAATTTGTTCAGTCGCCTCAAATCCAGAATGGGTCTGAACTCTGTGACTGGACCTTTTTTCTGCACAAGAAAGAATCGAGAGTACAGGCCTTGACCTCTCTGCTGGAAAGGGACTGGTTCTATGGCCTTCTTCTTCAGGAGAACGTTCGCCTCCTGTTGCAAGCGCTTTATATTCCACTGTCCCATCTTTAGAGGGCGCATGAGAGTGGGTGCCTTCTTGAACCTCAAAAGGTACCCGTTCTGAATGACATCCAGCACCCATCTGTCCTTCGTGATCTGTTTCCACTCGTCCAGATAACGCACAATACTTCCTCCAACCGGAGTGGGACACGGTTGTAGAGGAAGCATCCATTCATTGTTTCTGAGGCTGCTTGGCAGCTGATGACTGCTGCCTATTTCCATTGCCTCTGCCTCGTCCAGGCCGCCTCTGCTGGAATTGCGATCTTTGTTGATTCTGGCCTTGATTTTGCGAAGACCAATTCGTTTGTTGACTCCTTTGTTGAAAAGATCTCTTGTCATAGGGACGAAAAGTACCCCGACGTTTAAATTCTTTTTTCTTCTCAAGGCCTACGGCCTTAAGAGTGTCCAACTCCACCTTCATCTTAGACATCTCGTCGTCTGCATGAGATCCAAACAGAGTTGATCCATTAAAAGGTAAATTGACCATTTTCCTCTGTGCCTCCGGCTTTAGCCCCGTAAGGCGAAGCCAGGCTGTACGTCTTGCGCAAACACCGTGTGCATAGCCATGAGCCGACAAGTCCGCAGCATCAGCCGCCGCGCTAATGCTCTGGTTAGCCACCAAACCTCCTTCCTCCACTATTTCCAGGAAGTCTTTCTGATCCTCTTTAGGGAGTTTATCTGCAAAACGAGCCACTGAGTCCCAGAGCAGACGGTCATAGCGGCCCAATAGAGCAGACGCACTGGCCACTCGCATGACCGATCCTGAGGTATTGCACATCCTTCGCCCCAGGGAATCCATACTCTTACTGTCCTTTTCAGGTGGAGCAGAAGAGGTAGATGCTGCCGAATGCGCCTTTCTGACTGCCGCTACAATCAGGGAGTCTGGTGGTGGGTCAGACCGCAAAAACATTGGGTCTTCCTCTGGAGCCTTGTATTTTTTCGCAATCCTAGAAGGACCTGAACCCACCGTGGCCGGAGTTAGGAATGTCCTCATTGCTGGTTCAATCAATCCGGGCACTAACGGTAGGAGAGGCCTGCCAGTCGTCTTGTGATGTAAGGTTTCGAAGATGACTGAGGTTGCTACCTGGGGAACTGCCATTTTGATGCTGAATTTACTCGCTCCACGACATAACACATCATTAAATGTGCTTAAATCGTCTACTGGAGACACCCTGGAAGGAGGAGTAGAAGATATAGTCGGAGAATAGTCCCTATATGAAGATCTTGAAGAGGACGAAGATGATGTAGAAGATGGAGTAGGAGTTCTACGTCTTCTTTGAGGAGTTGCCGATCGTTGCCTCCTACGCTCCCTTGAACGAGATTTCTCTCTCACTAAGGATCTTGAGCGTGATCTTCTATGCAGTTCCTTCCGAGGGACCGGAGTTCTCTCCCCCATTATCGGACGCATCTTCCAGTGCCTTAAACTTTCCAACCACCTCGGTGACAAGTTAATAGGCCGCTCTGTATGCTCAGGTGAAGCCTCAGGTGACACCTGCACAATATTCAGCTCTGCGGAAGACTTCGAAGCTCTCGACGCTGCACTGTGTTCAGAGACCAATGAACCAGATGGGGTCCGCTGTCTGGGCACCAACTGTCTGTCATCTGGCACCTGCCCTGAGGACGAGCCCGAATGAGCCACCACAGAAGAGTCCTGGTGCACTATCCCTTGCCCCACTGCAGATCTGTTGTCTTGCTGATCATGCGGGGAACCTTCCACTCCAGGTTCGGGACTTATTTCTGACCTCGACAAAGACCTAATTGAGGTCCGAGAGGCTGGTCTTGATAGTCTCGACTCCGACCTATGCACAGATGGGGGAGACCTAGACACTCCATGCTTCGAGCCCGAAGCATGCTTCGACGTCGACTTACGTCGCGATGGAGACCTTGACCTTCTCTTTTTAGGTCTCGACGTCGAATCCCTCGACGTCATCTCTCTCGACGTCGATCTTTTCCTCGACGACGTATGTCTCCCTCTCGACGTCGACCGATGACTCTTCCTCGACGTCGACCCTTTATCCTTCGACGTCGACCCTTTATCCTTCGACGTCGACCCTTTATCCTTCGACGGCGAACCTTTTTCCTTCAACGTCGACACACGATCCTTCGACGTCGGACATTGCACTCCCGACGTCGTCCTTACTGCAATCGACACCAAATGCCTCGACATCGACAAGGATTTCGACGGCGACTGCCTCACCGGCGATGTCCTCGACGTCGATGGAGCTCTCTTCGACGTCGACGGCGATCTTCTCGACGTCGAGCACACCTTTTTTGACGGTGACGCTCCCTGGAGTCGATGCTTCTTAGTTCTACCTTCAGGAGACGCTGATCTTCGACGTTTGGGCTGAGAAGAAGGCCTGGCAGATGATAATAGGCCTTTAGAACTCTTCTCACCACGGTTTTCTCTCTCCAGAAGGCCCAGCAACCTCATTTTCTCTCTTTCTTTTAAAGTTCTATTTGAAAGATTGAGGCAGTGATAACATTCTTCCACCTTATGAGAAGCTGGAAGACACACCACACAAACAGAGTGTGGGTCAGTTTTCGACATCTTCTTCCCACAGGAAGGACATTTGTAAAATAAAGGTGGCATTCTGACTAAAAAACACCAACAGCTTAGTCAGGAAAGGGTAACAACCCACCACCAAAGATATATTTTGTCAAGAAAAGGCAAGAAAAACCAATTTCTGACAGAAAATACTTCAAAAGAGCAGAGCTCAAGTTCCAGGTTCCTCACAGAACAAGCCGGAAAAAAGAACTGACCTAACTGTCACCTGTGGGGCATGATGGGAACAGAGTTCTCCTGGAGGCCTTAAAGGCAAAGTGTGCAGATTCTCTGGGGCCTTAAAGGCAGGGTGCCAGTCTGATTTTCTGTACACAGACATTTTTTCATATGCAGCCCTTTTAGGCTAATAACTGTTTACTACAGGTTCTTTGATGAAAATAAAAGGTTTTTCATGGCTATGAAATGCATTTTAGGCTCATGCCTGTTTATTGCATTTATATACAGCATATTTTCATGCTTCAGAACGTGTAAGGTTTTGGTTTGATTAGCCTATGTGTTAAGGTTAGGCTGCATATTATGTTATTATACATGTATATGTGTATAATTACTTAGTACTTTGTACTTTTGGTTATATTTACACATATATATGTATATTGTTTTGTGTTCCGGGTCCCCGCTCATGGGCGGAGATAATTCAGTGCTTATGACTATTAATGAGTATCCCCTGGAAGAGATCCTTAAAAACACAAGGAACAGTCTAGTGCCGGCCCAGCTGTGGTCCAAGCAGAAGCAACGCAGCGCAATGCATCACCTTGGTGCCTCACATTAGAACCACTGCTGCTTGGAACTGCCTCTGTGCAAAGCATCTTTGACACTAGACCTTACATCGTAACCCGAATAACCACTGCGTTGTGCATCTGCCAAGATCTAAATCAGGCCCTGAGCCTGCACACTACAGCTGGTGAGTTGTAAATCACCACATTTTTCGGTCTAAGGTGTTCGCCTCACTGAGCCACGAAGCAGTCTTTCAAAGTGCACTTATTTTATTTATTTATTTATAAAGTTTTATATAGCGCGAACAAGATCCCGAAGGATATCAGAGCGCTTTACAAAAATGATGGAAGGAAGGACAGAAGAGCAATGACGACATTGAGTAACAATAAAAAAATAAAAAGACTGTTTATATGGCATTCGTCCACCTGGGCTGATAGTGTCCTCCTGAACAAGTGCAAGTTTACAGTGAATTTGCATAATAAACAGTTGGGAGCACAGTCGGACTGGGACAGAACACAGGTCCAGGCACTAAAATAATATTGGCTCCCATTAGCGGATCCAATAGCTAACAAACGTGGCCTACGTTTGTAAATAGAGTGCTTTTGAATTTGTAAAGACACACTGTATAGGTGTTTTGCAAGGTATGGGAGACTGTGTGCATATGTACTGGCAATGCTAGTGGTAAAATCAGAGAAATCATCAGTACAAACCAGCACTCCAGACCATTAATAAGAAGTATTGAAACAACTGGTCAGAACATAATTTACCAAGAGTAGTGTCGCGATGCCGGGCCTGGTGGTGATCACCCCACCTTGTTCACAACCACCAGCGACAGCCAGCAAAAATAGACACTGCCCTCTGAGCCTGGGAAGAGGGGAGCTATTCACATTACATGGTCACTTAAGCTTGCAGTGCCTAAAAGTATTTACTTTTTCCAAGATGTGTTTTTCTATAGCTTTTACACGATACGTATTACTCATGTATAGTGTGTGGTGTGAAACGAGTCGCTCCTATTTAACTGTAAGAGTTCAGGTTGTGTTTTGTCAAGGATTTAGAACTGTGATTTCAGGCTGAACACAGTGCCAAATTTCTCACAGTTTCAGTTAGTGGTTATAAAGGGGTTATGAATAAATGCTAATCCAATCTTTGGACTCAGCACAGCACACAGAGCAATGGTCCATGTGCCAATTGTAATTGTGATAGTATGTGAAAAGGTGTGAAGGTGATACCCAGCTGTCAACATATCGAAAGAATGAAAGTTAGGAAAAAGCAGTGCATAAAGTTCAGTGGGTACATTGTGTGTGTGTAATTGGGAAAATTGGTGATCTCTCGCAGACAGGGGATGCACTGCCTAGGCTCGACCTAAAAACAACACAGACATAGAAAAGAAATCACTGAATTGACAGATATTTAAAAGGGGATAAGGACAAGGGTTAATTTGAGAAACAGCTAAAACAAAAACAAAGGCTAAAGGTAAAAAATGATCGGTAAGAGTAGGGTTCAGAAATGGGGGGCTTCCCTCATCAATAAATAAATAATAGGAAATAATAAAAATACACACAATGGTAATATATAATAATGCATTATAAATAAAACATTAAAAAAACGATATTTACATCAATTGGACCTGAATATAGCCATTTGAAATTAAAGTTAAAATAATAAAACAGGGTCCCGGTATGACCCTGAAATTAATGGCCGGAAAATAATTTTGAAATGATTTATGCTCCCCAAAAAATTCTAATCGAACCTCTAACACGTGGTTATTCTGTAAAGTTTAGCCTTCACTTAGTGTCCCCTAGAGTGAAAAAACCCTATGAAGGCAAGAGTGCTTTCAAAAATATAAAATTACATAACTCACCATGACACCCTTCACTAAGGACATGCTGAGTGAGTCTACATGAATAGAATGAGATTCCCTGGGTCAAGCAATGTAAGAAACCTTTCTCCGTCGATTGAATTATTAATTAGTATAAGCAAACGTATTCTTGCACATTTTCATTCTGACATTTCAATTAGCATTAGAAGTAGCGAAACTGAGCAAAGTACAGTCTGTCTAGAGTTATATCTTAAAAAAAGAGAAGTCCCGGCAAACAGGTACACCTCAATGAATGCCTTATAGTAGGCTTGATTCTTAAAGCACTGTGCACCTAAGTAAAATGTAGGTGTAGAAATGCAGGCATTTAAAAGGGCGAGATCCTTCAGAGAAGCAGAAATGGCGGGATTTTTCCTCTACAAATGGTTATCCAATGTGAGCGCTCTTGGCACTACGGGACAGTCTAAGCTACCCAGGACCACTTAGGAATTATTAGGAAATAACTCCAAAATACGACTTAATCCAGACAGAGTCAAGCCTACGGGTGTACATTTGAACTCTTCTGGGTTCTTGCTAATCCAGCCCTGTGGCAGTAGCTTCTTGAAGCAAACATACTACACCCAGTGCAGTGCTTAATTTATGAAAAAAAAATGGTGCCAAGGCCGTCGTCAAAAGGACACTACACCTTGGACCATCCTTTGCCCCTGCCAGCGCTGCCAATGACAGTGCCAACACAACAACTAACCATCATCCTCATGCATGGTCAATTCATACTGTTCCAGGCCCCCAAAGCTATAAGAATGGCTTGGGAGGCAGGTATTGGTCATTGTAAATTGAATTAACAAACAAGTGTTGTTGTGCTCACACCTTAATTAGTCAGACAGTGCCGTCATGTGGCAGACTGTCATAATCGCTGGTAATTGTCAGTGCCGAACACAGGACACCACCTGCTCAAATTAAGCACTGCCCCAGTGCCATACCTAAGCAGTTTATGCTTCTCCTCCACACAAAGCCTACCCTTTCCACAATGTGATGGAGAGGGTTTCAACCCTGGCCTATAAAAAGTCACCTCGGACTTCACAGTACCTTCAGGTACGCCTGATGCTTGCCTGGCACTTGAAAGATGGACATTGACAGAGGCCACTGACCCTTACTCACCTTGGCAGTAGCGGCCGGTATACCCTGGTTGGCACTCGCAGTGACAGCTGCTGATGTTCAGGTTTCCATTGCGCCCGCAGCTAATGCGACAGGGGTTTCTCGGGACTTCTAATAGAAAGAGATGGAATATTTAGTACACACGAGATACTGCACTAAAGAGAACTGATGTCTTTATCAATGTACTGCAGATTAGCAAGTTCAAGTTCAGAAATTTGTATAGCGCACTACTCACCCAGAGGGTCTCAAGGCGCTTGAGGGAGGGGAGTACTCTACTTATCGAATATCCAAGTTTTGAGTTGTTTTCTGAAGGAGAGGTGGTTCTGAGTAAGGCGGAGGTGGGTGGGGAGAGAGTTCCAAGTCTTGGGCGCTAGGAAGGAGAAGGATCTACCCCCCATGGTGGATCTATGGATGCGCGGGGTTGCGGCTAGGGCTTGATTGGATGAACGTAGTTGTCGGGTGGGGGTGTAAAAGGACAGTCGCGTGTTGAGGCATTCGGGTCCTAGGTCGTAGAGGGCTTTGTGTGCGTGGGTGAGGAGACGGAACGTTATTCTCTTATCGACGGGGAGCCAGTGGAGGACTTTCAGGTGACCGGAAATGTGATCTTGGCGAGGGATGTCTAGTATGAGTCTGGCTGAGGCGTTTTGGATGCGTTGAAGTTTTTTCTGTAGTTTGGTTGTGGTTCCGGCGTAAAGGGTGTTTCCGTAATCCAGTCGGCTTGTGACCAGTGCGTGGGTGACCGTTTTTCTTGTTTCGGTGTGGATCCAACGGAAGATTTTTTTGAGCATGCGTAGGATGTTGAAGCATGATGATGAGATGGCGTTGACTTGTCTGGTCATTGAGAGGGAGGAGTCCAGGATGAAGCCCAGGTTACGTGTGTGGTCCGTTGGTATGGGTGCGTTTCCTAGGGCCGGTGGCCACCATAAGTCGTCCCAAGCGGAGGGGGATGATCCTAAAATGAGGACTTCCGTTTTGTCTGAGTTCAGTTTTAGACGGCTGTCCTTCATCCACTCGGCTACTTCTTTCATCCCTTCGTGAAGGTTTGTTTTGGCGGTGTTTGGGTCTTTGGTAAGGGAGAGGATCAGCTGGGTGTCGTCTGCGTATGAGATGATGTTGAGGTTGTGTTGGCGTGCAATGGATGCGAGGGGACTCATGTATACGTTGAAGAGGGTGGGACTGAGTGAAGATCCTTGTGGTACGCCACAGATGACTTCAGTGGCCACTGATCTAAAAGGGGGGAGGCGGACTCTCTGGGTTCTTCCGGCGAGGAACGAGATGATCCAGTCCAATGCTTTTCCTTGTATTCCGACGTTGCTGAGGCGTTGTATGAGGGTGCTATGACAGACTGTGTCGAAGGCTGCGGAGAGGTCAAGTAGGATAAGGGCAACTGTTTCTCCGTTATCCAGTAGTGTACGAATGTCGTCAGTTGCTGCGATGAGGGCGGTTTTGGTGCTGTGTTTGGCTCGGAAACCGGACTGTGAGGGGTCGAGGGATTTGTTGGATTCGAGGAAGGCGACGAGTTGATTGTTGACGGCTTTCTCAATGACTTTGGCAGGGAATGGGAGGAGCGAGATGGGGCGGTAGTTCTTGAGTTCAGTGGGGTCTGCTGTGGGTTTCTTCAGAAGGGCGCTGAGTTCGGCATGTTTCCAGCTTTCCGGGAAGGTAGCGGAGTTGAGGGAGCAGTTGATGATATCTCGGAGATGGGGTGCGATGATGGAGTCTGCTTTGTTGAAGATGTGGTGGGGGCATGGGTCGGTTGGCGATCCTGAGTGGATGGAGTTCATCAGGCAGATGGTGTCTTCATTGGTGATTGGGTTCCAGGCACAAAGCTTGTTAGAAGGGGGTTTTGGTTCTGATGTGAGTGGAGTGGACTGGTCTCCGGACTGGTTTTCAAAGCTGTTATGTATGTCGGCGATTTTGTTGTGGAAGAATGAGGCTAGGGAGTCGCAGAGGTCTTGGGAGGGAGTGATGTCGTTGGTGCTGGCGGTGGGGTTGGTAAATTCTTTGACGATGTTGAATAGTTCCTTGCTGTTGTGGGCGTTGTTGTCGAGTCGATCCTTGAATGCTGATTTCTTGGTGGATCGGATCAGTTGGTGGTGTTTGCGGGTGGCGTTCTTGAGGGTGGTCAGGTTGTCAGTGGTGGGGTTTTTTCTCCAGGTTTTCTCGAGGGTGCGACAGAACTTCTTGGATTTCTTGAGGTCATCGTTGAACCAGGGGGCTTTTTTGCTACCTTGCTTGATTAGCTGGTTTTTCATGGGTGCTAATTCGTTGGCACTGTGGGTGATCCATTGTGTGAGGTTGGTGGCTGCTTGGTTAGGGTCCAGTGATTTAGCAGGAGGGTTTTGGTGGAGCGATGTGAAGAGCTGGTCGGTAGTAATTTTGTTCCAGTTTCTTCGGGGAACTGGATGTGGGAGGTTGTGGGTTGTGGTCTTTTTGTAATTGAAGTGAACGCAGCTGTGGTCCGTCCAATGGAGAGCTGTGGCGTGGTTAAAGGAGATGTGCTTGCTGGAGGTGAAGATTGGGTCGAGTGTGTGCCCGGGAAGGTGGGTGGGGGTGTCTACAAGTTTTTTGAGTCCGAGATTGGCGAGGTTATTCAGAAGGGTGGTGGTGTTGTTGTCGTTGTTCTTTTCAAGGTGGAAGTTGAGGTCTCCCAGTAGAATGTAGTCCTCGGAGGGGAGGGCGTGAGGGCTGATGAAGTCAGTGATGTCTTTGCTGAATATTGTGCGGGGTCCTGGTGGCCTGTAGATGAGGGTGCCTCTGAGTGTGGTCTTGGGGTCGATGTGGATCTGGAAGTGAAGGTGTTCGGCTGTCGCGAGGTTGTCATCGGAGCTGGTCGTGATGCGGATGGTGTTCTTGTGGACGATGGCGATGCCTCCTCCTATTTGGTTGGTGCGGTCCTTTCGGATGATTTTGTAGCCGTCCGGGATGGCTATGGCGATGTCGGGAGCTGATGAGGCGTTCATCCAGGTTTCCGTAAGGAAGGCGACGTCAGGCGATGTAGTGTCGAGGAGGTTCCAAAGGTCAATGGCGTGTCTGTAGATCGAACGGGTGCAGAGTAGGATGCATTTCAGGTGGTTAGTGTCGGAGTTCTATTTGGGGTTAGTGGATTTGATGTTGGTCTTGATGCAGTTGAACTTGCAAGAGTGGCAGGTGAAGGATCCATGGGTGTGTCCTGGGGCGGCTTGGTAGCAGTTTGGGAGTCGGCCGGGATTAATTGCTGAGAGGGTAGTGGCCTCGTACTTTATGCGGGTGGAGAGGATTGGGCGTGGACCAGGGGGACTGGCGCTGGGCGCGGTCCAGGCGCAGACGGGTGAAGACGGGCTTACCTTTGGCGCACCTTCGGCGCGCATGGGGCGCGTACGCTGCGTGTGAACGCTGCGCGCAAAAGCATCTGTCATATGTAGATAGTGGAGGGGCGAGGGAGGAGCAGCTGGGAGGCGGGAGCGGGGTGGAGAGCCAGGCTGGGAGGCACAACAACAACAACAAAATGGCAGCGAGCCCAAAAGCGAAACAGGACGAGATTGGGGCACCACCTGAGATCGCTAAGAAATGGGCAGTGGTACCAGCACAATCAGGCACAAGCAGCCAAAGCAGGCAAAGCGAGCAGTGCACAGCTCCAAAACAAATGCGGAGCAGTCTACCAGCACAGCGCTACGATGTCGATATCACCAGGCACAATATTTAAATGCAAAACAAATGCGGAGCAGTCTACTAGCACAGCGTTACGATGTCGATATCACCAGGCACAATACTTAAATGCAAAACAAATGCGGAGCAGTCTACCAGCACAGCGCTACGATGTCAATAATTAAATACAGTAGGCAGAGTACAATAATAATTTCAGGCACAATAAATAAATTAGATTAATTTCAGGCACAATAATTAAATGCAGTAGGCAGAGCGAGCAGTGTGCAGTTCGAGTTAGTGGCAGTGAGCAGTCTGGCAGAAGCGCTACGATACCACTTCTTTTAGCGGGGAGCAGCATGAGGTAGCGACCGCTTCTGAGATTAGGAAGGGCGGTCACAGCGTTTGGACTATCGAGTATAGCCTACACTTTAGTGGGAGGGAGGAGCAGCTGGGAGGCGGGAGCGGGGTGGAGAGCCGGGCTGGGAGGCACAACAACAACAACAAAATGGCAGCGAGCCCAAAAGCGAAACAGGACGAGATTGGGGCACCACCTGAGATCGCTAAGAAATGGGCAGTGGTACCAGCACAATCAGGCACAAGCAGCCAAAGCAGGCAAAGCGAGCAGTGCTCAGCTCCAAAACAAATGCGGAGCAGTCTACCAGCACAGCGCTACGATGTCGATATCACCAGGCACAATACTTAAATGCAAAACAAATGCGGAGCAGTCTACTAGCACAGCGCTATGATGTCGATATCACCAGGCACAATACTTAAATGCAAAACAAATGCGGAGCAGTCTACCAGCACAGCCCTACGATGTCAATAATTAAATACAGTAGGCAGAGTACAATAATAATTTCAGGCACAATAATTAAATTAGATTAATTTCAGGCACAATAATTAAATGCAGTAGGCAGAGCAAGCAGTGCGCAGTTCGAGTGAGTGGCAGTGAGCAGTCAGGCAGAAGCGCTACGATACCACTTCTTTTAGCGGGGAGCAGCGGGAGGAGCGACCGCTTCTGAGATTAGGATGGATGGAGCTAGCCTGCAGCTCTTTAAGATATCAAATAAATCATGCTACGGAGATAACTAACGCCAATTTAACCATTAGTTGACCTGGCTAAGAAGGTGGAGCAAGATGTCAGTCAGAGCTAAGCTCAAATCTTTTTTTTAATAGAAACTGAAAATATACTCTCAGGACTTACCAGCAAAAACAGCCGAGAAGGAACAGTTCAAGGGTACATTTTATGTGGTCAGAACAGGACTACGAATAAGAGCGCAAACCATCAGGCGCTCAATGTGAACTGCAGCAATGCCTAAATGACGACCTTCAACTCAGGCATACATCTTTGAGCTCAAGATAACAGGTGTCAATCACATCCCAACTTATAATGGTTGAAAGTCACTATGCTTCAGAAGCTGTTCAAAGTCAGTCTGATACGGATCGGTGGTCTAAGGCAGCTTCAACAAGCAAGCCATGTTAGTAAGACCACTACGGCCAACCATGGACACCAGCGGGCTCAAGGACCGTTTTTAGTAGCCTCATGGGAAATGGAGGAGATAGGAGTAAAATATTTTTCTGTCTTAATCTGTATTCACCACTTTCAGGTTTGGACATTTGTATCCAGGGGATGGCAGTGGGGAGTGGGGTTGGCAGTAGGCCTGGGCTGTAAATTCCATTCCGTTCACGGAATTTGGGTAATTTTGTGTTCCGCGGAGAACGCAGAATTGCCAAAAATTCCACAATCTGAGGCTTCGCTGAATTTTTTTTCTTGTTAGCACTTTCAAAATGCGTGTTCGCAAGGTATTTCTCACGAGCACGCAAACAGCGTTCGCTAACAGGAAAAAAGGATTGTGAACGGGCGGAACAAGCAGTTCCGCGCGTTTGCACAATTTTTGCGTGCTCGCAGAGATATTTTACCGTTTAGCGGAGCTTTGTGTAGCGTGACTACGCAAATTCCGCCCACCCCTAGTTGGCAGGGGTGATCACTATTTTCCAACCTGGTTATGTTGACATTCTCTGCCTCTTCCTTCACCATTTTATCCTATTCAGGATTAGATTATGATTAGGACAGACTGGCAACTCCGGGTGGGGTTCTACTCTGGCTGATTGATATCGGCCATAGCTCCCGCACCCGTTTTCATGAGGTGTGGGTACACTGGGTCCTTTTTTACCAGCGGTAAACTCAGACTGGTAAACCCAAGTTCAGTTCTGGCTGCAAGTACAGCTTGAGGCAAGCCCACCCAACCCACTTCTATGGCATGAGAGAACATAGAACACTCCTCCCTGCCAGCTCACAGCCCCACCTTACATCCCTAGCCCCAAACCACCCAACCCGACGCATTTTACCCCTTGCCCAGAGCCATAATCGATACTGGACTGAGAGGCCTGGGATTAATTTAAACCCGGCAAGCCTGGCTCCTGGTAGTTGTTCCTCATTCCGTGGTGTTTAACTCATACTTGCACGTTACTGTTGGGGTGTTTCACATGGTACCAGGTACCAGTGTTTACGGGTGCAGAGTTTGCATCACGCCAGTAAGGTGCAACCCGTAATTGGCCCTTAGTACTAATTGGCCCTTTGGTAATTGTCCAATTGATCCTTCTGTGACTTTGACCAAAACAAACAATGCTTTGAACTGAAGGGAAGCAACATCAACTCCAGAGGTCCCCTAGCCACCTCCCTTTTCATCTTTTCAGACAAGTCTGACTTACAGTTCAATCATCGGGTGCTAACCTGTGTGTAGTAAATGAGTTATCATTGTTCCTTTCTTGTAAGTAGCACATCATTCATTTCCCCATAATAGCAGAGACACTCACCACAGAGTCCTCCGAGGTGGTCCCACGACTTGAAGCAGCCAGCTCTGCCTGAGGTGCACAGGGAACACCAGGCCCCTTTCTTGTAAGGGACAATGGTTTTGCCCTCAATTTCCCAGTTTCCCCTAAGGACAAATAATAAACAGAGTCAACAAACCATCAGCAGACACAATAAAAGAAACAGTTGAGTGTTAATGCGTATGTTCCACGAGAAGCTTGTTGCAACAAGAAGGCACGCTTTGGCCTTTCTTTTAATGCAAAGGTCTCACAAATATTAAACACCACTACAAATCGCAATAATAGGTAATTTAACAACAACAAAATTTAAATGAGTTTTGAAAGCTCAGCGATATGTTTTGACGAATGGAACAACATGACTTTGCATTATGTTTGCTGATTCTAGCAAGAAATTAAGCAGACTGATATTTCACACCAAACCTACACCAACTTTCAATATATTAAAGACGTGGCAAAATCAGGTTGTTCCCTTTCATGTTACATTACTGCATAAAATAGTGCACTATTTACTCCGCTGTTTCTGACAGTGGGAAATTTAATTTAGTGTGGAAGAAAATATGTTGGACAAGGGAATAGGGGTGAAAAGCTGATTTGAGGTGTGTGAGAGAACAGAAGGGCTATACCATTTGTATTGTATACCACACTTGACATACCTTCCCATATATCACCCATCCCTAACCCTTAATGTTAAAAACAATTCTGGTAGGTAGACTTGGCAGACTTTTAGTAACACATTTGATAAAATTAGAGAGTTGGGTTAAAAGGTGACAAGATGAAGACACAAAAGAAGGAAGAAGCGATTTCCAATCAGTAAGTGATGGGCGGCTATACTGATAGATGACAAGAGAGGTGGAAGTGCAGAGCCTCACTGCTGCAATGGGTTGCTCGGTGGATGGCATTGCACCATTTACCCGACACAGCTTTCACTCAACCTACGCTGGTGCAAGGTATCCTCTTACAGATTTTTCATCCTTGCTTTTTTCAAGTTTTGCTCCAAGTTTAGACCTCCCGACAACCTTTTACTCAACGTAGCCTATAGATGCTTTCGACTGAGTCTCTTCCTCACTAAAGCCACCATCCCCATGGCCCCTGCTATCCCACTGCTGGGAACGCCAGGGGGGCTTGTAGACTACGACGGCAGAGCTACAACACTGGGCCTCAGAGAGAACCGAGGACATTGGGGACCTCTACCAGATGGCTCCCTCATCCCATATCAAGAACTCAGAATGGATGGGAACGTACACCCCGGGCAGTTTCTTCTGCATCGAGTACTCATAGCTTCCTTAACGTCTAAATGGGGTACTCTTGCGCAGGAGCTGCCTATGCATGACACTATGCAATATCTCCAAGTAATGGGTACAGGGAGACACTTGACACACTGGTTTGCATCTTTCATCCGACAACACACGGAACCGATCTCACTAGGCTTAGACATCACTGGGAGGAGGCTTTGGGTACGGCATTCACAGGTAGGGAACGGTCCACTGTCCGGTGTAGTCCCACATATGTCCCACGCAATCAATGGTTCAAACAGATTCAATTCTTTGGCTTCATAGAGCTTACCTTACCCCTACCAAAGTCAATAGGTACTTCCTCCGTGCTGATGCGGCTTGCCTCTGTTGCCGGCAGTTAGATTCTGACATTCGCCATATGTTGTGGCATTGTCCGTTTTTAAACGAATACTGGAGCATTGTGTCGACTACTCTGACTGCCTGCACCTCTCAGGCTATTTCATTTCAGTGGGAGGTTTGTATATTGCACGTATTTAGCAGGAACAAACACCACAGGGCCACCACTAGGTTTCTGGATCTGGGTCTTATAGCGGCCAAAAGCTTAATTACAAAGCAATGAAAATCCCTTCTGCCACCTGGCGCCGATCCCTACTTAACAGTGCTGAAGCAGAGGGGATGGCACTCCGTCGGGGAGACCTTCTTGGTCTCGGCAAATTTCCCATAGCGCCTCAGTGGGACACCATGGTACTGAAGCCCTGGGAATTGGTCACTAACACAGGCGGCCCACACACTAGCTGAGGCTGATATCCGGGGCTCATGAATGAATGAATACGCATTTATATAGAGCATGGCTACCCGGGGGCATCCCAGCGCATCAAGACACCTAGTCATTCCTCACTGTTCAGGGATAAAGGAAGGTTTACAGCAATTTCCTGAAGCTGAGATAGTTAGGTTCCAACCGAATGGAGGCGGGAAGCTGGTTTCAGAGTTTTGCAGCATGTAGTGAAAAACGTCGGCCACCCATACGTGCCCGTTTAATCCTAGGGAATGTCAGAAATGTTTTATGGTTCGATCTAGGAGTCCGGGTGATCTGATGGAGTTGAAACATAGGCTGGATCAAGGCTGGTCCATTGTCAGAAATGGACTTATGAACAGTGCATATGGCCTTGAACCAGATCCCTTTCTGCACTGGCAGCCAGTGCAACTGACGTAGGGCTGATTTGGCCGAACTCCGCTTAGGGACATCCATTAACAGCCGAGCAGCGCAGTTCTGAACAATCTGTAGGATATTGATAGTTCCCTGAGGAGCGCCCAGATAGACTGCATTTGAGTAATCAAGATGCGATAAAATAAGTGACTGAACCAGAAGACGCCTGGCTTCAAAAGGAAGGAGATCCAGGATCTTCCTTATCAGTCTAATCAAGCCATAGCAGGTATTGGCAACCTTACGAGATTGTACAAGGAAACTAAGATTAGGATCAAGCCATACGCCCAGACTCTTAATTTGTTTTTTTGGGGAGGGGGGCAGGCCAAGGCAACTAGGCCACGTAGGATCTAAATTGGTAGGGGCGGGGGCGTGGCCAAGATGGCGGAGTGAGCGGATGCTTCTCTCCGGAGCTCCTCCGATCCGACTGGGCCCAAGCCTGAATCCTAGCGTTCTCCCCCTGCCACAGCACAGTGGAGACAGCGGGAGCGAACGCCACAACCCGGACTACCCCACTGCACATCGGGGCTCCGGTAAATCTGCGACGGAGAGTGAGAAAGGGCGACGCGACGTCCCGCAGTGGCAGCCGGAGCCAGAGGCAGCGAGCTGGGCGCCATCCCGAGGGTCACGGCAGCCTGGCCTGGTCGGAACCCGGACCTTGAGATCGGCGTGCGTCAAGAGAGCGGCGCCCGACCCTGCAGCGCAGTACAGCCCAGTGATTTGGCGGACACGGAGACTTGGAGCCCGGTGGCGGCGGGGACGACCGCCCGGACTGCTAATCGAGGTCGCGGCTGCGGCTTACACGAGTGAGGCCCTCGCCGATAGACGCCGGGGCTCCCGGTGGGTCCGCCGGGACGGCCCCCGATACCTCACCCGCCCACACCAGCCCCAGTCCGGATCCCCCGCGGAGGCAGTGACAGCAGGGGACCCCGACTCGCCTGGAGAGGCCCGAGATCCTCCGCCGCCATTTTGTTTGAGCGCGCCCGGGCCTAGGGGAGCTCGGCGTGCCACGACTCGGCCTGACCAGGCTGAAACTCCCCGAGGCCTGGAGGCCTAAGCCCCAATTAGACCCGGGACATCTTGGGTGGGCCTCACTGGAGGTCCCAGCTGCATCGAAGGGGACAGTGCTTTGGAGGTGAGGAGGCCCGCCTCACTGCAAGAGAAGGGCGGGGTGTGAGCGGGCAAGCTCCGGCGCGACTGGAGTCGACCGCCATAGCGTAGCCTTCCCACCGGTGCACCTGCCTCTGCAGCCCGCTGCTTGCTACTCCCGCCGCGGACGAGTCACCGGAACGCACGGCCATTGCTGGGCCCACGCTGACTGGCGGCGCGGACCGACTGGGGGAACGAGCGGAGACCTGAAGGGCAGAGGCCCACGTAGCCTAGCCACGAAGCCCCGCAGCCGCCGCACTCACCTGGCACCGGAGCAGCGCAACTGCGGTCAGCCAGGAGCAGCGGAACCTCCCTCGGAATGGCTGCCCAGAGAGGAGAGAAGAAGGGCGAGCGGACACTGCCTGAGATGCTGAACAAATCCAGGTGAAAACAGACAAGGGGCACCCATCACCGAGCCAGTCGAAAGCCCACCAGGACGCTGACACAGGTGAAACACCCATAACCCGCTCCTTTCTGGAATCCCTCTTCAATTCCCTTAGGGAAGACTTCCATACCCTGAAACAGGAGGTGGCGGGCGAGGTCAGAGAAGTGCGGAGAGGAGTGGACAGCCTCGGGGAGAGAGTGGCCGCCATGGAGGGCGCAGACACCGCCAGGGATGAAGAGATAGTACAGCTACAACAGGAGGTGATACGCCTGAAGGACCAACAACTGGACCTCCAGGCCCACACCGAGGACCTTGAAAATAGGTCCCGCCGGAACAACATTCGGGTCCGAGGCGTTCCATCCAAAGAGGAGGGCACCGATGTGGTGGGTTACCTGCAGGACTTGTTCCGTGACATCCTGGGCGAACCGGCGGACTTCCAAATTCGGATTGACAGGGCCCACCGTGTAGGACTTGCGAGACGGACCTCAGCCCCACCGCCGGACATCTTGGCCTTTTTTCCGGATTACCCGCTCAAGGAACGTATCCTTAGCGAAGCCAGGAAGCACCAGCCCTTGCAGTTCCGAGGTCATCCGGTGGCCCTCTATCAGGACCTGTCCGCTATAACGCTCCAGAAGCTTTAAGATTGCGACGGACTTTCTGAGGCAACATGAAACACCATATGCCTGGGGTCACCCCTTCCGCATCATCTTCAGGTGGAATGGGACTTTGCACCAACTCCGCTCCCTCCAGGACACCTGCGGGGTGTTGGGGATCACGGCCACAGAGGAAGACACGTCCGCCCGGCGTTTCACCAGGGACGGCTGGTAGCAGGTCTCGAGACGTCGGGATCCAGTGCGCGCCCAGACCCACAGACTATCAGAGCGGACATGGTCAACGAGGTGCGGGAGGTGGCCCGAGACACTGCACCGACAGCTTGAGACTTTCTCAGGGGGAGAACACTTCAGCATCAATCATTTAGCAGATATTGGGCTCTGGGGAGGGGCGGCGAAGGAGAGGGCCCTGGTGGCTGGACGTCCACTCAGGTAACTTCCACTGACTTGTCCCCTAGTGGGGCTGGACTTGGACAATGATGTGTTTGGGGGCCGAAACTGAGATGTTCCTTCATGGTTTCTTGTTGGGGTTAGGGGGGGATCCGGGTGGGGCTGGGAGGGGTGTTGGTGGGAGTTGGAGGGGGGAAGGGGGGGTGGGGAGAGTGGGTGGGGGGTCCTCCTTGTCCACGAGTTCTGCACAGGGCCGTTTCTCCTGGTTCACCTCTGCGAACCAAGAGCACCGCATAGCTTCTCCACCTACAGGTTTGACATGACACGCCCGTTGACTATTCTCACTCTCAATGTGAGAGGGCTCAATAACCCAATCAAACGCAAAGCGATTCTTTCACTCCTGGAGCACTCCAGGGCGGACATTTGCCTCCTGCAGGAGACACACCTGCTCCCCAAAGACCACCATAGACTTAAATCACGCTCCTTCCCATGGCAATTTTTTTCCTCCGCAAATAAGAAAGTAGCTGGGGTAGCGATACTAGTGGCCAAATCATTTGGGGGACGGGTCCTACATAAGGAAGCAGAGATCAAGGGCAGGTTACTGGCACATCGCTTTCTCATTGCAGGGCAGACACTACTGATAGGCTCCATATATGCACCCAATGACGGTCAAGAGGCATTCTTACATACGGCCTTGGAGACGGTCACAGCCAACACGCACTCACACTTAGTGTTTCACAACACCGGAGATCGGTCCGGTCAATGCTCGGGCCAAGTGGGAGCGCTCTCGAAGATGGGCCAGACCCATCTTGCGGATCTGGGCCTAATTGACTTGTGGCGACAGGTACACCCACAAACCACAGCATACACTTATTACTCGGCGGCCCACAAAACGTACGCACGTCTCGATTATCTTTTGTGTTCCTCCCAATTGGCGTCCTGCGCAAAAGACGACGAGATTCAACCGGCCTCTCTGTCGGACCACTCCCCGGTGGTGGCGTCTTTCATGATGCCAACCACCCGAGACCCCAGCGGCACTGGCGCTTGCGCGATAGCTTACTACAAAGCCCGGTCGTGCTAGAACGCATCAAGGCTGCCCTGAGCCAATTCCTCGTTCACAATGCGAACAACGACACCACCAAAGCCACCCAATGGGCAGCGCTCGAGGCGGTCCTACGGGGCGAATTCATCTCCCTAGCCACAGCCAACAATAATGAGCGCGCGCAAAAGAGGGCCGAGATCACCCAACGCGTAGCAGAGCTAGAACAAATGCACCAGCGTACGGGAGCGGCCCAAGCGTGGCGCCAATTATGCGCGGAAAAGAAAATGCTTGCGGCCTTGGATCAGGATGTGGCTGAATATGCCGCTCTCCGGCTGCGCCATGCGTACTATACGGGGGGACCGATGTGGGAGACTCCTGGCAAGCAGGCTGAGGGAGCAGCAGCAAAAGCAGCACATTCGGACCATCCAGGTTGGGGGTGGTGACCCGATAGTGGAGGATGGAGCGATTGCCGCTGCCTTCGGGGACTTCTATGCTGACCTGTATGAGGCGGACCGCTTATATCCCGCCTCAAACTGGGTAAATCACCGGGACCGGATGGCTACTCTGCGGCCTTTTACAAGACGTTCTGCCCACAAATAGCCCCTTTACTGCGTGATCTATTCAACACCTTCGACCAACCCGGCGCCGTGCCTCCGGATCTGCTAGAGGCCGCGATATCGGTAATACCCAAAACTGGCCGAGATCCCACCCGGTGTGGATCATATCGACCAATATCCCTGTTGAATATAGATCTCAAGCTCTACACAGGGATCATAGCGAGTAGACTCGCCCCTTACATGCAGCAACTAGTGGAACCCGATCAGGCCGGATTTATCCCGCAGCGGCAAACCAGTGACAACACTAGGCGAGTCCTCCACTTGATAGAGGCAAAGTCTCGAACGAGACCGGGCTGCATGCTCCTTACCATCGATGCCGAGAAGGCATTCGACCGAGTGCACTGGCCGTACTTAGACCTGGCACTCCAGAAGTTCAGCATAGGGGAGACTCTCCGCAACGGGATTTTTAATTGTTATCGACAGCCGACTGCGACGGTCAGAGTCAATGGCCATACATCTCCGCGCATTCCAATTGGCCGGGGGACCAGACAGGGCCGCCCACTGTCCCCCCTGCTTTTCGCTCTCTATATGGAGCCGTTGGCGCAACGTATACGACAGCACGGCCTCATTGAGGGTATCCCGTTCGGCGGGGATACGCATACGGCAGTCTGTATGCAGACGATATTCTGCTTTCCCTGATGTCACCAATGCAGTCCCTCCTGGCGCTCTTTGTGGAGCTTCACACCTTTGCTCTGGCCTCTGGCTTCAAGGTCAACGTAGAGAAATCGGAGGCCCTGAACATCTCCGTGCCACCTGACGTGTTGGCGGCCAAGGCCGAGTTCGACCTACAGTGGTCTACGCCCCCATTTCCTATTTAGGGGTTCTGTTGGCACCAACGGTACGAGCTACAACAGAAGCCAACTACACGAGGCTCAGCACGTGCCTTAATGGAGAACTCCGGCGGTGGAAACACCTCACGCTCTCCTGGCTGGGCCGCATTGCGGCTACCAAAATGACTTTGCTACCACAGATTGTTTACGTTTTTCAAACTCTTCCCCTACGCCCGCCGGCGGGGTGGCTCCACAAAACGCAATCTGACCTAGCGCAGTATATCTGGAATGGCCGGCGCCCGCGCTTTAAGCATTTGATTGCTACACTCCCCCCCCGCACATGGCGGAGTAGGCATACCCAACCTCACTCTATACTTCCAAGCCGCCCAGCTGCGCACACTGGTAGAATGGCACCAACTGGAATCCAGTAAACACTGGCTCTTCCAAGACCAGGCAGTAGCAGGCCGGCCCTGCAGGGTGTCCCATTTTTACCGCGTCGCCATAGGCCGCCCAATCTCTACGCGTCACAGATCACGAGCACGGTCCTGGGCACTTGGGACACAGTGGCGATACGGCGGGGCTTCACCTCATTCCCCTCCCCGATGACACCGATCTTCAGCAACCTAGACTTTTCCCCGGGCCTTGACCCTCAGGAGTTTGCGATTTGGAGGACGACGCCCTGCAGAGACGTGGGACACATGTTTGACCTCAACGGTATTCTTCCCTTTCAGAAGGTGAAGGAGGATTACGGCAAACCGGAATCTGACCGCCTGCCCTATCTACAGGTCCGTCACTGAGTTCTTCATCCGTCCATTAAACCCGGCGCACAGCGACACCTCACACCGTATGAAAAATGGCTGTTGACACGTACCTCCGATAAAAAGCTGCTCTCAGACCTGTACCAACACTTACTACTCACTAACATTCACTCCTACAATGCAGGGAGGGTCAGGTGGGAGAGAGACCTTGGGAGGGCACTTACACACAAGGAATGGGAGGGCATATATCACAGAGCCCGCCACTCAGCCTATCACATGGGCCTTACTGAAACGCTGACAAAAATGGCCACATAATGGTATCACACACCTGAACGCCTACACCGCTGGGACTCCAGAGTCACTGATCGCTGCTGGAGGGGATGCAGGGAGCTCGGTACCCTAGAACACCTACTCTGGAGCTGCGAACGTCTGCAACCTTACTGGACCGCAATCCTCGACTTAATAGATATGCACCTAGACACTCAACTTCCCAGATTCCCTGCCTATGTACTGCTTGGCCTCCCTAACACCTTGATGTACCCCCTGAAGTCCTTGAGGGGGAGACTCATAGCGATCGCACTGGGAGCAGCGATACAGAACATTGTGGCGCACTGGAGGGATGTTCAACCTCCTCAGCACCTTGGGTGGTTACATAGGCTCTGGATGGTACTGGGATGGAGAAGCTATCACTGGCAAAGGCCGGGAGGGGAGAAGACTTTGCAGAACTTTGGCGGCCGTTCCTGACCCTACTCACCGGGGAGTTCAGGGAGCTGAGCTGTCCCCGCTACCTGCGGCTGCTGCGTTTGGCGGATACCCCACTCACAGATCCTAAAACACAATCTCGTAGGCCGAAAGCTCGGAGGCGCGCAACCCCCCAGGAAACGCTTTAAAGTGGTGTCAGTCTCCTGCAGCTCTTTTACTCGTTGGACAAGGAGGGGGGTGGGATGGGTGGGGTTGGAGGGGGGGAATTGTTGGGGTTGTCATTGTTCTGCTTAACAGCATACTGCATTCAAAGGTGGCTCCTGAGCCCTTACAACGCGGCCGGCCCAGTTGGGTTGTAGGCGACCTGCTGTGTGTTACACCAAATGAACTGGGCTCATCGCAGACCTTCTTACTTGCTTGTATTATCATGGGTGCCTCCATGCCACTTCAAGCACGAGCCACTGCACCTTTTGTGATGCTTTTTCTTGCAATAAAAAGAATTAATACTAAATTGGTAGGGGCCATATGTCCTAGCATCATCATTTCGGTTTTGGAGCCATTAAGTTTAAGAAAGTACAAATCCATCCATTCAAGTACTTTGGTTAAACAAGAAGTAAGGTTATTGTCAGATGTATCATGCCGGGAAAGGGATACCGCCAACTGGGTATCTATTGTCAGATGTATCATGCCGGGAAAGGGATACCGCCAACTGGGTATCATCGGCGTAGGTGACCAACTGGACCCCCCAGGGAAGTACCACCTCAGCCAAAGGCCTCATGTAGATGTTAAACATGGTAGGACTTAATGAGGATCCCTGGGGAACGCCGTACTGCAGGGGGATCTGTTTTGAAATTGCCTCATCTTCAAACACAGCAAAAGTTCTGTCCGTGAGAAAGGACTGCAGCTACTTAAGGGCCATTCCTGATAACCCCACGTCGCTCAGCCTCTGAATCATGACAGAATGATTTACTATGTCGAAGGCTGTGCTGAAGTCTAACAAAATAATGGCAGCGCAGCTTCCAGAATCCATAATTTTCCTAGCTACTTCAACTACGGCAATAAGGGCAGACTCCGTGCCCTGCTTGCATCTAAAGCCCGTCTGGGTGGGGTGCAGGGCTTTATTATTCTCAACAAATGTTGCTAATAAAGAATTAACATGCATTTCAGCCAGTTTACCTATACCTGGTAACAGAGAGAGAGGGCGGTAATTCGCCCAGTCCTCAGGGTCTAAATTAGGCTTCTTTAAAAGTGCCTTCCCTCTTGCCTGTTTCCATAACGGCGGGATGAACGCGGCTGCAAGAGAGGAGTTAATTACATCCCGGATAACTGGGGAAACAGTCTCCGAGACCAACTTAAGGGTGTAAGGGGGCGCGGCATCAGCCGGGGAGCCAGACTTAAGATTCCCCAACAGTCGCTGCAGAGTGGATAAATCAAGCGGAGCAAATTCCTCCAATCCAGCATGAAGGTCGAGTGGGTGGGATGGTAATTTAGGCACCACATGCTGAAACAGCGAGTAGATATTGGCAACCCTAGTAGAAAAAAAATGTGCTAATTCATCACAACGTTTCTGTGCATTTAATGGCTCAGTGAGAAGGCCAGGAGGGGTGACCAATGATTTGAAAATTTTAAGCATTTCCCTCGGGGAATTGGCTGCAGAGGCTATCTTCTCCTGATAATAGCTAGATTGTGCAGTTTTTATTTTATTTTTATAAATCCGCAATGCAGATCTATAATTGCCCTTACAGACCTCAGAGAAGTCCTTCCTCCATTTCCTTTCAGACTGCTTGCAGGCTTGTTTAAGTGATCTTAATTCAAGAGTATACCACGTTTTTTTGTTAGTGCCAATGCGATGACAGAATTCTGTTTTAGGAAGGGTAAGGTCCAAGGAGGACTCCAACCAATTATTAAAAGAGGCATTCGCCGTTATAGGGTTAGAGCAGAATGCCGGGGTAGAAATATTAAGGTTCGCTACCCAGTTTTTCACTGGAAGCTTGGACCAAATGCGACTCCGTTTTTTTGTTTTTACGACGGGCTGTGCCCGATCAGGAGGGGACCAAATAAAAGATAAAAGAACATGGTCTGACCAAGGGACGATAATGGAGTCCTTCAAAATAATATTATCAAGATTGGTCAAAAATGATCGAGCAGATGACCTGCTCTGTGGGTAGGGCCGGTAACAATTTGTTTTACATGGAGCACCGCTAGACCTGCCATAAGGTCTTGAGAAGCGGGGGTATCAGGTTCATCGAGGTGAATATTAAAATCACCCAAAATAGAAAAAATAGGGGTAAGACTGGTGCAGTTTATAGCATACGGGCACTGAATAGCGCCGACTTCCAAGACACCCTGACCTTTTGGTTATAGAACTCTCATTATCGCTGGGTCCTGATGGATCCAGCCCCCCGCCCCCCTTCATGTGCACGAGATGTGGCGGCAGGTCTCCAGCGACTCTCTTACCTTCTCTTGTTTTATGTTGTTCTCCTTTTGTTGCACCCTACGTTCACAGTTGATGCAATTTGTACAATGTTTGACTTATCTACACATCAAGCTGTGGTACGACTTTTTGACTCCGCTGCGCCTCCTGATTGACGCGGTTTTTGGACTCCTTGTTGTCATGGTTATGTAATTTATCTGCTACATCCTCTCCTGTTGAGCGCTTGATTCTGGGCTACTGCCAAACATTTATTCAAAATGAACGGGCATTGCTCGGATTGTATACCTAAAAATTTGCAAAATGCTATTAAAAAAGATTTTTTTTTAAAAGCAAGGTGGATGTGCGGAGGGTAGGTTGGCTAGATCATGAGATGCGAGAACTGATTGGAAGGTAGCTAGACAGAAAGAAGGACAGAGCGTGGTGGATACAAATAGAGCAGTATGGACAGACAAGTACATGTCTAGAGAGATGGGTAGCCCAATGGAAGTACATTTAGAGAGAAATGTGTACTGATAGCTGTGTAAAATTAAAATGCAAAGGATTGACTATAGTACCAGATTACAGCCATGTTTTTCTCCTCACGGGATGTTGCCGTCAAGATGAGATGCACTTTAGCACCCAAGGCATGAGTTTGCAAATTCGAACTAGTGCAGCAGAAAGCGAGTGTATTGTTGTTACTTATTAAGGCCGTCTATTAACTCTTAGATGAGCTCATTCATTCACCTGCATGTGTTCTTGGTCAGAAATAAGTCATGTGATTGTTACTAGGAACTGTTGCAAATGGTATATGCGTATCTTGCCTTCACTCAGGGATCTTGTCTCTGTTACTGGTGTACGAGAATCCCTTTGTCGGTTCACTCTTAATAATTTTTGCAGTAAATACTTTTCAAACTTAACCTAAACGTGAGAGAAGAACAATTGTTACTTACCTGTAATCTGTGGTTCTGCAGTATTGGTGTCTTTCATAGATTCACATGCCTGAATCATTCCCCGTCGTCTGAGTGGGAGTCCCACGGTACATAAAAAAGCAATAATATGTACCTAATAACCAAACATTCTTGGTAATGAACAACCAGGAAGTAAAGTAGCCCTAAGCTACAAGAGCAAAAACTTCCACACTCATAACTATCATAGTCATTTTGTAGAGTCCAAACTGCAGCCAATCAGGCGACAGGACCCACCAGAATGTTCTCCCCAGAGGTTCAGGCTCTCAGATTTTCTCGCACAGGAGTGAAGCTAAACCTCTTAGCCTAAAGAGCCTCTGAGGGAGGTGGACGGGTGCATGTGACTCTATGAAAGACACCAATACTGGAGAACCACAGATTACAGGTAAGTAACAATTGTTCTTCTCCAGTATTGGGGTGTCTTTCATAGATTCACATGCCTGTATCAGAGTAGATAGCAGTACAAACCATAATGCTCGTTAGACGCTCGTTATAACACAGTATATATGTACATACGCATATCAATGTATCATGAATAAAATCTTAAACGTATGTAAATACAATAGTGTTTACATATGCATACTGAGTAGAATAAAAAACATTTTATGAATAAACGTCTAAAAGAGCAAAGGGGAGGAGGGAGAACAGAGGCTCACCTTATTTAAAACGATTGTGGAGAACTGCTCGTCCCACTGACGTATCTGTATCACTCACAGTGTCCAAACTGAAAGTAATGTTTGGTAAAAGTGTGCCTGCTGGACCAGGTTGCCGCTCTGCATATCTGATGGAGAGGCACACCAGCAAAGAGAGCGGTGGATGAGGAGATCGCTCTCATAGAATGTGCCCTCGGCGTGGTGCGTAGAGGCCTTCCCGCCGTTTGATGACACAGACTAATCGTCGAGGACATCCAACGAGCTATGGTCTGCTTGGATACAGCGTAACCTTGATGCAGTTTTCAATATGCTACAAAAAGTTGATCTGATTTTCGAATTGTTGCAGTTCGTTGCAGATAGAACTTGAGACATCTCCTGATGTCAAGGGAATGCAAAGCCCTCTCTGCCGCTGTTTGAAGATTTGGAAAAAATGTTTTCAGAATTATCAGTTCATTAAGGTGAAAATCCGTTGGAACCTTAGGCATGAAGCTGGGATTGGTCCGAAGCATCACTGACTTTGATGTGAATTGCAGAAAAGGTGACTTAATTGGGAATGCTTGAATGTCGCGGACCCGTCTTGCTAACGTCAGGGCCAACAGCAGAGATACCTTCCACGAAAGGAACTTAAGATCCACTTTATGAATAGGTTCAAAAGGGTGACACATGAGCTGAGTGAGTACCACATTCAGATGCCAGGATGGAGGCAGATGTCGAATAGGAGGAAACATTCGAAATAGTCCTTTAAAAAATTGCTGAATAACTTTAGTAGAGTAGAGAGAGTTAGAACCATCCTGACAAAACCTCGAGATAGCTGCCAAGAACACTTTCAACGTTGAATGAGATAAACCCGATTTAGCCAAATGAAGAAAGAATGGTAAGATCTGTTCTGGCCTGACATGAATTGGAGGTAAATTGGCAGAGTGACACCAGGTGTAGAATCTTTTCCATTTGAGCTTGTAAGTTTTAACCGTGGCAGGTGCTCTAGCATTGACTAACACTTCTTGGCAATCCGCAGGGATATCTAAGTGTGCAAACTCAAGGTGTTGAGGAGTCAAGCTGCTAATTTCTAGGAGGCTGGGTCCGGGTGACAGATTTGACCCTCCTGAATGGTCAGAAGGTTCGGTATTGGTGGGAACTGAATGGGATCGCACTCCGAAAGGAGGAGAAGTTCGGTGAACCAGTATTGGCGAGGGCATCTGGGAGCAATGAGAATGAGGCGACAAGGCTGTCTTTTCATCTTGCGGATGGCTCTGGGAACCAACGGAATCGTAGGAAAGGCGTATGCATATATCTGAGACCAGTTAATCGAAAGCGCATCCCGCATGAGTCCTTATGGGAAAGCCAGCTTGCAAAGTGCAGGCATTTGCGGTTCTGATTTGTTGGAAATAGGCCCAGATGAGGGTGACCCCATTCCCGAAAGACTCTGTCCAAAGTTGGTTGATGGATCTCCCACTTGTGATTGGATATCGCAGATCTGCTGACAGAATCCGCTAGCACATTGGAAATCCCTGGAACATGGACAACTGAAAGGTTGATCCTGTGACGCAGAGCCCAGTCCCAGATCTCCTGGGCTTGCGGAGAGAGCGGGCCGACTTTGTGCCGCCTTGTTTGTTTAAGTAAAGCATACTTGTTGTCTCTCCGAATTAGTACAGAGGACCCGTGAATGACTTCCCGAAAGGATTTCATATGGCTCGTAGTTCCAGGAGACTGATGTGCCACTTCCTTTGTTGCACATTCCACTTTCCGTTGACAGCCATTCCCTGAAGGTGTGCTCCCCATCCCTCGAGAGAAGCATCCATGGTGATGGTAAAATTTGGTACTTCCGCCAGGAATGCACATCCCTCTTGTAAATTCCTTATCTGAGTCCACCAGAGAAAGACTTCTCGCATCCGAGGAGTTATTTGAATGATGTCGTCGAACGACCCCGAAATCTGTAACCATTGTAGGTTGAGTTCCTCCTGTAGAGGTCTCATTCTGAATCGACAGTTGGGTATCGGAGGGATGCAGGATGAGATCATCCCTATGAAAGATTTGAACATCCGAACTGAAACATACTCTTTTTCTTGCAATAGGCGAGCCATCTTGCAGATTTTGTGTTGTCTTTCTTTTGAGACGAAAGCCTGAGTGAGTTGGGTGTCCAGTGTGGCTCCGAAAGAATGACTTCTTTTGAGACAGAAAGAGATGGGATTTGTCGAAGTTGATGGAAAGACCCAGAGACTGGAATGGTGACAGGCATCTTTGAATGTGTGTGCTTGCTGTTGCAAAAGAACTGTCTTTGATAAGGCAAACGTCCAAGTATGGGAAGATTTGAATGCCCTCTAAGCGAAGATGTGCTGCCACCGGAGCTAACACTTTCGTGAAAACAGGGGGCGCTGAACAAAGTCCAAAGGGGAGAACTTTGAACTGAAAATCCCTGCCAGCCACTCTGAACCGTAAGAACTTTCTGTGCCTGGGGAGGATAGGCACATGAAAATAAGCATTGTGAAGCTCGAGGGTGGCCATGTGATCCTCTATCGAAAGAAGCTGGAGGATTTCTTGAAGCGTTAACATCCGGAAGGACAATTTTTTAAAGTATTTGTTGAGGGCGCGCAGGTCGAGGATGGTGAGCCATTCCCCTGTCTTCTTGCGTATGAGGAAGAATCTTGAGTAGAATCCCGTTCCTCCTTGCAATTGAGGGACTTTTTCGATCGCTCCTTTCCGAAATCATTAGATTTATTTGGGAGAACAGCTCCTTAAGATGAGCCGAAGGTGGGCCCATGGGAGGAAAATTTTGAATGAGTTTTGATGAATTCCAAATAGTGGCCTCTGGCCAATATATTTAGGACCCACTTGTCTGTAGTAATTTTGGACCAGTTAGAGTAGAAAAGGGATATTTTTCCTCCAACCTTTGACTGGGGAACGGGCAGAGATGGTGGAAGGTGGCATATCTTATTGTATCTTGGAGGAATCCCGCCCACAATAAGAGGATATCATTTTCGATTGCGAGTAGTTGTTACCTCGCTGTCCGTACGTCTGTTGTTTGTATGGGTGATACCTCTGGTTACTTTGAGAGACTAGGTACGATCTTTGTTGATTGTAGCCCCCTCTATTTGAGAAGGATCCAAGTCCTTTGGCACCACGAAAGGACGACCTACGAAACTGAAGGCTACCCAGTGACCTTGCCGTTTCTGTGTCCTTTTTTATTGCCTGCAGGGCCTCCTCGACATGCTGGCCAAAGAGAAACTCCCCATCATACGGCATGTCGATGATTTTAGCTTTGACCTCCTGGCAAAAGGATGTTGATTTCAGCCAACCCTGTCTCCTTAGCACTGCTGCACCCGCTAACTGCCTGAAACCTGTAGAGGCCACATCTACTGCTGCGTCGATCATTTCAGCAGAAGTAAACTCTCCTTCATGCAAGATTTTCCTAGCTTCTGATCTTTCAGGCTCTGGTAGCTTTTCAATATATGGTGAGATGTCCAACCACATTTGCCTGTCGAATCTCCCTAATATTGCTAGGGAGTTTGCAGCACAAACCGTAGTTGCCGCCATAGTGGAGACCTTCTTGCCAATGGAATCCAGGCATCTGCCATTCCTGTCTGGTGGAGCAGTTACCGGTGAAGAGGGGTTCCTGGCCCGTCTCTGAGCCGCTTGGGGGACGACTGAATCAGTCTTAGATTGTCCTATAAGGCATGCAGGTGAAGTATTTGGTGCCTTATACTTTTTGTCTAAGCAAGGCAAGACTGCAGGGAGAGAATTGGGCGATGACATGATCTTCAGCCCCTCTTTCCGGATGAAGTCTATGATGGGAATGGCTTTCACTTGCTTCTGCGGCTGATCTTTAAAATCATAAAGGAAACAGTCTTCCTTTTTCGTCTCCATGGGAATTAGGAACCTCTGTAGCTCTTTCCATTATGAGATGGAAACCCCCAATATCTACAGGCGGAGAGTCCGCAGCAGGTGGAGTAGATGGTGATGGAGTTTGTATTTGATATTCATCCCAATCCGATAGTACCGACTTGTCACCAACTTCTCCTTCTTCCCTGTCATCATCAGTGGTGATAGCCTCCTGGGAATGGTGAGATGGTGCCGGAGAAGGTGGACCCGTCGATCGTTCTGCGGATACTGGTGCTGGAGAAGGTTGTCTTGGGGATCTGAACGCCGATACAGAGACTTGAGGCATGGGCGTCGAAGGAAGCGACTCAGCCGATTCAGGTGGAGGGAACCGGCGATAGTAGTCGTCCAACATATACTGTAAGTTGTTGATGAGAGCTAATGGCATCTGTACTGTAGGCACAATGGCAGGCGCCTGATCTACCGGCTCAAGGTACTGCTCTTCCTCCTGATCTTCATCCTGATATTTCATGAGCAGCTCAGATGGACTCCTAGCGGTGCGGTACCGGTCATCCATATCTGATTGCTCTTCGTTATCTTCAGAGTCCAGTAGCTGTTCAGGTAACTTCAGCGGGGAGAGAGCCGCCAATGAAGAGCCCCCTCTTTCTAATAAAGAAGCTGCCGTAGATGGCGGGGCAAAGGAGACTGTAGACGGTGTGGCAGACCAAACTTGTAATTCCTTACAAGACGAAAGAAGAGGCGTCGACGGTTGTTCTGTCTATGGTGCCGTCGATGGAGATGGTGTGAGGACAGTGACCGCCGACGAGACAGTCAACTTCGTCGACGGGGCAATCGTTATCAACCATGTTTTTGATGACGAAGCAATCTTTGTCGACTATGTTTTCGACGACAATGCAATCTTCGTCTACGATGTGGGCATCGACGATGAGGTAGTGTTCGTCAAAGGCAAGTTGGACTTCGTCGACGAGGAATACCTCGGCGGGGTGGCCTTCGTCGACGGGGTAATCGCCGTCGAGGTGGTCTTTGTCAACGATGCGCCCGTCGACGGGATCTTCTTGCCCTTCGTAGACGATAAAGCGTCAATGACAGATGGCATTACCTTCGTCGACGAGATGGGTCGAACTGTAACAGAGACCAGCGTCGACGGAGAAGAGGGCGATGACATTATTATTTTAGGCCTTGGCGTCGAAAAGGTGACTGTCAACGGTTGAAGTAGCGTCGACGACGATAATCGTTGACGGAGGAGCCGTCGACGATGCTGTAGTCGACAAAGTCATTTTCTGAGGTAAAACTTTCTCAGGAAAACTTTTTGATGCCAGAGACTTTCCAGACTTTCTTGGGGCGTAATAGTTCTAGATTTTGAAGGTGGAGAAGCCTTTTTCGAGGAAGAAGAGGAAGGCAAGCTAGAACCCTGACTGGATTGAGCTTTTCTCGACACCTTAGCCCCAGGAGAAGATACATCTTCCTCAGCCATCCTCTTCTTAGAGGATACAGATGACCTAGAGGCCACACTTCCCACCTCAGACAAGGGGTTGTCCTGATCCTAGATAGAAGAAGGTGACCTTCCCTGTCTCTGAGGGTCTTCTGAGGGAAGGTCCTGCAGATCTTACAATCCCTCACCTAATGATCCGGATACAGGCAGTTGATACACTTCTTGTGGGGATCTTCTTTAAAAAGCCGGAGCTTCCCACAAGATTCACAAGGCCTGAAGAGAGACTTTTTAGAAGATGACATTCTAAAAGGTAGTTGAAAACCAGCCAAAAGAGTGAAGTACTGAGCAGAGCTCAGGGAGACACCCTTCACACGACGTGCGGTAGAAAATCTGAGGGCCTGAGCCTCTGGGGAGAACATTCTGGTGGGTGCTGTCGCCTGACTGACTGCAGTTTGGACTATACAAAATGACTATGATAGTCATGAGTGTGGAAGTTTTTGCTCTTGTAGCTTAGGGCTACTTTACTTCCTGCTTGTTCATTACCAAGAATATTTGGTTATTAGGTGCATATTATTGCTTTTTTATGTACCGTGGGACTCCCACTCCGACGACAGGGAATGATTCAGGCATGTGAATCAATGAAAGACCCCCCCAATACTGGAGAAAGCCATTTCAGACAGATGGCTAAATAGATGGGAGGACCAATGGACAGTTATCTGGACAGAAATGTGTATACTGAATGATGAGTGCTAGGTGAAGAGATGGGTGGAGTGGGGCTTCTATGGCTAACTAGAAAGATGGTCGAACTGTGGGAAGGCTAGATAGGTAGATCAGTGGGCTGCGTGGTGGGTGGCAAGAAAAAGATTTATACCCCATTTCTTCTAATTGTTCACTTTTTAGCTTCTGTTTGTTTTACTTATTGTTTTTACTTTTCTTTATCATCTTCTCCCATCTGTACTTTACCCTTTTTTGTCTTTTTTTCAGCCTTCCACTCCATTTCTTTCTTTTGGAGTTACCACTCATGCCCTCTTATTTCTCATCTCTTCATTTTTTCACCCTTTTACCCTGTCTCATTCAAGCTGTTTTTATTTTCCTTTTGTTTTTTCTTTTTTTTAACCATTTAGGCAGAAACCCAATCTACCCCACTTGTATCCCTCTTCCTTCCCTCACCTTTTACCTTTGTGTACTTATTCCCTATGTCTCCTGATTTTCGATTGTTTTAAAGAAGGGTTCAATATTCGGTATTTGTTTTTAGAAGTAATACTTTACAAGTGTCACATTGTAAACTGTTACTTTAGAAATGCCGTGTTAACAGAAAGGCATGTGGGGACCGAAGTATGGATGGTTAGATAGAAAGATGGGTAAACTGATAGATTAAGGGTTGGATAGAGGGATGTATCTACAAAGGGGTGGCTGACTGATAAGAAATGTATGCAGTGAGGGACGCACTGCTACAGAGATGGGTGGACAGGGGTGGATGCCTAGACCAAGAAATGAGTTGACTTGGGCTAATGCATGGATGTATGTGTAGGCGAGGGGCTAGAAGTTCATGTCTGGACTGAGGGGCAAATAACTAAAAAGATGGATGGTTGGACTGAGGTAGGCGTAAGAGGAAGAGAACGTCATCCCGATGAGATGATGGCTCGATGGAGATATGAATGGAATGATCGATGGTTAGCTAGAAATGGAAGGGCGGAATGATGCTGACTAAGGCAGATGTGAAGAACCTCAACGCATCATTGAATTCATGGCGGCTGAATTTCAGTGCTGGACTGACAGTTGTCAGGTACAAAACAAGAAGCAGGACGCAAGATGGTGTGTGTTTGAAACCTTGTGCTGAAAGTCAAAGGACTGGGTTTACGGCTAGTAGCTTGTGACCAAATGCACCCAAGGATTAACACACGCAGTTGTACGTTGTTCATTCTAGGCCTTCTCTTTAGTTGGAGAATCTGAATTGGAGTCTCGGCTCCTGGAATGGGAGATTGACTTTAGGAAGATGAGGGCCTCTTCTGTTGTGTAGTAGGCAATGGGAGGCCTTGGAAGGCTTTGTAGGATGCTGGCTCTCTATATAGTGCACTAAAACGAGGTACACTGTGCAGAGAGTTTGGATGGTCCCAGATTGGTATACAGAGGCAAAAGTAGATAATACTAACGCTGTATTTGTGGTAGTCTGGCCGTGCAGTGAGGCTTATCTGAGGGTACTGCTAAGCATTTGTTGTACTCACAGAGGCGATAAAAAAAGACGCACTCAAGAAAAAAATCTGAGACCAATTTGCAAAAATAAAATCCATTTTTATATGTTTCAGACCAAGAACTTCGTTCTAAGGTAAGTACTTTTTTTAGATATTAATTTTCAACGTTTGCAAAATAACTCAAACTTGTGTGCAATTACGCATCATAAAAGTCTATAGGAGAAAATGCATATAAAGTCATACAGTTGGACCTCGAGGGTCACCTTCCGGATTTAGGTAAGTAGCAAGGCCAGGTCCAATGTCCACAAGCGGATTCTTGGGATCATACTTGATTCAGCCGGGAGCAGAGTGCTGAAGTCATTGGTAGGAGGCGCGACAGAGAAGGAGGACACCAGAAAACAGACTGCATAAGAGGACTTAAAGGTAAGTACCAGGGGTTCCTCTCCATGGAGCAGGTTACAAGGGGCTCTGGGCTAGGGAGCACTGCTGGTTTGTTGGTACCTGGCTAGGCGTGCTGGGTGCAGAGCAGATAGGTCAGCCGGGCGGTGTGCATCAAGATGTCTTTGCAGTCAGGGTTAGGCAGGTTGCAAGGACGATTCCGGGAGAGCTGGGCCACTCAAACAGAGTGGTGCTTGCTTCCTGGGCAGTTGGAGTGAGGATTGGACTCTTTCATCTCATTGTAAGTTGCAAGGGGCCTGGCACCTCAGGTATTGGTGCAACATGGCTCTGGTAGCTCCTGGTGTCTCCAAACTCGGTAGGGAGACAGATCTGACCCTCCGGAGCTGATGTACCTCTTTTTACTTCAATGCAGCGTCAGAGTCACCAGGGACCAGCAAGATGGTAAACTGGACTCGGCGGGTTTGGGGCCTGCTGACTGCAGGGGAGTAGCTCCTCTACCCCAAGGGAGTTCTTTGGTCCTCGGCGAAGGGCTGGAGGTGCTTTGAGGTTCTTGGAGGCCTAACATTTGCAGGACGAGATAGCACACCACAATAGCGGAGTCCTGGGAGCAGCAGACAGGGTTTTGTGCCAAAATTAGAGCAGCAGGTCTTCAGTTCTCAGGTCAGCAGCTCTTCTTTGTCCGTGTCATCTTTGTAATCCGTAGAACTTAAGTTCAGGGTCCAGGGACCCCACCTAAATACTAAATTTAGGGACGTTAAAGGGAGAGACAAGTAGTAGCCAATGAGTTACTTACCTTTCGGGTATCTACACACTGTAAGTGACCACTTCCTGTAGGAAGAGGCACTACCCTAGCCCTGATAGGTTAAACCCTCCCATCTTAAGATGGAGGAATTGGAAAAGTAGTGTCCACATGGCCTGCCCCACCTTAGGAGTGGTGCTGGCTGAATGTGGGAACACCTCCTAATAAAACTAATTTTACCGCCTGTCCTCCTGCCAAATAGGGAGCAGGACAGGAGGGTTGGCATCCTCGAATACCTGGAGATGCTTGAGTTGCCCTTCATAGGTGGCATCACCTTTGAAGCTTATAGCTTTGGAAGGCCATTCCAGCCTTGGGAAGGTGTGAAGCATCTCCGCCCAGAGCAGGCTTTGTTCCTTGGCTCGGACGTCAGAAACAAGTCTGGTGGTGGCAGGATGGCTAACACTAGTCAGAGACCACACAAGTGTTTGGTAGGATTTCAGGGGACCCTCTAAGGTGTACTCCATGTGCATGTATTAATAACTCCAATGCTGGCATCAGTGGGGATTTATTAAGGCAAAATGTTAGGTACCAAACATCTTAGGGTACAATGAAGCCACCATGGAGCTAGGGAACTCGTAATGAAAAGTATCCAACCCATGTACTCTCTATGGCTTCCCTGGGAACTTACAATATCCAAGAATGACCTTAGAAATTGTAGAGTCATATCTGCTCATGAAGATATGTCCACACAAGGGATATAGTGCAGCAGAGCATGCAGTAGGGTTGACTTACCTATACCTCATGCAGTGTCTGTGTGGCATGTCAACTCTTCAGTTTTCTTTGCATCAAGAAACGCAGCCTGCAATGGCAGTTTGCATGGTCTTGGTGAGAGGTCCCAAGGGTGGCACAATTTGTGCTGTGGTCCTAGGGGACCATCTTCAGTAATAAATGTCCTAGGTACCAGGGGTAGCATTTACTAGGGTCTTATAGGGGTTGCTGAAGTTGTGCCAATTGTGGTACAAATTTAGGAATGAGATCTGGCACTGGGAACCTGGTTACCAGGGACCCAGTGCTCTTTCATTCGAAATCACATCATGCACCAGGCAAAAAGGAGGGGCTAACCATGTCAAAAGAGGCACTTTCCTAGAGGCGTGCTCATATGCTGAGCTCATAGTTACAAGAAGAGGCAAGCTTTCTGGACACCCTTACTGTTGATGTATTTAGGATGCCTTTAAGCAGAGAATGGCTAGACATGCCAGTGATGGTGGGAAAGACCTGATATCAAGTGAGGAATAATGATGAAAATATTTACAGGAAAATAATAAAGGGAAAATTAATTTTCGAAGGTCGTGTCTGAACACAGGATCTTTCTGCTAGCCTAACCTAAGACAATAAATGGCTGGCTGAATGCAGAGAGGGCAAAGCAAGTGTATTCTACTCATTTAACAGCACCCTCCTATGGGGCTGGAACCCTAACTCTTCTACGGTCATTACCTGCTGATAGGAGACACTCACCCAGGGGAATACGCGCAGACAAATGCCTCCATCTGCTTCTGGTGGCTTGTGCAAGTGTGCTTTCCACAGCCTAACTTGCCGGAGGTCGCCCACACCAGCTAAGATGCAAAAAAGCAGGAGACAAAGAAATTAAAACATAAACTCAAACATTTGTCTTACTGGTTCCAATCAGCGGCTCTCTCACGGGACATGGAAATAACAGGGTACTAGTGTCCACATTAACTGGAGAGATACTTTATGAAAGAATATTTTATGCTTTTATTGCAGAATATTTTACGCTTTCTCAAAAAATCTCAATGTCCTCACAGTCTTTCACTGTAAAAGAATGACCAGTTCTGGAAACCTGCAGAGCGCCTCCAGGACGCGCACCAAGGGTTTCTGCCTGCTTTCTTAGCAGCGTTTCCAGCACTGATCTCAGGATATCAACATCAAATACATTTCTCTAAATGGGAATCATTTCCATAGACAGTGGTGACCCAGAAAAACTGACTTGACTTCGGCCCACGTGGGCACGGTTGAACTGGGACACCCTGTTCTGAGGAGTAAAATCAGGGGCAAACAAAGTACTCATTGTCATTGCACAGGGAAATGTATACATGCACGACAAAGTGACTATCTCGCGGTATCCGGTGGAACGAGGCACGCGGCAGGGGTGCTCCTTGTCCCCGCTTCTTTTTGCGCTAGCGGTGGAGCCACTGGCGATGCACCTTCGCTCGGGAGCCCACTATACGGGCTTATGGACGGCAGCGGGCCCGCATTATGTCTCGCTATATGCGGACGACCTGTTGCTCTTCCTGGAGGACCCGGTCGACGCTTTGCGGGGAGCGGAATTGGCGCTCACGGAGTTCGGAGCGGTCTCAGGCCTCCGAGTGAATTGGTCTAAGACCTGTCTTTTTCCGGTACGCAGGGGTACCCCCACCCCTGCGCTAAGTAGGGAGATCAGATGGGAGCCCGACTGCTTTAAGTACCTTGGGGTATTCGTTTACCACGACCAACCCGACCTCCTAGATGGGAACATTGCCCGCTGCATTCGAGCACTCCGAGGTTGCATGGACTTTTGGGCCACGCTGCCGCTCTCAGTGGCGGGACGTATCGCCCTGCTCAAAATGGTGGCGCTTCCCCGGTTATTGTATTACTTCCGAACTTTGCCGGTCTGGGTCCCACCGGCCACGTTTCGTCGCTTGCGCTCTATGGTGGTCGGGTTCCTCTGGGGAACGGGCCGGCGGCGGGTGGCCCTCAATACCTTGATGAGGCCGAAGGACGAGGGGGGGCTCGCTGTGCCGGACTTCGAGAAGTACTATCTGGCGGCGCAGCTCCAGACCTTCGCCCAGGAGATCGCCAGGGAATTCAGGGGCCCGGAAGACGGTAGAGGGACGGGTATGGCCAGGCATGTTCTCTCCTTTATAGCGCTGCGACAACGCTTGGTCCTGCGGGACTTGTCGATGGAGGAGCGGACTATCCGACTGTGTTGGAATCGGGCTCACGCCAGAGGCCAACTAAGAACACCATATGCGCCTGAAATACCGTTGGGGATGCTGACGGCCCTCCCCCACGGAGGGGATTGGTCACGATTGGCGGCCTGGGAGGATTCCGGTTTACAGCTCGTCGGTGATCTGTACGAGGACGGAGCGCTCCTGTCCTTTCAGGATCTCATTGACCGCTTCGGGATCTCCCGGGGCGACTTTCTGCTGCACTCGGCCATTGTGCGAGCGATCCAGGCACACTGGCAGAACGGGCTGGAGGAACCCCACTTGTCTCAGGTGTGCCAGTACGTAATGATGTCGGCGGGCACGGTGAAGGCGGTCACTTGCCTCTACGGCAGGTTGATTGCCGAGGGATTGGCTCCTCTCACCACATTGAGGACCCGCTGGGAGGAGGACATTGGTAGGGAGATCCCGGAGACGACCTGGGCCCAGTTGGTGAGACGTGCCTGGAAGGGCACACGTAGCGCCCGTTTCCAACTGGTCCACTATTATGTTCTCCATAGAGCGTACCTGACCCCGGTGAAGATCAGGCGTTATTTTGCCACGGCTTCAGCGGAATGCCCTAGATGCCCGGCTCAGGAGGCGGACCTCCTACACATGTTATGGGCCTGTCCAGGACTGACGTCCTACTGGCAGGAGGTAGCGACGACCCTGGAGGAGGTGACGGGGAGGCGCTTATCATTCGATGCGGCGGTGGGGCTCTTACACTGGTTCCCCCATACCCCCCGGAATAAAATTTCCAGTAAATTTATCGACCTGGGGCTCCTCCTTGCTAAGCGAGAGGTGACCAGGAACTGGAAGGCACGAGCTGGTCCGGCAGGCAGCAGATGGCACAGTGAGCTTTTGAAATGGGCGGCGGGAGAGAGCGCGCTGAGATATCAGCTGGCTTGGAGGCAGGGTAATGAGAAGGCGCAGGAGGCCGCGTTGGAGTGGGAAATGCTGGTGCAGGCCCTCAGGGACTATTGTGCCCCCAGCGACTCCGAAAGTGAAGAAGCGACTCGCCCCGAGTCCCGATGAACGTCAGCACTGATAGTCCTATTACCTTCCCCGTGGGTCAAATAGTAGATCCTATGTTGATAAGCTCCCTGGCGCTGGTGGTGGGGGGGGGGGGGGGGGGTTCACAGTTAGTAGGTATTTTGAGGGGGGGGTTTATTTTGGGGGTTTTGGGTTTGTTTGGAAAAGCAGATGACGGACAGTGTATTATCCGGACCAGCTCCAGCATCCTACTGACCCCTGTTGCATTTCGCCGCCCGACCCCAGGGTTGTGGGCCGGTTGGCTGTGTACAGACTTTACGGAGGGGGGCCAGAGGGCTTTATTCTGTATATGTTGCTTATAATACAATGCTGGTCGCTACTGTACTGATTTACTGATTCCTGCAATAAAAATATATTTAAAAAAAAAAAAAAAAAAAAAAAAGACAAAGTGACTCTCTCGAGTTCCATTGATGCAAATGTTGCTAGACTGACTGTGGCATAATACCATGGCTTCAATCACAAAGTCCGTGGGTAATTTTACCATAAGCGGTTTTAGCTCTTTCAAAGTGTTGATAGCGATTTACCCACTTGTGTTAATTTCGCATAAGGTAACCGCATCTAGAAATACAGTATTGCGTGCAAGTTTTTTTCTCAGTATTACAGCTCCGTCCATTTACCATAAGGTCTAAATATTTCCAGAAGAGGGATTTCATTGCACTTTTACCAAACTACTCAAAATGAGGAACTTTTGCCATTGAAATCAGGCGTTGTCTCCATATTAGCATATATGGCTTCATTATTGAGGTTTCATTATTATCAGCTGATTTAAGTTAATGAATGTACATAAGAAATAATTTACCCATCTGGGTCTCTTACTTTCTTTATGACAAAACTCTAGCCTCATCATTCCTTTAACCTACTGCTTCTAATATACCCCGATTGAGCAGGCGCGAGACCATGGGAGATAGTATTTGCTCGAAAGCGAGGGAAGCATTTGAAAGTTTCTCACACATGGAACTGCCACTATCCTCTGGTGAAACAGCTCAGAATACCTGCCCAAGCAACGAGAGAATACGTGATGGAGAAACCAGCACTTGGCATAAAGCAGCAGTTGGTGACCTCTGCCTTCTGACATCGCCTGCTGTAGTTTCACAGGGCCGGGTCACCGGGGAGTCTCAGCCCATGATCTTGACCTGATTACTTCTCCTAGTCGCAGTCGTTATAAAAACATTGGTGTTCTACAGACCCTTCCTTGGCTTGTAGGTACTGATAGCAAGTACTGAGAATTCATTTAACAGGTCCGCTGTGCCAAAGAGCTGGAGCGGTTTGTGCTGTACAACTGAAATAAAAACCACAAAAGAGAAGTAATGAGAGCAAACCAAAACAGGCTAGGTGGTACAATTCTGAGTGTAGGGCCTCTAGATTGGCTCTAGGAGCTGCGATCAAAGGAAGGGATTTGGCCTCTATCCGTCGTGCCCGCTTAGATTACAAAAAAAGCATAGTCAAGGCTAAGAAACTGTGGGATGAGCTTCATTGGCAGGAGCTAAGGGAGGCAAGTGACAAAAAAGACTTTAGGTTATTTAGGAACATCATAAAGTGGGGTAAAGGGGGTGTAGCGGAGTCACCCAATAACAATGTATCCCAAGAGGACTGGGTAGAATATTTTAAGCCCCAGTACGCCGCCCCCCTGCTTAACACTTCTTTGGACGACCTTGGCCCTTCCCACAGCGAAGGCAACCTATTCAACAAAAGAGAAGTTATGATGGCTCTGAGTACAGTGGCAAGTGGTAGAGCCCCGGGATTGGACGGTGTTCCAGCGGATCTTTTCATTAGTGATAAAGAACGCTGGAGCAAATATATTCTTCTCCTTCTTAATGCAGTCGCCCAAGGTGCTAATATTCCGGCGTCATGGAAAGGGGCAGTTATTACCCCTGTCTTTAAAAAAGGTGACAGATCTCTGCCAGGAAACTATAGGCCCATAAGCCTAATTGACACCATGCAAAAGGTGATTGGTAGGGTGGTTGTAAACAGACTTATGGAGTGGGCTGAGGAAAATAACGCTATGTCACAATTCCAGGCCGGTTTTCGAAAACTGGTCAGCGCGATGGATCAGGTCTTCCGCTTCACTTTGCTTCAGTGGAAAACTGTGGTGCTGGGCAAGGGCAGCCTGTATGCAGCTTTTGTTGACTTGCGGGCTGCCTTTGACTTGGTCCCAAGGGCCAATCTGTGGCAGGTGTTGAGGAGCCTGGGCCTCCCTGTTGATCTTCTGTCACTGTTAATGAGGCTCCATGAGGCAAATTTTGCGAAGATCTAGTGGGGAGGATATGGAATGGTTACCCCAGAATTCCCTGTCGAGCGGGGTGTTCGCCAAGGCTGCTCACTGGCTCCTACATTGTTCACTCAATATATTTATGGCGTTGTTCCCCGGATGCTGACTGCAAATGTGGACGCTCCTTCGTTGGCGGGATCCAAAATACCAATTTTAATGTTTGCAGATGACACTTTGATTTTATCTAAAACCCCAAGTGGTTTACAGCACGCTTTATCTATTTTTGAACAATTCTGCAAGGACCATGGCTTGGAGATAAATGTGGCCAAAACTAAACTGATGGTTTTTAATCCTCGTCGTAGCCACAGCCCCCGAACTGTTATGAATGGCCGACATCTGGAGGTGGTAAACGCTTTTACATATTTGGGAATCCACGTATCTAATGACCTAAGATGGACCAAGCACATTGACATTACAACCGTGAGACATATGCAAATAGCCGGTGCATTGGGCTCTGAACATAGAAAATCCCTAACAAAACCGGTTAAACCAGCATTACAGGTGTACAAGGCTAAAGCACTTGGATCAACCCTCTATGGTGCAGAGCTATGGTGTTACGAGAACTTGCAACCATTACAGACTGCGGAAAAAACGTTTTTTAGACTCATTACTGGTCTTCCCAAAGGGTCTCCTTTGTTACCACTTAAGTTTGATCTGGGCAGGAAGTCGGTTGTCGACCTTGCAAGGTTGCGTCCAGTATTGTACTGGTGCAGACTCTGGACAACACCTGAACTTTTACATTATGCTGAGGGGTTTAAGGGTGTTCTCAGAGCTGATGTTTTCCACAAAATAGGTTGGTTAAAAGAACTTAGAAACATGTTGGGCGCTCTTGGTCTACATCTATTATGGGAAACCCCCGAGAGTGCTTCTTTCCCAACAAAACAAGTCCTCAAAAAGATCTACTGGGACAGGGTGGCAGCACAAATCTGGAATGAAACCAACCCAGAGTCTATGGCGGGAAGATTCTTGGAAGCAAAGTCCCTCCCCAATTTTGAACTGTATTGGGACATTATCACGAACCCAAGGGACAGGAGGTTGCTCTTCCAGATCAGAGCAGGTGCCATCCCATTGAGATCTCTGACTGGCAGGTGAGGCGGCCTATCAACTAAAATGTGTCCATCTTGTGGAGTGCATAATGAAACTATCGGACATTTTTTGTTTGTATGTAAATCATATGTGGAACCCAGACGTATTTGGCTAACTCCCATGTGTAAAAATCTAGGAATGACAAGTAGTGCGGTAGCTTTAAGAATTATTCACACTAATTCATCATTGCCTATATTAATAGCCACTGCTAAATACCTGGGGTGGTCATGGTCCATTAGACAAAAACTTATAAGCAGACTATTGTAAATAACGTGCTATAAAAACATCTGCATTTTTAAGTTTTTTATATTTTACATTTTTAACCCATGATTCAATTGATGTATTTTTTAAAAAAGTCTATAGTTCTATTTTTAAGAAACACAAATCAAGTTTTATAATGGATTTCTATGTATGTAAATGGTTTTATGTGTTTATCACGAATAAAGCAAGACTTGACTTGACTTGACTTGAAATAAAAGCGAATCAAGTCTGTCCTGGAGCTTTGATGTCAAGCTTAAGTAGTTAAACGGCAAACAGTTGGTGTCCCATCACGTTTTGAGAAAAAGTTGAGTAAAACTGCAGACCAAATTGAGAAAGAATATTTGCAGGATTGCACTGCATCCTACTTGCATTCACATAGCAAATTTGCACAAGTGATTTGGATAGAGGAGTGTGACTCTGTCATGTGGGCCAGGAACTCTGTTTTTATCAAGTGTATACGGTCAGACTTGAGCTCTTATGATGTTATTATTGCTGAGCCACAAAAATTCCAAAACCCAATAAAATCTTTCTTTGGGGATGCAGACCAAGGGAGTAGGCAGGGGCACAGCTTGCCTTAAAAGGTTCCAAGTCTGAGTTGGTTTTCTCCCTGAATAGTTTTGTGCCTTCAAGGGGAAGGTCAGAGAAGAATCCAATCATTCTCAGCAAGGCGTGTCTTCGAACAGTGATGGATACCCTATAGACCTGGCAACCGAATCGGCTATATCCAAGCCAGATTGGATTACTTGCCTATCTCTGATGAGGTCTCAAAATTAAACCTGGAGTTCCTTGACATCAATTATGAGACTGCCCGTCATATCCCAGAGCGCGTGCATTTATCCTCCACGTAGACACAGAGTATTTAAGGACTAGGCTTCCAGCCACAAATACTTTCTTGGCCCAAGCCTCCAGTTTTTTTCGATTCCCTATCGTCCAGTGTCACAGGGAAAGTACCGGGAGTCAGTCTAGATGAGAACATAGCCTGAATAAGAAGGGTTTTGTGGAAGGGTGCTCCAACATAAATGAAGAGTCACCTGGACAGGTCTATCGCTAATGGTGATTGACCCATTGACTGCAGAGGACAAGGATGGCTTGGTCCTTGTTAGTAGTACAGGATTTAGAAGAGCCTAATTAAATGGAAGAAGGGGCTTTAGAGGTGTAGGCTGAGAGCTGTAGAACCTCTGTGAGGATCTTTGATTTAGTTTCTACTGTAGATAGAGATAACTACAGGAGTGTGGCTTGGCTGCAAGCCATTGCAGTTGCAACTTGTTAGGCTCCTGTGTCGGCTCGGCCATTCCAGGCCCCTGTAAGACAAGTGCGATCCCAGGACTGTCCAATGATCGGTTCAAGCTGATATGAGAGGTGTGAGCACTGGAGAAAGGGAGATAAACATTTCCACAGAGCCCCATCAGGTCCCCTGAATGGCGCCCGCTAATGTATGACCAAGGAAAAATGACATCCAGTGGCTGAGACATGCTCACTGCTGTGTGCTGCTGTGAAGACCGGCACCCAGCAGGACCCAGACTAGAGACGGACACTTCCTCGTCCAAGTGGGACCTCTCTGTCTTTCACCGGCTTCCAGACTACTAGCTCCTATAAGTTGAGAGAGTGGTCTAACCCTTCTTGGCAAGGCCCCAGGCTCCTGTCTACATCCCCCAGAGGGGGGCCTGGAGAGAGGATTAACAGAAGCAAAGCGTGGGTGAGTGTGTTAACTGATAGGGTCAGCGCCCGCCACCCAACATTATACTGTGGTGCCAGAGGTGAGCCCTGGCCCGATCCTGGCTCAGTGAGCGGGCTAACATGGCCCAATAGGATACCGCCCTCCCCCACTCCACAGGGGTGGCACGCTGGGCCTTGGTGCCTCCCTTCCTGCTGTGAGCCATTAGGTTCATATTTCGGGGTAGTTCTTTTAGAGGTGTAGCCCATTCAGTGCTGGTTCTTGGAAGGAGCCGAAGAGTTTATGACTATGCATAGGCCTGCCGAATGACAGGCGGCCTTGGGCCCAACTCTGGACCTTCTATGTCAGTTGACCATTACTTTCATATAGCCCCTGAAAGCTGCTGAGTGATCGTCCCCACCACTGATCTTGAAATAACTTGGCCCCTTTTCCCCTACAGCAGGGTAACGTGGTGTACTACAGCGAATTCTTAGAGAAACCAGTCTTTGTTACCCAGTCATCACCCAGGAGTACCCAAGGATCACATTCTACCTTCTTCAAGCTGGCATACCCACCACAATGAGTGCCGCTGACTGTGCATCAAAGTTGCCTGTAGCACCAGATTCGCTTCTACTCTACAGTTTGGGGGTACTCCTTTCTGGTTGCCCGTCTGGGTTTGGCATGCTGGTGCGCTGCAGCATAATGGGCTAATTCAGAGCTTTGTTGAAACCTTTGCTTCAAGACATTACCGCTGACTGGGCCTCTAGTAAGGGGTACACAGCCACCATTGAAGCCCTAGAGGAAAAAGTTGATAGGATGGTCATCGATGTAGGCTGCATGTGAGAGTACCATGGGAAATTGTCCAACAAAGTAAGGAACACTGAGTCAGCGCTCCAGGAGCTCTAACCACAAGCACTGGATATCCAGAAACTAATGCAGGAGTTGACAGATTAGGCACGCTTCTTGGAAGGACGAGCAGCGAACATTGAGGGACGAGCCGGAAGGAACAATATTCGAATAGCGGGGTTGCCCAGGGGAGAATAAGGCAATAACCCTACTAGCTTTATCGAAAATTGGCTCTCTGACATAGTGGGTCTAAGAGTACTCTCTGCTCAGTTACCAGTCGAGAGGGCCCACCATGTCCCAGCAAGACCTAACCTCCCAGAGTCCAACCTCGTGGTGGCAAGGATCCGGAAATATAGGAACCGCAACATTATAACCCAGTGGGCCCAAAGCGAAAGACATTTTGATGTTGAGTCAGGAAAGATTACAATACTCCCTGATTACACACCAGTACTGCAGAACCAGCTTCACATAAGTCAAACGGAATCACTGTAAATTGGGCTTGAGATATGCCGTCTTGTTCCCGGACAGGTAGAGAATAGTGGATAATCAACAGTCCCTTTTCTTCACTGACCTGGCTGAGGCATGGAATGGGTCGAGAGCTGCTGAGTTTCGAATACTGGGCGAACCGGCATGGAGAAGACGCGTGCCTCAGGACTCACCCATCTGGGTACAAGTGGGATCTCTGTCATAAAAAGACTCATCTAACTGATTTCCCCTCTTCTTCACAGGCTCAATTAAACCAGCAAGATGCCATCGCCACAGCAGCAACCCATCACTTTAAATTGGCATCCTGTGCATCTGGTGATACTGGTACAGACTCTCCACTAATAAAACTGACATTGACAAAGACGGCATGGGTAAGCACCAGATCCCTCACCCTGCGGAATTGGTGATGAGGGGTGAAGTGGACATTTTGTTACTGTGTTAAATGATGGGGGTGACCACATACAAATTAATATCCTGGCACGCCAGGGGGGTGGCTACCACTACTAAACGTTTCAAAGTGCATTTATATCTACATCATAGAGGGTTCCATATTGCCATGCTCCAAGAAACCCATTCAGCACCCAGGGATGACGAGAGGCTTCAGGCTGGGTGGCAAGAGTGAGTGATGACCACAGGGTGTTCATCATATGCTAGGGGAGTGGCACTCTGAATCAGTACCGGGTCTCAATGAGATCCTTAAATAACTTGTTGACACCGAGGGATGCTATGTCTTTTTTAGAAGGCAAACTTGACCGTAAACCCTTACAATAGAGTAGTATTTATGCATCTAATGTACGCCAACTGACTTTTTATGCATCTCTTTCCCATTTGTTAGTGAATTGGCCGGACCAACCAATGCTTTTGGGGGGTGGGGGCTTCAATGGGGTTCTAGGTATACACCTAAGCAGATCCTACCCTGCCCCCCCGATTTAATACTCCAGCCCACTCCACAGTGATGGACCATAAAGACTGGTTACTACATTGGACATTCCGCAATGTTTAGTGCCAAAATCACCCTCTACTTAAGGAATATTTATGTTACTTGGGGATTCATGATGTACATGTTCAAATAGATTGGTTTGGGGTCCATTTCAATCTATTACCAGAAGCGGTATAAACAGAATACTTAAGCTGAATGCTTTCTGACCATAATACCTTGCTACTGCATATATCCTGGGGAAGCAGTCACACCCATACACACATGGCATTTTCAACGATACAAACTCAAAGCCCTTGTTTTTTGTGCCTTGCTCCATGACACACGTTTTGTGCCTCGCTGCATAGAAAACTTCTTTGAGAAGAATAAGGGCTCTACCAATACCCTTTCCACCACGTGGGAGGCATTCAAAGAGACACTCAGGGGCCCCTGTGTTCAAACAGCAGAAAGGGCCATTGACTAAGAGCTCACTGCCCTAGACAAACAAGACTGACGTGGTAAAGTCAGTTGCTAATAATAAATCCCTGACACCCTTACAGGCAGCTAGAGAGGAACATTTTGCATTGTTAAATGGACAACAAATTGGACAACAATGCACACAACTGCAAGGAACTCTTCAACATCGTTAAAGAGCTTTCCAACCCCAGCGCAGGAAACAACGACATCACCCCATCGCAAGACCTCTGCAACTCCCTCGCTTCATACTTCCACAACAAGATCGCGGACATACACAACAGCTTCAACAACCAACCAACGCACACCACGACCGAACAACCACCCCCCACCACCACCCTCCACGCCTGGACCCCGATCAGCACCGATGACACCATCCGCACGATGAACTCCATCCACTCCGGATCACCGACCGCCCCCTGCCCTCACCACGTCTTCAACAAGGCCGACGCTGTCATCGCACCCCACCTGCGAGACATCATCAATACATCCTTCGACACCGCCACCTTCCCTGAGAGCTGGAAACACGCCGAACTCAGCGCTCTACTCAAGAAACCAACAGCGGACCCCACCGAACTCAAGAACTACCGCCCCATCTCGCTCCTCCCGTTTCCAGCCAAAGTCATCGAGAAGACCGTCAACAAGCAGATGGCCGCCTTCCTCGAGACGAACGGATCCCTCGACCCCTCACAGTCCGGCTTCCGAGCCAATCACAGCACCGAGACCGCCCTCATCGCCGCCACCGATGACATCCGAGCCCTGATGGACAATGGAGAAACAGCGGCCCTCATCCTCCTAGACCTCTCCGCGGCATTCGACACGGTCTGCCACCGCACCCTAGTACAGCGCCTCAGCAACATCGGAATCCAGGACAAGGCGCTGGAATGGATCATCTCCTTCCTCGACGGAAGAACACAGAGAGTCCGCCTACCACCGTACAAATCAGAGGCCTCCGAAGTCATCTGCGGCGTCCCTCAAGGATCATCTCTGAGCCCCACCCTCTTCAACGTCTACATGAGCCCCCTCGCGGCCATCGTACGCAAACACAACCTCAGCATAATCTCCTACGCCGACGACACCCAGCTGATCCTCTCCCTGACCAACGACCCCGCCTACGCCAGAGCCAACCTGCACGAAGGGATGAAAGAGGTAGCCGAGTGGATGACGACCAGCCGCCTGAAACTGAACTCGGACAAGACGGAGGTCCTCATCCTGGGCTCCTCACCCTCCGCCTGGGACGACTCCTGGTGGCCTCCTGCCCTGGGCACCGCACCCAAACCCACAGACCATGCACGCAACCTGGGCTTCATCCTGGACTCCTCCCTCTCCATGACCAGGCAAGTCAACAACGTCTCCTCGGCGTGCTTCAACACCCTACGCATGCTACGGAAGATCTTCTGGTGGATCCCCACCGAGACCAGGAAGACCGTCACCCAGGCCCTCGTCACCAGCCGACTGGACTACGGCAACGCCCTCTACGCCGGTACCACCGCCAAGCTCCCGAAGAGACTCCAGCGGATCCAGAACGCCTCAGCCAGACTCATCCTCGACATCCCACGAACCAGCCACATCACCAGACATCTGAGAGACCTTCACTGGCTCCCCGTCAACAAAAGAATCACCTTCCGCCTCCTCACCCACGCACACAAAGCCCTACACGACCAAGACCCGAGCTACCTCAACAGCCGGATCAACTTCTACGCTCCCAAACGCCACCTCCGATCAGCCAACCACGCCCTCGCCGCCGTCCCCCGCATCCGAAGAGCGACTACAGGAGGAAGGTCCTTCTCCTACCTGGCCACCAAGACCTGGAACTCCCTCCCGACCGACCTGCGCCTGACCCAAGACCACCTCTCCTTCAGGAAGAAGCTGAAGACCTGGCTGTTCGAGCAGTAGCGGCACCCCCCTCCCCCCAGCGCCTTGAGACCCTACGGGTATGTAGCGCGCTCTATAAGTGTCACTGATTGATTGATTGATTAAATGACAATGTTCATTAGACTATGCTGCCTACTTGGGTCGACAACACACGGAACACAACATGTCTGGCAGACTTCTTGCCAGGTTACCAAACCCTGAAAGATGCTGGGCTCCTTTGACACTCTGTAACTAGCAGAGTTAGGCCCATTGGGCCAGGTTCTGGCTGGGCCGTTTATAAATGTGTAGCAGGGAAGTGGGCCAGGACCTGTGTTGTTTTTGAGTCTTGAATTAGCGCTAGACCAAACTATTTCTTTTAATTGATCTGGTACTTTATTTATACCTTTTTCTTCAACTTTTTTTTAATTCTTTGTTGCATATTTGGAACAGAAAAAGACAATAATGTAAAGATATACAGAAAATACTTGTGTACATATGATTAACAAAACATTGAACAACAAAATTGTGTTTTAAACACACAATCTAAATAAACATTAATGTGAAAAATTCATAAACCAAACATCCTAATGTCTTTGAAGTCTTATATCAAAATCCTATTTCATATATAGATATTATTTCATAAACTTTCAACAAATGTTGTATGTATCAGCGTTTCAATTAAGGAAACATGAAAAATGAGCAAACACGGGGAAAACGTTAGTGTCAAATACATGGGAGTTATCTCTATATCCTTACAACAAATAAAATCATAGTTCCTCCATGTTCATATCACGAATTATAATAAAGCTAACACGTTTCAAGTTTCTGATATTAAATATGCGGACTCTCATCAGGGCTCTTGATTTTTGACAGCAATGTAGGTTTCTAAAATTAGGACGAATAAAAACATGTTTTAAAAAAATGAATCCCTGGTACTCCCTTTTTAAATTCTTAAATTTTTCCTTTCCCTTTAAGTATGTACACCAATTAGTATACCTGGGCTCCTTTGACAGACATTATGGACCTAAATGGCACTCTTCAACAGATCCAGAAAGCCATAAAACAATCTTCCCCGGACTAATAACAAGCAAATATATGAACTGGAACAAAACTAGCATGTACCCTCTGAGACCCTAAGTTCCCTGTGCGTCGGAGAACCCCATGTTAATACTCCCCAACTGGGAGGTCTCCACTTTTAAATATCTTGGAGTCCAGATCTCTCCTACCATCAACAATATGATAGATGGCAATACAAGGAGGGCAATGTGGTTGCTCAGGTCCTCAGTGACGTTCTGGCACTCCTTACCACTAGTGACTACAGGTTGAATAGCGACTAAGATGGTAGTATTACCCCATTTACTTTATCAGTATGCTAATTTACCTTTAGTTATACTCAAAAACCACTTTAAGGAGCTTGAGGAACTACTGTCGGACTTGATATGGAATGGTGGTCATCCTAGAGAGACTCGAGCAACCTTGAAGTGGCCGACGGAATGTATCCAAATTTCTTTTATCACGCGGACGGGCCACAGGCTCATTACTTGGTTATACCGTTGCCTGATGACCTCATTCACCCTCCCTCTGACCATTTTGAGGAACCGTTGAAAAAAATACCTGGACCATCCTCTCTGTGATAAAGATTGGATCCCATCTCTGGAATACCCTAAGAAGGTCTAGTGCAACGCCTGCCTCCAGCAGATCTAGTATTATCAAACACAAAGAGCCTTAATGTTCCTTCACATGGACACTAAACTCCAACCTAATGGCACCACGACTTGTCCCTTGATGCCATGCTGAAAATGCAAACTTTTATCAAGTGATGTGATCCTGTTTGGTAGTAACTCTGTTCTGGCAGGAGGTCTAGGGCACCTTGAAGAAGGTAGGCATGGCTACATTACCCTGAGGCTTGTCTTATAGGCCTTGCTCCACGCCCTACGCAGGGCTATGCTGGGGCTAAATTGCGAATTTATTACTGATAGTGAAAAAGCAGATCATTGCTATGTATTGGAAGTCTGCATAAGGCTTATGAGGTACTCAATGGGAGGAAGAAATAAAAGTGTAGTGTTAAACAGAGAAGAAGCTAGGGGAATCCACAAATTCCTGATAGCCGGGCTGTGGAATGAGCGGTGTGTGACACAATGCAATCTAGGAAAGACTACATTAAACCACCCTGAAGGGGACTGCATTATTGTTAACGTTTAGTTACAATATATTTCACTTTTGATTTCCTGTATCTCTCAGTTATATACATAAAAATTGCACATTTCAAGGCTTTTTGAACAAGCTCAATTCAATTGCATAATAGTTTCGATGTGAACCTATGAATGAAACACAACACTCCAGTAAGATGGATGCTATTGTATACTGAAATTCTTACATATCAAAATGTATCATGGACGATGTTATCCTTATTACATACCTCTGGGAAGTTGCCAATAGACATATATTTTTTTAATGTAGAGGTAACTTTAGAACATCTGCAGCATGTCTTATTACAAAGGGATAGAAGGATGCTCTCGGGCGGAAATGGCCCCTGGCTCAAAAGATTCCAGCTCTGGAGAAGTGTCAATGCAAATAGCCTCAGACAGGCCTTGAAAGTCTTGTAATATCGCTTGAAGATCTTCCTGATCTGAACAGGTGATAAACAAATTCTACTGAGAGGTGAGCTCTCAAGCATCTTTTTCCTCCAACAAACTGTGTGCCTTCCTTCTGGACCTATGCACAGGTGCCAGTGTTTGAGCCAGTAATGGACTGTTCTGGAGCCAGTTTCAGCGCCAACAGCTGTGGGGCTACAATATTGTCAGCTTTGGAGATTCGTTTCTGAATAATACTATTATTTGGTACAAGTGCACAGCCTTAAAGTTGTTGAAGGATTATTTTTGAAAAAAGTTCTGCTACATGTGACACGGCTAATGTAATTTATCTATTGAAGTGCCCATTTGGGAAGGTATACGTGGGGAAGACAGAAAGAAAAATAAAGACATGCATCAATGAACATAAATCCACCATACACACACGGAACATGAAATCTACTGGGTCCACGCACTTTACCGAGAAACATCATAATATCTCACAATTGAAATTTTTGATATTAGAGACTGTAGAAAAGTCAGAAGGGAGAGACAATAATAAGTACTTGTTGCAACGAGAGAACATCTGGATACACAAAATTAACTCTAGTAAGCCGAAAGGTCTCAATGACCATATAGAGTTTGCATGCTACCTATAACTGAACTGATGACAGTCATTAATAAATGTTTGTAATTGTATAGAACCTGTGGTCCACTTGATGATGACCTGTGTACATTTATCATCTTATGTAAGAGGATTACCATGAGCAGTCAACACATTGGTTGGAATGCACTCATAGTTCACACACTTAGGACATTCAGTTTTGTTTTATGAACTGGTCTTTTTGAACCCATTCTTTTTGAATCCGTTTTTTTTGGCACTCCATTGTATTTTGTCCTGTTCTTAGCTCACATTTTTCTTCTTCTATTTAAACCGTTCTTCTTTTTACATCATTTTTTACACTGTTTATTTCTATACCTTATTTCTATACCTGTTAATATTGAGCAGAGAGGTTATTTGAACACTCCGTGAATTCCTCCACTGGAGTATCGATTGGGAACGGCGGCTGTTTTTTTAGCATCACCGCGTAGAAGTCTGTTTACTAGTTCACTTGCACATGACCTATAGCGTGCGTCTAATACGGGAAGGTTTCAAGGCAGAAACACAGAAGCACTGCCAGCGTTTGCGGAGAAGGAAAAACTGGCTCGTATACATATTCAGTGAGTTTATTAAGCGGATTCACAACTCGATTGTAGCGGATTGTTTACATTGTACGAAAATGATGTTTTTACGTTCTGATTACAGAATCACGATTTAAGAAATCGAGGAACGGCATGTAAGTTTTGACGTTGTGTCATTTTCTTTTGGAAAACGCTTGCACTTATCTGCTTCGGTAATACTGCACACGGGCCCAAATTTCACAAACACAGGGATTTTTTCACAAAATACACATAGGGTTGTTCGACTCTGAATTACTTCAAACAATGTTTTTTTTGAGGATGCTAATCACGAGTAACACATGATTTGACAGCAGGGTTATTTCTGTTTTGAATTTGTGATATGTTTCTGACAATCCATACCTGATGTTGTATGAATAGTTATACTGTCAATTTTTGGGACGAGCTTGTGTAAGCAGCGCGAAGTGCTGTTGTCCAGCGAAGCCTCTATTGTTAGCGACTTGCTCTGGAAGTGGGACAGGGGATGTGCACACTTCGGGCCGTCGGCGATTTCAGCATGTGTGCGCGCACGTACAGTCACGTGCCGTGCACATCTCCTGTCCGGCTTCTACGGCAAGTCAGCCTCCTGTAATCTCAGCCTCCTGCAAACTCTCTCGCCAAGCACGCCCACACACACACACACACACACCCACACACACACACACACACACACACACCCCACCACACACAACACAACGACTTGCTCTGGAAGTGGGACAGGAGATGGGCACGGGCAGGGCGGTCGGCGATTTCAGCATGTGTGTGTGCACGTACAGCAACGCACCGTGCACATCTCCTGTCCCGCTTCTAAGGCAAGTCAGCCTCCTGCAATTTCTTAGCCTCCTGCAAACTTTCTCTCTCGCGCGCTTCCACATACACACACACATACACACACACACCCACACCCCCCCCCCCCACACACACACACACACACACACACACACCCCACACACACACCCACCCACACCCACACCACCACCCCCCAACCTTAACCTCACCGGGCTCTTGTCGCTGCGCTGGTGTCATCTCTGCATCACCTGGCACACGCGGGGCTTCCTTCGCTCATGGGAGCCCTGCACGTGCATCGGCGGTCCATCGCCTCTTTTACTCCTTTAACCCACACGCTTTTCTCACAGCTACCCATTACTTTGTCTCTTCTTGCCCAGCACCGCGACCCTGCTCCCCCACTCCTCAAATATTCCGGTTATCTCGCTGCTCCTTCCCTTTTCTCAACACCGGCTTTTCCCTTGCTCCCCACCCCCCTTACTTACACGCGGCTCCCTACGTCTCCCTGCTCCCTACGTCTGCCTGCTCCCCACCTCCCTCTCCTCCCCCCGTGGCTCAGGCCCAGAAGCCGACATGCTGCGCCGCAGGTACACGGGAGCCGTGGAAAGCGCCGGCGCTCTCCGATAAAAGCATGTTATTAACGGTAGCCGGACACTGCTGGAGCAACCCTCCCCCTTCGCACATGACCGTGTCCGGGCCGGCTCGGGTTCCCCTTCCTGCCCGGCCTCGGATGCACTGCTAGGCCTTCTACATACAACAGAACCCCAGGGTGACGTCACGGCTTCCGGTGCGTGACGCGTTGTCACCCACGTGCTGCATGACATGCGCACAGGCAGCGTGACAGGGACACAGGCGCCTGGAGTGAGACACTGGAGAGAAACATGGGGGTGGGGGCCAGCTTACCCATCGTTGATCAAGGGCTCACCCCCCCCCCCCCCCCCCCCCCCCGGGATAAACGGGTTGCTTTGTATGCAAACTCCTGCCACGTGCCTCTGCCGTACTGTCAAGAATAGCTGGATTTCAGATGTACACTCATCCTGAACGGTATAAAGAAGAAGTAAAAGGTATTTTATTTATTATATGTTTGTTTTTAAATAATAAAATACGCTATGAAAAAATGCTTCGACCGTGAAACATAAGTTGGAGGCAAGTGTTTCTGTGCCATTCCTTGGTGGAGAAAGATACCGGTGACCCTTAATTTTTTTCTAAGGGAATTCAGGGGCGCCGGGGTTAGCAGGTACCCAACCTAGTGCATTCAGCACAGTCACGACAGGGAACTTTTTAATTGTGAGAAATGCCCCATTAATGACTCGTATAATATCCTGGCCTCACAATAACAGAATATGCCAAAGGCTTCGTTAATATATATGCAAACTATCCCACCAGTCTTAAATGCCTTCCCTTCTAGGCCCAACATCCCAAAACGCTTTTGGGATCATATCAGTCCAACTAATAGTCCTTGTTCCTTCCCCGCCACTCACAAATCTCGGTGTCAGATCCATGCCCAAGATATCCCTGAGCACAGCAGCTCAGCCCCCACACTACCTCCCCCGGCAACCTCGCTCCAGAGCTCATTCACCTCTCCACCATCCCTCCAGTATCCGGTCAGGTATCAGGGGCATTGATAGCAAATGGTGTAGCAGGTGCAGTGTCACAGGGGAATAAAGCAATAGGGGCCCTTTAATCCCCCCTAACAATGCCTATATTTTGATACCTTCCAACAGGGGGCCACTGGCACCCTTGCTATGACACCGCCAAGCATCTAACAACTCTACCCAATCCATACAAATCCTTTTGAAAAATTCATGTAACACTTTTTAGGTCTCCCCTGTCTCACACCCTCACACACCCTCACTCACACCCTCACCCTCACACCCCCTCACCCTCACACACCCTCACTCACCCTCACACCCCTCTCACCCTCACACCCCTCTCACCCTCACACCCCTCTCACCCTCACCCTCCCTCACTCACCTTCAACCTCTCACCCTCCCTCACCCTGACACCCTCACCCTCCCTCACCCTCGCACACCCTCACCCTCACACACCTTCACACCCCCTCACCCTCACACTCTCACCCTCACACCCCTTCACACCCTCACCCTCACAACCTTCTCACCCTCACACCCCTCACCCTCACACCCCCTCACCTTCACAACCCTCACCCTCACACCCTCACACACCCTCACTCACCCTCACACACCCTCACCAGCATAGCATAACAAAATATAGCATAGCATAACAAAACACAGCGTAGCATAACAAAAAAAAGCATAGGATAGCAAAACATAGCATAGCATAACAAAACCAAGCAAAGGATAGCAAAACAAAACATAGCATAGCAAAACACAACAAAGCATAGCATAGCATAACAAAACACAACAAAACATAACATAGCATAACAAAACATAGCATAAAAAACTAAGCATAGCATAACATAACAAAGCATAGCATAACATAACAAAGCATAGCAAAACAAAACATTGCATAGTATAACAAAACATAGCATAAAAAACACAACAAAACATAGCAGAACAAAACATAGCATAAGATAACAAAACATAGCATAACATAACAAAACAAAGCATAGCATAGCAAAACAAAGCATAACAAAACATAGCATAGCATACATAACAAAACATAGCAAAGCATAGCAAAACATAGCATAGCATAACAAAACACAACAAAACATAGCATAGCATAACAAAACACAACATAGCATAACAAAACAAAGCTTAGCATAGCATAACAAAACATAGCATAACAAAACATAGCATAGCAAAACAAAGCATAGCATAATAAAACACAACAAAACATAGCATAGCATAACAAAACATAGCATAGCATAACAAAGCATAGCATAGCAAAACACAACAAAGCATAGCATAACAAAACATAGCATAGCATAACAAAACAAAGCATAGGATAACAAAACAGCATAACAAAACATAGCATAACATAACAAAACATAGCATAACAAAACACAACAACACATAGCATAACAAAACATAGCAAAACACAACAAAACATAGCATAGCAAAACAAAACATATAATAGCATAGCAAAACATAGCATAGCATACAAAACACAACAAAACATAGCATAGCATAGCATAACAAAACATAGCATAGCAAGACAAAGCATTGCATAATAAAACACAACAAAACATAGCATATCATAACAAAACATAGCATAACAAAACAAACATAGCATAGCAAAACATAGCATAGCATAACAAAACATAGAATAGCATAACAAAACACAGCATAGCATAGCATAACAAATCAAAGCATAGGATAACAAAACATAGCACAACAAAACAAAACATAGGATAGCAAAACAAAACATAGCATAGCATATAGCATCACTCAGCACCACCACAGCATCACTCAGGGGCACCACAACATCACTATGCGCTACCACAGCATCACTGAATGCCACAGCATCACTTGTTCACCATCACAACATCACTCAGCGCCACCACAGCGTCAATCTGCGCAACCATTCAACAACAACTGGTTCAAATATGTTCTCTCAATGTTTCAAGCTTTATTACAAATGTAACAAAAAGATGTTCATATTTCACTTCTGTTCTTGGATTTTCGTCACAATAAAATACACTGAACATAATCTTCACAAAAGTTATTTACAAAACTTTAAGCTACTGCCATTATAAATTACAATAACTTTTGTTTAACCCCTTAAGTGCTGCCTCGGTGCATTGGCCGACGGCAGCACTACCTCCCCAGTGCTGCGCACGACCATTGAACGTCCATTCAGCACTAGTTCTAATGGACAGCGCAGCACTGGGGAGGAATGTTTAATAGCAGCTATGGGGTTAAGTATTAATTATTGAAAAAAAATAAAAGCCATTGTTATTTGCAACATCAATACATGTAAGTCACATAAATACAACACATATTGCATTATAAATGCTATAGGCGTCACATTTGCGAAAGTTATAACTAATGGCATTGTAAATGACAAAGCTATTAATTTCGCTATTTTCAAAAACAAAACATAAATAAAAAATGTGTAATTTACAATACCAATGGCTCGATATCTAGAGAAATTATGATGTTTGGACTGGAAAGAAATGGCCAGTATGCCACTTTATTATCAAAATCGGTATTTCTTGTTTATGGCTATGTCAGTTGCTCTATTATGTATCGCTTCCATGTGGTTGAAAGCTGAGGCACCGTCATTTGAGATGTGGCGGGCAAAGTTCTATAACATATTTAATTTAGAATTTAATTTATATTCAAGTCAAGTCAAGTCAATAAATTTATATAGCGCGCTACATACCCAGAGGGTCTCAAGGCGCTTGAAGAAGGGAGGGGAATTACTTGTCGAATAACCACGTTTTAAGTTGCTTTCTGAATGCTAGGTGGTTCTGAGTAAGGCGAAGATGAGTGGGAAGTGAGTTCCAGGTTTTAGCTGCCAGGTAGGAGAAGGATCTACCTCCCATGGTGGTTTTGTTGATGCGAGGTACAGTGGCAAGGGCTTGGTTGGAGGATCGTAGCTGGCGGGAGGGGGTGTAGAAGGACAGTCGTGTGTTGAGGCATTCGGGTCCGATTTCGTAGAGTGCTTTGTGTGCGTGGGTTAGGAGCCGGAAAGTAATCCTCTTATTGACGGGGAGCCAGTTGAGATTTTTCCGGTGGCCAGAGATGTGTTCTTTACGCGGTATGTCTAATATGAGCCTGGCTGAAGCGTTCTGGATGCGTTGGAGTTTTTTCTGGATTTTTGCGGTGGTACCGCCGTAGAGGGTGTTTCCGTAGTCCAGTCGGCTCGTGACCAGAGCGTGAGTGACAGTTTTTCTAGTTTCGGTGGGGATCCAGCGGAATGTTTTCTTGAGTATGCGAAGAATGTTGAAGCAAGATGAAGAAACGGCGTTGACTTGTCTGTTCATCGATAATGAGGAGTCCAGGATGACGCCCAGGTTGCGTGCGTGGTCCGTCGGGATAGGTGCTGTTCCAAGAGCCTCTGGCCACCAGGAGTTATCCCAGGCGGAGGGGGAGGTGCCTAGGATGAGGACTTCTGTTTTGTCTGAGTTCAGTTTTAGACGGCTGTGCTTCATCCATTCGGCTACTTCTTTCATTCCTTCATGCAGGTTGGTTTTGGCCGTGTTCGGGTCTTTGGTGAGTGATAGGATCAGTTGAGTGTCGTCGGCGTAGGATATGATGTTGAGGTTGTGTTGGCGTGCGATGGCCGCGAGGGGGCTCATGTATACGTTAAAGAGGGTGGGGCTGAGTGAGGACCCTTGGGGTACGCCGCAGATGACTTCAGTGGCCTCTGACTTGAATGGTGGGAGGCGGACTCTCTGGGTTCTTCCGGTGAGGAACGAGGTGATCCATTCCAGTGCTTTTCCATGGATTCCGACGTTTCTGAGGCGTTGTAAAAGGGTGCTATGACAGACCGTGTCGAAGGCTGCGGAGAGGTCGAGGAGGATGAGGGCGACTGTGTCTCCATTATCCAGTAGAGTTCGAATGTCGTCTCTTGCTGCGATGAGGGCGGTTTCCGTGCTGTGCTTGGCTCGAAAGCCGGATTGTGAGGAGTCGAGGGATTTGTTGGTTTCGAGGAATGCGGCGAGCTGGTTGTTGACCGCTTTCTCGATGACTTTGGCCGGGAATGGAAGGAGTGAGATAGGGCGGTAGTTTTTGAGTTCGGTGGGGTCAGCTGTGGGTTTCTTCAGGAGGGCGCTGAGTTCGGCATGTTTCCAGCTTTCCGGGAAGGTTGCGGAGTTGAGGGAGCAGTTGATGACGTCTCGGAGGTGCGGTGGTATGATGGAGTCTGCTTTGTTGAAGATGTGGTGAGGGCATGGGTCTGTGGGGGATCCTGAGTGGATAGAGTTCATCAGACGGATGGTGTCCTCAGTGGAGATTGGCTTCCAGTCATTGAGGATGTTCAGTGGGGGTGGGGGTCCTGCAGGGGGTTGGGAGGGTTGGTTTTCGGGTCGGTTGTCGAAGCTGTTGTGGATGTCTGCAATTTTGTTGTGGAAGAATGAGGCTAGGGAGTCGCAGAGGGCTTGAGAGGGGGTGATGTCGTTGGAGTTGGCCGCGGGGTTGGTAAATTCCTTGACGATGTTGAATAATTCCTTGCTGTTGTGGGCGTTGTTATCTAGTCGGTCCTTGAAAGCGGCTCTCTTGGCAGTTCGGATCAGTTGGTGGTGTATGCGGGTGGCGTTTTTGAAGGACTCCTTGGTGCTGGTGGTTGGGTCTTTTTTCCAGGCCTTCTCAAGGGAGCGGCAGAGTTTCTTGGATTTCTTAAGATCATCGTTGAACCAGGAGGCCTTCTTGTTGCCTAGTTTGATTTGTCGTTTTTTTCAGTGGTGCTAAGATGTCGGCGGTGTTGGATAACCATTGGGTGAGGTTAGTGGCTGCTTGGTCTGGGTTTGAGGAGTGGGCTGGGGGGTTTTGAAGAAGCGATGAGGAGATCTGGTCGACGGTAATTTTGTTCCAGTTTCTTTGCAGGGTGGGTTGGGGGTGGTTGTTGGAGGTGGGCTTGTTGTAGGTGAAGTGAACGCAGCTGTGGTCAGTCCACAGGAGAGCTGTGGTGTGGCTGAAGGAGACATGTTTGCTGGAGGTGAAGATAGGGTCGAGTGTGTGACCTGCGATGTGGGTGGAGGTGGTGACAAGTTGTTTAAGTCCGAGGTTGGCGAGGTTGTCCAAAAGGGTGGTGGTGTTGCGGTCATTGTTCTTTTCAAGGTGAAAGTTGAGGTCTCCCAAAAGGATGTAATCCTCTGAGGGGAGCGCGTGTGGAGTGATGAAGTCCGTGATGTCTTCACTAAACTGTGCGTGGGGTCCTGGTGGCCTGTAAAAGAGGGTGCCTCTGAGTGTTGTTTTGGGGTCGATGTGGATCTGGAAGTGAAGGTGTTCAGAGTTGGCGAGGTTGACGTCCGAGCTGGTTGAGATGCGGATGGATTTCTTGTGGACGATAGCGATACCTCCTCCTGTGTGGCCGGTACGGTCCTTGCGAGTGATCTTGTAGCCTTCCGGGATGGCAATGGTGATGTCTGGGGCTGAAGAGGCATTCATCCATGTTTCAGTTAGGAAGGCGACGTCCGGAGAGATGGTGTCGAGTAGATTCCAGAGGTCAATGGCGTGCCTGTGGATCGATCGGGTGTTGAGCAGGATGCATTTTAGATGGTTGGGGTCGGATATCAGCTGAGTGATCGTAGATGAGGAGTTGTTCTTGGTGGCGTCGAACTTGCAGGAGTTGCATGTAAAGGGACCATGGGTGTGTCCAGGAGTGGCTTGGACGCAGTTGAGGGAACGGCCGGAGTTGAGGGCTAGGAGGGTGGTGGCATCGTAAGAAATGCGGGAGGGGTGGACATTACGAGGAGCAGGGGCTCTGGCGCTGGGCGCGGTCCAGGCGCGGACGGGCGTAGACGGGCTTACCTTTGGCGCACCTTCGGCGTGGCCGTAGCGCGTGGACGCTGCGCGTGTGGACATCTGACATAAATAGGGAGTGGAGGGGGGCGGAGCGTGGGAGGGGCAGCTGGGAGGCGGTCTCGGGAGGCGTGTCAGGGGAAAGCAAAACACACAAGATGGTGGTGGAGGCAAAAACGAAACTTATAAAACAATACCAGCAATTCTTTCAATCACAGCCAGAATCAGCAGCGCGCTCTCTAAGGGCACCAGGTGATAGCGCTAACAGTTTAGTAATACTGCGGTCACAGAGCGTTAACGAAGGCAACAATACACAATTACAAATCGCTGCAAGCTGAATAGTTAAAAATGCTCAGCGCGCAATTCCTGAAGCGGAGCTACGATACCAATCTCGAGATAGCAATGCAGGTGAGTCACGCTTCGAGATCAGCTTCAGCTGTGGGCTCTGGGCGCTGCAGTTAGCAGGAGTCAGGGAGCGTGAGGGAGCGTGGGGGGGAGCAGCCCTTCAGGACGAGGTCCAGGTATTAGATCATTGAAGAAAAAACAACTGGGGTATAGGATCTGGCAGCCTATGATTGATCATTTAGCTAATGATAGCCCAAGTTAGGCTGTAATATTTGCTCACTCTCTTGGTTATGATATATATGTACTTGTGAATAGATTTAATGTATATACTTTTTTGTATTTGCTTTGATCATGCTATGAACTGCATAATAAAAAATAAAAAATAAAAAAAATACAATACCAATGGCTCAAACTTTCCTAATGCAAGACCTATTGCATTGCAAATACTTGTTGAATGATAGTGATGCTCCCCGACGAAGGGCTTTAGGCCCGAAATGCATAGGAGCAAAGTTAAGCAACGATGCCAAAAATAAATGAACATTGAAGAATAATAATGAAATGATGAAGTCATTTCATTAATCAAGTTTGAAAAATAAAATGAATGTTGATGAACAAGAATACATGCAATTTGTGGAGTCCTAGTTTTTGGGAACCTACAGGAGTGCCCAAGGGGGGGTGCAACTAAAGGAGGAGAAGGCCACTACGGAATCAGTATTGGAACCAATGGTGATGTCGATAGCACTGCCTGGCGAGGCAAAAGGAGCCAAGGGAAAACCCATTGATGTGAATCCAAACGGTATCCCCAGAGGCTCCATGAGGCCCAAATGCACTGCAGAGTTGATCACGGCACACCAATATTGCCTCTTCACATATTTCTAGACTATCAGGACCCACCCAACTCTATTCCTGTTATACTCTTAGTGCAATAAATCAAATACCAAAACTCCAAAATTTTACGTACAGTTAGAGATTTTTTAAAACAAAAGATTAATAATTCCCTACACCTAGGGTTTTTTTCCCTGGCTGTGGGGCAGTGACAGATAGTAAAAAAGGTCAATCAGAACGTCTGCTCTAAGTAGGGCAGGAGGTGTAACACCCTTACTCTGATGGCTAGCACTCTGTTAGGCCTTTGGAGTAAGCTTTCCTCTGACGGAGCCAACAAGGGCACTCCTGACAGAAAGTACACAGGCCAAGAGTTTGGTGTACAGGATACTCAGTCAGAAATGTGGCGTGTAGGCCACCTCTGCCATATTGTAAGTACATTATAGCCTACACCACTTGCAGTATGGCAAAATAGATATCTGCCATATTTTGACAGAGTATCCTATCCACCAAAGGCCAGATAAGGCCTTTTGGAGTTGCCAAATATATTCATTGTGTCTAGCAAGTCAGGAGGAGATATATGAGATGTTGATCAGGCTTATAACCTTGCTGTTATTTTTGTCTGAGTTTTAGGATAAGTTATGTATAAAATACACATGTATGTCATATCATTTTGGCAATTTTATCCTTGACTGCTAAAACACATCTGAATTTAAATGTTTTAATTTGCTTTTTTTTTTTTAAAGAAAATGATCTGTTAATTTTTTTATATAGCTTGTCAGTTTATGAATTTGACATTCATATGTTGTGGATGAATTGTATCAGAATAAACAGATTGATTTATCGATTGACTAATCTATACCATACCACTTCTGATGGATACTTCTACCTGCAGATTCCTCAGCTCTTGATTATTCCCCCAAGCGCCAGAATGGTCTGGAAAACATTTTCCCATAGCGCTTCCCTGGTGATAGGAGTGGCAAGTCTAAGTGGCATCTGAAGTGATTGCCCTGTGACATCCCCGGTTCCATTAAACAACCCCACCTTTATGCTGACATTAACTCATGGTTCGATGGCTCTATTCTTCTCAACAAATGTTCTTCATTACTAAGGGCAACTACTGTGCCCCTCCTAAGTGGTCAGGGTTTAAACCCTGTCATCTTTGTGAACGGCTGATGTTAATTACCAATCCTCACACTATGTGTCTGTAATTCCTAGGTTTTGATCACTACGTGAAATACTGAAAGTTATGTAAGAGTATTCACCCTAAAGCTATAAGAGTGGGAAACTAAGCTCTTTATGGCCAGGGCCTAAGACAGCAGAAGCAGGCATAAATCTAGACCGCATTCCAGTTCTCCGGCATCGTCATAGTCGAGGTCCTCCTACTAGAAACACAAAAGAAGAAGAGGCACATCATCAAGCACAAGAGGTAAATCACCAATATAACTCTTGGGCTCCTCAGAGGAGCTAGAGTTGGTTGAGGATCCCTTGCCTCAGGATCTGGTCTGTCGACACCAGCAGAGATTCCAGCGCTGCTGCCCTTTGCTCCAGCCTCACAGCTGTGCTTAAACTTACTGGCTGCGATCTGTTGCCGCACCTCCGTGTCATGTTTGAGGTTTTATGATTTTATAGTATGTTCTGTGACATCACTTATGAACACTGGGTTATTAACTTATTTATTGTGAAAACGGGGTATATATTTATGAATTTCACATTATTTACCATATGCTGTGTGTTTTTTTCATTGGTTAGAATTAAACTTGTTTAATGTTCTAAATCCTAAACTGATTGTAATCTGGTCGTTTGCGTGTTACTGAGTTATGTGCTTTAAATAAACTGTGTTTTGTATACATGTGCACTTAAGAAAATTTTAGATGTTGCTTATATTGTTATTTCATATGCTTTTTATCCGCCCTAAAAAAGTCCTGTTGTTCATAGGACGTAACGCGTTAGATGAATCCGTGTCCTTTTTGTGTTTAACAAGATTTAAGTAAAAAACAATTTGTGATTCACATGTACAGTTGTCCGTGGTATCTTGACTAAAAAGTTGGACTCTTGCATAAGACCAATTTGTTTTTCTGAAGTTTTGCCTCAGCAACATTAGACTCTCAAATAACACATACGGAGTGGTTCTCCCCTATTCTTTGATATATTTGTTTGCAATTGGGGTTTTCTTTGGGACAGTTATCCTGGGAGTGGATCACCCGTTCCTTGGGAATGACTGGGAGTGCAGTGTTATATGCTCCCAAACCATTCCTAAGTGTCTAGTATGACTTGTTTTTGCTTGTCCTCTGGCAAAAGTAAGCGATCAAGGGGCAAACAGTTAGCATATGCAGCAGAAGCTGGGTTAGGCGCTGCACTTTGAAATCAGAAGCCCCATTATTAACTAATGTATTGACTGTAATTGTAGTGTAGTCTAAGAGAAGAATGAGTAAAACGGTGCCTCCTAAACATGGTTGTTCTCTGAGTGGAGAGAGTCTATGAGCTCCACTTCTCCATTACATTCCTAGATATCTCAATACCTGCTTTCTTACAAGCTTGAGTTCTTTGGCATCTGTACCATCAACTATAGCTTTGTCAAAATACCATAAAGTCAACAAAGTTTTTCTTAAAGTTGGTATTAAAAATAGTGCATTCAAGTGGTTTATCTCTTCCTTGCCATTTTGAGTCAGTGATAATAATTGAAATTTAGGTTTCAAGTGTCAAAAGAAAGAGATTCTGCTCTTTAACTGTACCGCCATTAAACAAATGATTTTTTGCAAAAGAATCCAATTCCTTTCTTCTGATATTTGAAGTGCCCTTACAAGAATTGTTGATCTTCCTATAAAACAAAATATTTCCTGAAAGCTAGAACCTTAAACGGAGTCTATATCGCTGACCAAGTCTTTTGCATCTCCTTATTGGGACTTTAATCATTCTTCACTAGAGGAATCCACCAGAAACCCTCCTTCGTGAGAGTCAAAACTTGACTGGGGAACATCTCTGGAACAACAAGGAATTGTTGCCCAGAAATAATATTAGTATTCTGGTCTAGCCATTCATGCCCCTTTCTTCCAAGATTTGGTCAGTTTCAAGGTTGACTCCTCTGCATTTTTATTTATTTATACAATTTATATAGCGCGCAAATACCCCGAGGTGTCTCAGCGCTGCTCAAATCATATGCTGAAGGGGAGCCCTGACTTATTATTGATTAAAAAGTCATGTTTTTAATTGTTTCCGAAATGTCATTAAGGAGGGACTGTTTTTTATATACGGAGGAGAGAGTTCCAAAATCTGGAGACAGACACTATAAATCGTCTGTCTCCCCAGTTCACTTTTTTGTTCGCGGGATTGGGAGCAAGTGGGCTGAGGATGAGCGTAAGGCTTTTTTGGGGGTGTATACACACAAGGCTTTTTTTTTTTTTATTCTGGCCCTATGTTATTCATGGCTTTATAAGTGATACACAGCACCTTAAATTTGGTGCGACTCCTGACCGGGAGCCATTGAAGTTGGCGAACAATGGGGGTGATGGAAGAGAATTTTGATGTGCAGGTCAGAATTCTAACAGTCGCGTTCTGAATTAGTTGCATCTTGTTAAGGACTTGTTCTTGGGCGTTTAGTAACAGACCATTACAGTAATCGATCTTAGAAAGTACTAAGGTGCACATAAGGGTTTTGCCTGCACTGGGAGGAAGGAAAGGCAGTAGTTTCTTAACCATCTTAAGAGTATAAAAGGATGCAGAAACTACTGCATTAGCATGGCTCAGAAATGACAAGTTATTGTCAAATAATACCCCTAAGTTCCTGACTTTGGTGACCAGTGTTGGGGGGGCTCCTAGGTCCGAAGGCCACCATACTGGGGACCAAGACGGGGTCAATTTACCGAAGACCATGAAGCAGTTGTGATCCATCCAGGAGCTGATAGCCATCATGCCTTCCTGAAAATGTTCCCCCTTCAGACACATTTTCCAATTCTAGATGCACACCATTCAAAGATGACATGGCCATGTTGAAATAGGAAGTAAAAGCTTTAGGTATTTAACTGGAGCAAGAGGGAACTTACATTGTCCACATTAGGGGTTTGCTTGCTTGGGATATTAAAAAATATTACTTCCTTAACGGCAAAGAAATGGATCCCAAAATACCTAATTTTGTAATGTTTTATCTCTTGGAAATTAGGTAACTGATTCTAAAAAAGCATCTCTCTTGCCTCATTTTACCTGTGACCAGAATCCTCACTCATTAGTTACCCTAGCCATGTCAGATGTTATCAACAACCATCTAACAGCACATATTAACACTTTCCTTTTTCAGTTATTTGATCTTTTTAGCCCAAGCTCGTTATCCTTGCACAGCATTGCTGCAATCTTTATGGAGCCTTTGCAAAAAGCAAAGGCAAGAAGGGAGTTCCCTCATACATGCTAATTTTAATAACAATATCATGTCAAATCGCCACTAATACACACCCTAGTCCCAGGGATGATTCATAGTTATTGCACGCTTTTAATAGAAACAACGAGAATTAGTACTAAGTCCAAGTATTTCCAAAGGAATCCCCAATGAACTTGGTCGAATGTTTTTTTCAGCAGGCAGTAAGCACATACAACCACTGGTGGAGGTATTCTGTTCTTATTAATTCCAAATAGATTCAGAGTGTGTTTGGCACTGCTTCACTCAATATAGAACGTGCTCGTCTTCATGACTAAGTGAGTGAATCACTTGACTGAGACACACTAGTTGTCATGTTCTCCACTTACCTGAGTGTAGTGGCTACAGGTGGTGTTATCTATACACTGGGCGGTGTGGAAGTTGTACTGCTCCTTTTCCCTAAACCACAGCTCAATGACTTCGGAGAAACTCATAGCTCCCAGAGGGAGAAGGAGGATATTCCAGCCGATGTGCTGAGCGTGGGTCCTGCTCAGGTGCTGACCATCCAGATGGCAGGCCGCTGCCCGCTCCAGTGCCAGGAGGGTGAGCTTTTCACTCCACTCCTAAGACAGAGAAAGTGACAGCATGAGACTCCTATGTCTAAGGTACACTTGTGCAATATTTGGTGGGGTTTATTTATTTATTTATTTATTAATGTTAAAATGGAACACAAACTCAAAATACCTGTAAAAAGGCAAAACAATCTTCAGATCTCCCGATTTCTACATTTTATGTCACATTTTAAGATTTCTTATTAGGGTTAAGGATGCCATCGGGGCATTTCATCTGCAGGGCCGAAATTGGTTTTGTGAAACCAGGTAAAAAATAGAAACAGTGGCAAAGTCCAGTATTTCTCCACTTGGAATGTAAACCTTACAGCAGCAGATAGAATAAATGTCTTCAAAAGTATTAAAAAATTGCTTTAACAAATCCTTAACAAATTTTAAAGCACAACGAGAAAGAATTGTTGTGCTATAAAGGAAAAAATATGATTTTGCAGAAGTTCATGTGTAGTGGAGGTGAATTGACATCAATGGTGTGTGGGCGCCTACTTTCAGAGTAGCAGGTAGTGCTGCAGATCTGGCTAGAGGTGTGTGGGGAGCCAAGTGTTTTGTCCCAGTAGTAGAATGATAAGGGGACCCGGCAGTCAGTATTTCACAGAACAACTGTAAGAGACATATTTCTGTATTGGATTCTGCTGGTCAAATTTGAGATGTAGTTTCAGAGCAGAGTTGAGATTCAGTGCCTAAATCAAAAATTCTGTTCCAGGTGAAGATTAAAAACATTGGCTGAACTCCCTTTAAAGCCCTATGAAACCTGGCTTCAGGTCAGGATTGGCTAAACAGTTACTGAAGGGTCTAGTACCAGAATACTATGGACAAATATTAACTGACTGAACATTTTGTCCGAAATATTGTTTACAAAAATATCGCTCCATTGGAGGGATTGGAAAATCTACACCCAAAGGAGTGCCATCTTTGTGAACAATATTTAGGAGGCTATATTTCTGCTAGACAATATTTTTGCTATTGGTCTGACATGCAGCCACGAGGAGGCCCAGTGCACATATAGCAGTCTAGGTTTCAATTCAGAATTGGCTAAGCTGTGCATGGAGCCCATGTAACAGAACAGTATGGAGTGCTGCTGGTGGGGATCGGCTGAGATGTATGTGACGTCCGTTAGCCAATCAGAAGATGCCTCTGTAGGGCATTAAATGTAGAGCTGTGCTTGTAGTCAGGACTGGATTTGGTCTGTTTGGTGTATACGGTGTGCGTGTAGTGGAGCAGTACACTGGGATTAGTGAAAATGAATGTGGTGTCTTCATTATAAAGTAAGACAAGGTACTGTAAGTGAAGACTGGCAGAGATGTGTGCAGAATCTCATGTATGTTTAGTGGTAGGCCCTGCAGGTCAGTACCGTAAAACAAAACAAAGAGGTCTATGGGCAAATTCTAGTGAGGGGCCTTGAACTGTCACATAGAGTGCCTGTCTTCTAGATACACAAAGGTCTTGGTTTGAGGACTGTACCCCTGAAGGGCGCAGTCTCTGAAGTGAAGGTGCTGCAGGGACTTGTATTACTTCACTGCTACATGTTTAGCTGTGAGAACTCTTACACCGCTCTTTAACCTTTCTCTTATAATGCCCTCTATCTCCCATTCTCTTTAGCCTGTAATGTATTTCAATTGTCCCATATTCTACCCACCCTTCTGTTCTCCTCTTACATTTGGCTCTCTCACCTTCCTATCTTTCTTCCCTTCACTTTTTCTTCTGACACTCTACAGTCCAGCTATTTTTCCTTCTCGTCTACTCCTCTCTCTCATCCTCTTTCTTTTCTCTCTTTCTTGCTTTTCTTTCTTCGCCTCTGAAATATTATGATAGCATTATAACTGTTCTGCTTCTGGCTATACCATTTGTTAGAGGTCTTCTTCTGGAGCTTAGACTACGGGCTTGATTTATAGATTAGAGTAAATGGGACTCTGTTGCGATGGTGTACCCTTTTTACCAACCTGAAGGTCCGCCTGTCTCATATAGAGTTGAGCGGCCCTTAAGTGTATAGATGACAGAGACTACTTTCTTCTCCACAGCTTACAAACACCTCCGACTGCCAGATGGAGTAAAGGTTGTCAGAGGTTTGGCCATGTGTCCGAACGCAGTATTTAGATTGAGCGAACGCATGGCCAGTTTTCACCGCCCACCACCACAGTGAAACACATGGGACTAAGAGGTAGTGAAACCTTTTAAATTACCCCCTCGACTTGGAAAAATGCTCTCATGGCAAGGGGCCACTGTTTTCAGTATTTTCAAAAAGAAAATCCCGCTTTGGGATTTTCTATTTGAAAATAGAAAAACGTTTTACATTTGATCTACGTCTCCATTATGTTGATGGTTCCTGGTTATGCTATACAGCCCTGCAGGGCAGCTGACATCTCTAAATAAGGAGGGCTGTGTACCCATGCGATGGTAGAAGTAAAGTACTGTGCCATGGAGTCTGCCAATAATTACATCAGCCACAATACCTCTTGGATATTTTATCCTGAGGGGTGTCAATGTTCTAAAAGCCCTGTTTTCATAATGCCTCGGCTATACCTGAGGTTGAATGTCCTCACCTTGTAATAGGCCATCTTCTGAGGCTTCAAAATATAAGTCGGGAGGGAACCTTTAGCAATCGGTATAGCCCTTGTAGCCGTCTATTACACTGTATTAGATTATTAGAAAAATCAGTATTTTCAAATTAATTTGAATCCATCACTGGTTTGACCCTTTATCCCCGACCTTTCAGCGATGGAAAGGAGGCTTCCTACATGTTTACAATATAGAATATGCACTTTATGTACGTAAAGGCAGGAGGGCTAAAAGTAAAGGGAGGATGAGGATTTGGGTATGATACCTCATGTGGCAGACAAACGAAAAGCACTTTAGCATAGATAGCACTGAAAAGATGTTCATTCACACTGTGCTGACTTGGACATTGGGGATGAACGGGCGTGTGAAACATTAGCAGCAATATCAGGTAAACAAACTATGTCTGCTGTACCTGTACTTGCTTAAGAGGGCAGCTTGATGAGACTGAAATATAGCAAGAAGTATGCCATGCGAAGGGGCACGGACTGGCATACATCAAGGTCGCAGAGTTAAGAAAGTGGCACCAAAGCCTGCATATGCCCGTGTCAATCATCAGAGGCCACTCTGGCATTTTCCTTTCCATTAACTCTTTCTACTCACTATTATCTGCGGTGTAGGGTTGTATGGAACACTTGCCATGGCACATTTTGGTTTCCAGACAGGCGCTGGGTACAAGAGGTGTATGTGTGAATTAAAGGAGTCAGACTATTGTGGCTCAACATACCACACTGTGCATCGTTCCTGACCTGCAGTGCCCTTTTGAGTCTCAAGCCAGAAATGTGAAGCAACAGACGTGTAGGAGGAGATATGACGCCAGATGTCTGCACCTACCACTGGTGAAGAGTGAAACGTGTTTTAAATAACTTTCCAAGGGAACAAACAGGATTAGATTGGTCAAACTTTCTCACAGGCCCATGTCCAAACATTCTGGTTTCCCACCAATAACAGAGAGTGTGTAGAGCAGGTGCAACGGGAGGGATGCCAGCAGTCGATCCCCACCCCCGTCTTTAGCCCCGTAGCACAAGTCTCTGCCAAGGTAATTTTCCCTGGCAAAGGTCTGACAAGGCCTCACTGGCGGGAGTTCCTGGCCAAGGTCTGTACACCCAATCTTATCACAGCCTCACTGGCGCGAGCGGATTATCCGAGCCTCGCTCCCTCGCGCGTGCCCCGCCTCATATGCGGTCATTACTTGTCTTTGCCGCTAGGAGCCGTCATGGGCGCGCGAGGCGCGCAGTCATGGAGAAAGCCGGGCCTACTCACCATTTTCTGCATGTTAGCAGCAGGCGGGTGCACTCTGCTCCTCAGTCTGTTGTGTAGGGACAGCAGCAGGAAGCTCTCCTTGGCGCTCGGAGCTGTGGGGGAGACAGGCAGTGTGAGTAAATGGACACACACGGGCACACATTCTAAGGTCCCAGATCACATTGCCGGGCAGCAGCCCTGGCATCACCACAGAAACACAGTCTTTGGGTGTGCGACAGTATATGCCGAGCAGGCAAGAACACAGGTGTAACAAGCATTTGCAATGCAATAGGTCTCGCATTGGCGAAACTTTAAGTTGTTGTTTGCATTGTAAATGACAATGCCTTTTATTTATGCGTTTGAAAACCTGCAAGCTGTACGTAAACAAGCACTTTGTACTTATAGTCCATGCTTATGAGAAGTAAGGCTGACAGTCTCTTTACTGCCAGCCTTGCTTCTCGTAAGCAAGGACTATACCTACAAAGTACGTGTTTATGCACAGCTGGCAGGTTTTAAAAACAAATTAATAAAGTCATTGTCATTTAAAATGCCAATAGCTCCAACTCTCACAAATGCAAGACCTATTGCATTGCAAATGATTGTTGAGAAATACAGTTATGTCAAAAAAATATCCTACAACCATGCTGCTCAATTTTAAAAAACATAAAACGACCAAAGAAACTGTGACATGACTGGTGCAGTAAAATCCGCCACAATCTTCACCATAAAAGTGGAACTAGCAGACATATGTGGAAATTACAGAGAGCAACTTTGAAAAAGGGGTCTTCAAAAAAAAGGTACTGCAAATTTTTTTTGTTATAAAGTCTGCAACATAGCATCTTGATGGTCGCAGTTTGCGAATAACACAGAGGTAGGTGGTATACACATAGGAACAGGTGTTCACATAGAAATAGTAGTGTTTAAAATTGGATCATGTTGCTGTACACTAACAATGGACCCATTTACAGAAACATTCACAAGTTGACTAACACAGGCATAATCAGCAATTAAAAAGAATGAATCAAAAATTATCGATACATTCTAACCATTGTTCATCTAAAAAATAGCTATACAGCATAGAGTATTTTAGTACAGCTAAAGAGAGGTGCAATATAACACTTAAAGCAAGGTTAGCATAGTACCTTAGTTGATAAATATTCACAGGAATGCATGTAATGCAACGGTAACACATTCAAATATAAACAGCAAAATGGCATACATATGCACCCTTCTGCAACAAAAAAAGGCAGACATAGCAGGCATCGACCCATCAAGTGGGTAACAGAAATACTGAATGACCAACATTCTGCTAAATGAAAGACTAACTTTTTTTGAATGATAATACATTTCAAAACACACTGACGTCCTGTGAAAGATGTGGATCTTTTCATGCAAAGAAAAAGTAACTTTCATAGTGTGCGCACAACATGACACTCTCTCTCTCCACCTAGCTCCACTTTCCATCATCCATCACCGCACAGGCCCCTGCCATGCCCATATACAGTACTAAGCCCAAGGAATCACCAGACCAGTTATTAGTGTCCAAGGCGTAGAATTTATTCAAATAAAAACATGAAAATTCTCCACCATCTACTAGGAGAGTACCATTATTCTACTTGGATATATATAGATGATTATACATAGCATCACACTCCGTCTCCTATTTGGATATATATATGATTGTACATGGCATCACACTCTCACGTCAGTATCATGTTAAGGCAGTAAGGAATTAAGAATCACTTAAAAGATAATCATTGTATCAAGTTGACATACACTTGAACTCTTCACTGCGCACATTGCGCCGTTGGGCCCCAATGCGCTACAGCAAACAATTACAAATTGTTGAAAATTACATCTTGAAATCCAGAGCACCACATAGCGCACCGGCCCGCCGGGGATACCTGAACACAGACAGCCTCCCAAAGGTTGACCTCAGTCCATAACTGGCAGGTTAGGGCAGTAGAGTCGAGGACCACCGTCAGGCCAGTCCCTCCTCCCCACCATTCTAAAGCACACTGCAATTTTACCCCCTCCTGGGGGTACCTCCAGGCACTGAACCCCATTTGTTGTGTCTGTCAGCGCTCCGCCACCAGACTAGCTATCCTGCCGAGTGGGTGGGTGGTTGTTGACGCTCGTGCAGCTACCTCAAGAGGGTCCCGGGAGACAAAGAGGAGGAGACCCAGGACGTACCCTCTTAAATAGCCCCCTTCGGATTCGGTTTCCTTTTCGTCAGAGGGTCCATCCCAGCCCATACGTCAAATGCAGTCCCCCCACCTCTCTAGCCCACAGGGAGATCGACTCGGTCCCGTGGCGCAACTAAGGGCGCACCTCCTCTAGTCGTGGGGGCGTCTGATCATAGTGTGCGCACAACATGACACTCACTCTCTCCACCTAGCTCCACTTTCCATCATCCTTCACGCATAGACCCCTGTCATGCCCAAATACAATACTAAGCCCAAGGAATCACCAGACCAGTTATTAGTGTCCAAGGCGTAGAATTTATTCAAAACAAAACATGAAAATTCTCCATCATCTACTAGGAGAGTATCATTATATATATATATATATATATATATATATATATATATATATATATATATATATATATATATATATATATATATATATATATATATATATATATATATAGGAATTAACATTTAAAAAACCAATGAAATTCACTGAAAAAACCATAGGTTTCACACCAGTTATAGTTAGGAATTAGAATTAAAAAAAACTATTAAATTCACTGAAAAAAACATAGGTTTCACACCAGTTATAGTTAGCTGGAAATTTTACTGGCATAAAACCATTGAAATTCCCACGTTATAGTTAGTTGGACTCACTATAACTTGCGCGCCTGCAATGCACTGCTGATGACGTCACATATTACATCACTCATGACATGGTCAGTGACATCAATCATGACATCACTGATGACACCATCCAGTGAATGTGTGTCTTTCTGAAAAATAAATGTTTTATTTATGTATATGTAAAGGTCGATGGAAGAATAAATGTTTAAATAAGTGTCTAAATGGATTTTAAAAAAAAATTGATTGGTTAACTGGCTTATTAAGTGTATCTTAGTGAATACATATATTAGCGAGTAACTTTTAAATATTGAAATATATGTATCAGTGTTTCACTTTTGTTTATAAGTGGCTGCATGGGTTGGTGACTGACTCACTGTATGTGTTTTGAAGACACCATATGTGTAGGATTGTAAGGGTGGATGAGTGTGTATATGTGTGTGTGTTAGTGAGTGAATGACTGTCTCACTAGTGTCTTTATTAGTAACAACATATGTTTTATTCTAGTATATGTGAGTATTGATGTATATAAGTAAGTATATGTGAGAGTGAGAGATTGTAAGAGTTCCTGTTTAAATAAGTATGTGTTTCTTTAAGTGATTGTTTATGAGAGTAAGTATGTGTAAGTGTCCTTAGAAGTAATGTGCTAGTCTGTGTATACTTGTATATGCAAATAAATGGATGTTCAATAGTTTATTTGCATGTGTGAGTAACTTTTGGATGACTGTCGGTGTGTAACAGGATGTATATGTGTATCACTACATATGATGAGTGAGTATATGTATGAGTGACTATATAGAACTGTTGCTGAATGAATGGATGTGTATATAGATGGTGGAATTACTGAATTGGTTGTTGTATCTGGTATGGGTATCTCCATTTTTTTGAAAAAGTTAGTTTCTATTTTTGAATATGTGTTTCAAGGGTTACATTACCCTGAAAGGAGGTCTGTCAGTCTGTCACAAGGATGGTGTCATCAGTGATGTCATGATTGATGTCACTGACCATGTCATGAGTGATGTAATATGTGACGTCATCAGCAGTGCATTGCAGGCGCGCAAGTTATAGTGAGTCCAACTATAACGTGGGAATTTCAATGGTTTTATGTCAGTAAAATTTCCAGCTAACTATAACTGGTGTGAACCTATGTTTTTTTCAGTGAATTTAATAGGTTTTTTAAATGCTAATTCCTAACTATAACTGGTGTGAAACCTATGGTTTTTTTCAGTGAATTTCATTAGTTTGTTAAATGCTAATTCCTAACTAATATATAGGGCCTCAAACCTATGTTTTTTCAGTGAATTTCAAAGGTTTTTTAATAGCAAATTTCTATAGGTATGAAATGTAATATTTTTTATAATGAATCCTATATTGTATATTTATGTAATATTATTTTTTTTCTGTATATTGTTCATGTTTTTTTTTTGGTTTTTTTGCCCTGGAGCGCTCCCGGTGCGCGTCCCGGTGAGCGCACCGGTAAGCGCAGTCTTGCTGCGCGCCCCAGGGCGCGTACCGGTGAGCGTCCCGTTAGCGCTTTTGCCACGAACAAAAACATCATCGTGACGTATCGCGTAGCCGCGTCCGCGTGATACGCACGGCGTAAGCGCACCCGGAAGCACTCGAGCGCATACGATCGCGCTACGTAACCATGCGACCCGGGGCACGTAGCGTAAGCGCGTCGGGTCATGTGACCTAAAAATAACACTTTTTATTGGTTCAGGACAGTTTTGGTTTCCAAATGATGAAAGCCCTGGTCATGTGACCTGAAAATAACACTTTTCATTGGTTCAGGACAGTTTTTGTTTGCTAATGATGAAACCCCCCACCTTTTTTCCTCATTCTCACTTTGTTCTTTGAGTGAGGAAGACCTGTTTTCATTCATAGAGAAATGGCTACAGTAGCAGCAGCAGCAGGAGCATCTGCACCACCACAAGGACCACCACAACACCACATTGGTGGTGAAGAAGAGGAGGAGGAGGAGGAGGAGGAGAGGACGTTCCTTCCTGAAGACAATCCCCCTTACAAACCGAGAGAGCACATTGTGTAGGAGTTTTTTAAATTCCCAAGAGGCCATAAGAAAGTCAATGCAGCTAAAGTGACTTGTCTGATCTGTGGCTGTGAACTTTCCAGGGGGAACCCTACAAAAAAATATTCTTTTGGTAATCACACCATGATTCGCCACATGCAACGCAAGCATCCTAACAACTATTCTGCGGCAGAGGTGAGAGAACTGTCCAGAAACCTTCCCCAATCTTCATCCAGAGCCTCAACAAGCAAAGAACCCACTCCATCGGGTCCAGAGGCAAGGGAGATGGTCCCAAACATCCAAACTATGGGGGTTATTAGGATTGCGGATTTTCCGCATCCTCTGGGCCGGCGGAAGCCACCGCCGGCCCGGAGGATGCGGAAAATCCGCAGCGGACTCACCAAAGACCCACCGCCACATTAGGATGGCTGGTGGGTCCTGGTTTCCGTCCGCAGCTTTTCCGCCGCGGCTGGCTTACAACCGCGGTGGAAAAGCTCTAATATGGTGACGGTGTCTGTCAGACACCGTCCCCCATATTAGGATGGCCTGTTTCAGATGCTTTTCCGTGGCGCGTTTTCCGCCGTGGAAAAGCATGTGTAACTTCACTGCGGGGGCCCGTTGCGGGCCCCCTAGGTGAAGGGGGGGTGGGGGGTGCACATAGGGGGTACCTATGGTACCCCCCTGCATTTGTATGCGGAAAGCGACAGGCACCGCGGGGTGCCTGCCTCTTTCTGCATACAAATGCAGCACCTGCATTTTTAACATTGCTGCGGGTGCAGCTTGAAGCAGCACCCGCGGCAATGTTAAAAATAGAGGATGTGACCGCCAGGGTGGCGGTCACATCCTAATTGCACAGGAGGGAACTCCGCTTGCCATGCGGAGGTTCCCTCCTGCTCTGGGGTCGCGGACGGACGCAAGTCCGTCCGCGATCCTAATGAGGCCCCAAGTTTGGATGTTTTAAAATTGTTTGTATCTATTGTGGGACTACAATTACATATGGCGAAAAAAGTATAAACCTAATCAACCGTGCAGGAGATAACCATATCTGCAGAAAAAAAACTTAATTTTTTTCCTGTTTTTTTTTGCTCCAGTTGAGCCGTTTACAATTCCCTGTTTTTTGTTTCTCCCCATAAAAATTACAAAAAAATATAAAACTGTTCATAAAAGCCAAAAAAAGTAAAAAATGTTCAAAAAAAAAATATATATAAAACAAAAAGAATAAAAAAACAGTTCTTTTTAGAACTACCTCCAATTTATAAAAACAAATCTCATTCTTTTTCCCCCATGGTACGCTCCCCGGAGCGCGTACCGGGCGCTCCCCCCGCTTAAATCGAAAAAAAAAAAATGTTGTCCCGCGGGGCCCTTTTATGGACCCTACATGGTAATTTCCCCCTTTGTTTTTGCCACCTCTTGTGTCTCGATCCTATCGAGACACAAGATGGCGGCCGCTCTGGACTGTTTGGAATGTTGACAGACACCCGAGAGCCAATCAGCTTTCCGCGCGCGAACTCGCGTAGCGCGCTGGTTCGTATCGGGGCGCGCTTATAGATATATATATATTTTTTTGAAGCTAAATTACTCAAAATCCACTGGAGCACATATCTTGAGACATAGCAAAGGCACATCGGGCTACCAGTCCCTACAATTTTGCCAAGTTTGGTGGAAATCCATTCAGCCGTTCGGGCTAAAAGTGAGTTCGACCGCCCTATGGAAATTAACATGGAGAAAATACGTTTTGGGACCCCCCTTTTATCTCGGCCCCCGCTTGACGAATCCCCCCCAAACTTCCGGGGAAGGAGCGGAGCGCCGCGAGGCAAATTTGAGGAAAATTTCAGGCAGATTCCTCAACCGGCGCCAAAGTTATTCCCAATAGAATGTTGCAAATTCCCTATACAAAATAATCCTAACTATAACTACCTACTGGCGACCGCCAGTAGGTAATATATATATATATATATATATATATATATATATATATATATATATATATATATATATGATTACACATCATAAAAGAGCAAAGAATGTTCCTACTTTACGAGTTTTCATCTAATTTGTAGCTCAATAACCTGGCAATAAAATTACACGGTCACTCCCTTGTACTGCAAACATCAGCAGAACGCAAAATAATAAAAAGTAAGCCCTGCAACGAAAAGGATGTGCGCATTCTGGTATCAGTGTGCTCCTCTCAGTAGGGGCATGAGAGTCTCTGCAGAAAGCACACACCAGCAGTGACTCTTTACGTTGCGTTCACCTGCGCTTAACATAGAAATGGTGCATTTGCCGAGAATGCTGCTCAAGGGATGGAGGGTAAAACCACAAATAGACAATTAGTATGGCTTGTGCTGTAGGCTCTACACACCTGACCCTCCCCCTTTTTTACAGGACTAAATGGCAAAATTAGCGTATTTTGGAAAGTTCCCACTCTTACCTTCAGCCTGGTCCATCCTCAACCCCCTGACTGCGGCTCCAAACTGTGATGGATAGCTCCTCTCAGGTGATAGCACACAGACAGAGCCTTCTCTCTCTGGGGCGGTGTGCTAGGAACACATACAACCAGGGCCTGATTTTCGCTCCTCATTTGGTGGGGTTTTCACGAAGCTGTTCGTCACGCGTTGTTCCAGGGTTGCAAGCTGAGACTGTCCATGGTTCCTTATTGCCAGAATCCCTGTCAGCTAGTCAGGCTCTTTTTTTTTGTTGGAGGGTATATATTTTGACGTCTATCTTCTTCGGCCTCCCTGAGCTTGTGCTCTCCTAGGTGCCTCCTCTTCCTCTCGTGCACATGCGAGCAAGCTCCTCTCAAGTCGGAAAACAGTAGCGGACAATGGCCAAGGAGCGTGAGCTGCCGGTATTACGCTGAAGCGTGCGTTCTAGCCTGTCAGGGGCGGAGTGAAAAGCGAACCCCTCCTGCCATTGGCTGCTCTCGCAGCACGTGACGGAGTTCAAAAACCTCAGAGGGAGCCAGCGGTGGGTTGTATTGACGCCATTTTGGATGCCGGGGAAAGAGGTTTGCAAGAGTACGTAGTATAGGAAGTGGTAGTCCGTTGTGGAGAGTCAGGAGCGTGTGTTCCTTTTACCGCCCTTAAGCTAAGAGCAACGAAGCGGGAAATTCTGTTATTTTAAACGCAGTATTGTGAAATTCATCTGTGAGGTCCTTCATGTTACCATGAGTGCAGGGAATACCTGGGACTCTACTAGTCACCACACATTTCATCTTATCAGTGAAGCGGTGCTTTTATGGAAATACGTCGAGATCCAACTTCTCACTTACGAATCGGGAGATTCCATTCTGTCACCAAGTTATAGATTTCAAAGTGACTGCATGTTATTTGGAGATGCTGCCTGGAAGAGACGCTGTGCGCGAGCTATATCTCCAGTCCTGGTGGGCTGGGCCAAAGGGAGACAGGGCAGTCACAACCACACTTCCAAAGATACCAGACAGAAAACCAACGACAATAGATCTCGCCAGCCTAAGTGAGACAGGGCAGTCACCAACACCACTTCCAAAGATACCAGACAGAAAACCAACAACAATAGATCTTGCCAAGGCGAGCAACGCATGCACTGCAATGCAGGCGAGACCTAAAAATCCAAGCGGAAATTCATCTTCCGATGGTTTTATAATATCATTTTTCATAGTGGTCTAATAGTTTGGTAACAATCAATGCGTGACCGCCCAAAAGTAGTGACATTGCACTGATGCTCATCTGAGTACTTGGTCGTTTTTTTTGCCAAAACATCACTAGTTTTAAGTTACTTGACACATCTTCCCATACAAATAGGCTTTGCTGAAAGATGTTTAAGCAAGAGCTTCCTTTAAGTGAGATAATTCTCTTGAAAAATCATTTCCCAGCGAAATTCTTTCAACGGCAGATAACGTTATACAATGTTTAAATAACTTAGCCACCATCGGAAAGTGGGAGGGCTTTAAGCAACACTTACCAGGGTAAACTTACATTTTACCCGACCAAGGCCCACAAACTATGATTGCTCTCTGTGGTGAATGCCTAAGACAAAACTGTGGACCAAGAGGCCCCATCAAAAAAAAATTGAACTTGATTGAAGTGTCACGGGAAACATTCATGAAATTGTAAGTAATATCTTCGGCCACTCCTGACCTTCCATCCAGCAGCGCTGTGCTTGAAAAAAATTGGAGTAATAATAATCTATAACAGGTAAAACAAACCACAATGTACTTTTGGCGAAAAACAGAAACAGGGCCGAAGAAGGAAGAGATTAAATGGTACTACAGCAACATCGTCTACTTTCTCCCTCCCAGATGGTGACAGAACCAAGGCCCTGTCAAGTAGAACATGAGTGACAGATTCCTTTATTCTTCATCCTTTACTAAGCTGTTAATTTTTTTTGATCCACAGAGGTTAGCACTGCTGATTAAACCCAATGAAGACACAAAATGGTAGAACATGTCCAGTATATCAGTAGAGGGGGAGCTTTAAGTGGTCCGGGTCCCTCCGGGGTCAGACCCGTGACGCATCTGTGCCGTAAAGGCGGCGTAGCTCCAGCAATGCTCTGGGGGGCCCTATCTGTCCAATGCTGCGTCAAGCCTTACCCCTGCTTCAAGCAGGCGCAGGGTTTTGACGCAGCATTGGCCTAAAAGTGCCTGCGTGAAATCTTGTAGATTTCACGCAGGCACTTTTGCGAGACGCACCTGCCCTGGAACGCCCACCCTGAGCCGGAACACCCACATGTGGCGCGGGGCTTGACAACGTGACGCATCTGCCTAGATGCGTCACGTTGTAAATGGGTCCTAGGGTTGCTCCACGTTTAAGCCGCCGTTGCGTGACGCAACGGCGGCTTTAACGTGGGGCAAGTCCGACATAAATCTGCCCCTAAATGCCCAGAACTTAACAGGGAAAGGACATTCCCCTGAGTCAAGGAAAGAAATCTGACATTAAAACCGATCACCTAAGACCCTGTCACTATTCCGCTTGGAAAGCGCAAAGTACAAAAACCAGGCATTCAAAGACTAGTCTTGCAAAAAGCAGATCTAAAAGTTATTTTGACTGAAAAACAATTAACTTCACTCACAGAAATACAATCACAAATATCTCTAAAGGAAAATGTCAAGAGTTCTCCTACTTTTTCATTGAGAAGATTTAAAAAATCAGGCTCTCAATCAACAGAGGTCAGACCAAAAAAAGTACCAAAAACTCAAATGCACCAATATCGTGGTCCACATCTGGAGAAACCATCTAGAGAAATCACCCCAGATGATGGCCAAATTAGAACTTCCCCGCCCTCTCTGATCCCAGCATTTTCTGCTCACTCATGTAATATTATCTGAACTAAACAACACATCACTTGCCCAAAGAACAGATTCAAACAGCTTAAAAATAGCACAGGTTGTACCACTTCTAAAAAGAGAATGGGTGTGGACCAAAGCGATACGAACAATGTCAAAACAGTCTTAGGCCTACTATTCTATGATAAGTGATAGAAAGCTGCATAGACACATAGTTCTCACTTTTCATAGAAAATAATTACCTACTGAACAAACTCCAATTAGGCTTCAGATTAGGATGTAGAACTAAAATAGCAACGTTAAAAATAGCAGACGACGCACAGCAAATGATGGATGAAGGTAAGTCATACTCCCTGATCCTACTTAACCTATCAGGGGACTGCAACATGGTGGACCACCTCTTGCCCCTGAAGACACTCATGGGGAGAATAGTCCCTAATGATGCAATTCTCAAATGGTTCACTTTTTACCTGGAATGCTGGGAGTAATACTTTAAAATCACCAACTCAACCTCTAACCCAACTACGTTGCACCAAGGGAAACAGCAAGGATGAATACTCTTACCAAGGTTTTTCAAGCTTCACATAGTACTGCTCAACTAATGTCTGAATACATTAAACATCTCTTATGATTTCTAAACCAGAGACACTCAACGTAGTTTTAAAATGTACAGCCCAAAGGAGGGTACAGTCCCACACACAATTAAAATTTGTCTTATAGAGTGCCCAGCAGTTACCTGCAAACCAGACATTGTCGAAAGCACAACATTTCTTGACAAAGTCCTGAACAAGAAGCTGAACTTTCAAGATCACATCAACTCTCTGGTCTTAGGGGGCATAATATCAACAATTTTTTTTACTGGAAATCAAACAGTTTATCCTAGCCCCTTATTCCAAACAGGTTGTCTTGTCACTTCTTCTCTCATAGCTGTATTCCGATTACACTATACTGACTGGGATTCCTGCAGTCTACCATGCCCAACTTAAAGCGACTCCAATCAACTTGATCCACAGATGGATGGTTGCAGAAGGTCTACACTGACTGAGGAGCTCAGACAACCTTGTTCTTGAAACACACATCTGCAAGAAACTGAACACATTGAAGCAGTCCTTCTCTGGAAGTTCACCCAGAATTTTACACTTATCTTTTAAACAAAATGTAAAAGGGAACTGGAAATCCCTTTACTCTGGTGTACCTTCAGAGGTTAATGAAACCAGTTACAATGGGATGAGAATTGCACCAGTTGCAATTCCTACCTTGTTCCAATTCTGCATCAAGCAACATCAGTAAAATGTAGACAGTTGGCTTTCTCCATATTCACCAGGAAACGACTGTTCTTATAATTAACAGTCAGCTCTAAACAGGGCAAACGGTCTAATGTCTTTCCTCGGACAGCCCATGTGCCATTGGGCTGTCCAAGTAAGCTTTCCAAAGGTGAACTCTGCAGACCATCAAACCTGAAAGATGACAGTCTGTCGGCTTGACTCTAAATAGAGTAGGGGAACCGAGTTTTTGGCACAGGGTACTCTGCCACGTTTGTGACAGAGTACCCTGTCTGCCAAACTCTAAATCGGGCCATATATTTTAGGTGATAAGGGACAAACACTCCTTAGTCTCCTCAAACCACAATTAAACCTATACTACACCACATGTTGTGGTATCGGTCTAGTGTTTCTTTAGACTGGAACCGGAAGGGGTGAACCGAAAGTGGAAGGCGGCCATTTTGTGCTGGCGCCTACCGCCGACAGTTAAGACGTTGTCCCGGCACTCCGGGGAATAAACCAACTTAACCTGCTATTGCCTCGTGTCTGTCTTTGAGAAAAAGTAAACTTTACAATGGCGACGAGGCATGGGATTTAACACAGATAACCCACGAAGCAGAGACAACGAAGACAGGGAAAGGCAAAAGCAGCATTCCGGAGCGCGGCAGAGGACGAGTGAATAAAATCCCGGGAAGAGGCAAGTGCGCTCTCACCACAGCAGCGTTGAGACATAGCTCAGAAGTCAGCGGAACCGCAAGCCGACCTCAAGGCGTCACGGTGAGAGCGGGAAAGGCGGCAGTAGTGAAATACACGAAGGGAGAGGCAACACCCTTTCAGAACACGAGAAGCACGCTGGCGGCACCGCAAGGAAAGGGTAAAGGAGTGAACATTGTCGGCGGAGCAGTCCGAGACGACCCACGAGCGCTCCAGCATACGGACGGCGCTGTTGGAGGTGGATCAGCCAGCAGCCATCACAGCGAAGAAGACAAGGACGAGAGACAAGCGCCAGGTAGCCCACCTGGCCGTCCCAACGCAAGCGGGCCTCAGAGGGAACGGCAAGATGGCGACACAGTCCACCTCCCTAACCCAATTGGTGCCATTTCTCCCGAAAAGGGGGGAACCCACAATGCAGTGGGAAGACTGGAAACGATATTTTCTAAATTATCTGGATGCGTTGGAAGAGGAGAATGGAGCGGCGTACTCGAGCCCGAGAAGGAGGAAGATCTTGCTACACAATTTAGGCCCGGAGGGGCTCAGAGTATATGACAACATCGTCAAATAGGCAAGAGACGCGAATGACACAGATGTGTTCAGTCATGCAATTGAAGACATTGACACACACTACAGACCCGTGGTGTGCGTAGCCATAGACAGGCATAACTTTTTCAAAGAGAAAAAAAGAAGGCGGAGAGACAACTGATGAGTACGTAGCGGCACTGCAGAAATTGGCTCTAACATGTAAATTCGGCACGCTACATGATGAACTGATAAGGGACCGGATCATAATGCACACGTCCAGCACGCATGTACAAGAAAAACTGTGGGTAAACGGAGAGGCCCCCCTGAAAGAGGTTTGGGCCCTAGTGAAGAAGGCGAAAATGTCCAAACGATGCGCCCAGGCTGCTCGGAAAGATGCCGGAGGGACACAGACGGTCTGCAGGATTATGACGCACGGCAAGAGTGAGAGGGCCAGGCAGAGAGAACCACAAAAGGGGCAGGAAAATAAACAGAACACACACTCAGGGGGTACAGCTAATAAGACAAGAAGAGGCGGACGACCAAGCTGTTACAGATGCGGAAGCACGTCGCATTTGGGAAATGACAAAGTATGCCCAGCGTTCAGGGCAAAATGTGCGTACTGCCACGTCTTCGGCCATTATGAAAAAGTATGCTGCAGGAGGTCAAAGGGAGCCATGGTGAGATACATAGACCAGGAAAACCATGAAGAAGAAGGAAATCAGACAGAGGATGAGGAGTTGGAGGAAGTCCTCTACATCGACGCCCAGATCAATATGCAAATAGGAGGAGTTCCCATTGAGATAATCGCGGACTCAGGAGCCCCCATCACCATCGTACAAAGACAGGTATGGAAAGAGAAGTTTGCGGTGAAAATAAAGGAGGAGCTGCGTCCCATGGATCTAAGACCTGTCACGTACACGGGGCAGAGAATACCAATGTTGGGTTACTGCCCGTTACTCTTTGAGCTCAGAGGACGTAAAGCGGAGTGTAAGTTGTACATCGCGGAGAAAGGACCATCAAAACTCAGTTGGAAGGACCAAAGCGCGTTAGGAATACAGCTGAACCCCGGTGGAATTGAAAAGGTGATGCTGATGAACGTGGAAGGCGGAGATGACGTAGAGGCCTGGCACAGGGAATACCCCAAGGTGTTCAACGGGCAGATCGGTGAATTGGCCAAGTACAAACACCTCATCAAGCTAAAGGAGGGAGCCAAACCTGTCATCCACAAAGTAAGGAACATTCCTTTCCGATGCCGGGAGGCCGTGCAAGCAGAACTCGACAGACTAGAGAAGAGTGAAGTGATACAGGCCATTGAGAGTGCAGAATGGCTCTCGCCGTTGGTAGTAGCCCAAAAGCCTAACGGGAAGGTGAGGCTGTGCGTAGACCTCAGGGAACTAAACAAAAACATCCTGATCGACAAGTTTCCCCTTCCTCGCATCAATGAAATGTTGGCCAAGACCAAGGGCATAAAATGGTTCTCGACCGTGGACCTGTCATCCGCCTACCACCAAATAAAGCTTCATCCGTCGTGCAACCACCTCACGTCATTCATCACACCCTTTGGTTGCTACAAATTTGTCAGGATGCCTTTTGGGCTGGCATCAGCAGCCGCTGTGTTCCAAAAACTGATGCATAGACTCTTTCGGAAGGTGGAAGGTGTTCAATTCTTCCAGGACGACATCCTGGTCATGGGTGCGTCCAATAAAGAACACAATGAGAAGCTACACATAGTGCTACGCACGTTGCAGGAGAATGGGTTGACAGCAGAGTGGTCCAAGTGCAAATTTGGAGTACTGTCAGTAACATACCTCGGCCATGAAGTCAGTGAAAGGGGCATAGAACGCAAGAGATCCAACATGCAAGCAATATTAGACGCGCCAGCCCCAGGGAAAAAGTAGGACGTCAGGTCATTCCTGGGAATGGCCGAATATTATAGCAAATTCATACCCCACTTTGCCACCAAGACGCACTGTTTACGCCAGCTGCTCAAAGAAAAGAATGGTTTCAAATGGAACACGGAGGAGCAGGAGGAATTTGACAATTTGAAACAGGAAATGAGCGAAACAATACCCCTAAAGGGGTTTGACCCGGACGCCGAATCAATCCTTACCACCGATGCGAGTGACCGAGGCCTGGGAGCAGTGCTAATGCAGAAGTCATGCAATGGAGAGATATCGACGGTCAGCTTCGCCTCTAGGTCTCTGGCACCCAATGAGGAAAAATTCAGCGTCATTGAAAAGGAGATGTTAGCCGTGGTGTGGGCGATGGAACGGTTTAAACAGTATCTGTGGGGCGCCAAGTTCTTGGTCAAAACCGACCACAAACCCTTGGTAAAGGTCTTAACATCCAATGGTCATGCCCATGCGACACCAAGGATCGCCAAGATGACACTTCGATTGCTGGATTTGGTATATGAAGTGGAACACATACCGGGCCCACAGAACAAAGTGGCGGACTTCCTGAGCTGAGCAGCAGCAAAGGAAGATGCAGACAGGCAAGAAAACTCGAAGTGGGACAGTTATGTGGTAGCCACCATACAGGACATGGAGAATGTGATCGGAGCTCAAGAGTGGGAGGAGGCCTACAAAGCGGACGAGGACCTGCAGGCGATAAGAGGGTACGTGGTCCACGGGTGGCCCGAGAAGAGGCACCTCAAGGAAACATTAAGAAGGTACTGGGACGTGAGGGACGAGTTATCACTGGGCGAAAATCCCCTGTTTCTTCTGAGAGGCGACAAAGTGATCCCTCCCCAGGGGGGTCATCGAACATCTTATGGCCTTGTTACATGACGGACACCAGGGGATCACCAAGACCAAAGCTTTGGCTCGACAAGCCTACTGGTGGCCGGCTATCGACACACAAGTGGAACGATTTGTACGACAATGTGAGTCGTGTGCTAAAGCGGACAAATCCCAGTTCATGATGAGGCCTCCTTTAGGAAAGTTCCCGGTGCCTGAAGGGCCATGAGAGACGGTATCGGTCGACATCATGGGACCGGTTCTGAACATCGAGGGTATTCAAAAGTACGCCATGGTATTGATCGACAAGTACTCAAAGTGGCCCGAGGTGGTCGTAAAGGAAGCAGTAGACACCGATACAGTGATAGCCTTCCTTAGGGACATATTCGTCAAAGAAGAAATTCCAAAAACTATCATATGTGACAATGGACCGCTGTTTACGTCAGGGAAATGGGAAGCCTTTGTAGCCAGGAATGGAATAGAGGTCAAGCATACACCCATATATCACCTGGCTGGCAATGGACAAGTAGAACGTTTCAACAAGGTGATAATGGGCACCATACAGGCAGCCATAAATGACGCATTGGACTGGGAGAGGGAAGTGCCCAAAATGTTGTGGGCATACCGAATCACACCAGGGAGCACGGGGTACAGCCCCTTCAAAGTACTTAGAGGGAGAGAACCATTTACAAAGGACAATACAGCATGGAGGAAGATGGTTGTGCAAAGTAAGTGGTCGCCAGCTGTAGTCAAGAGAAATCTGGAGAGGGCACAGGAGGCGTACACTGAACAATTCAATAGGAGGCGAAATGTACAAGGAGTGTCGCTAGAGAAAGGAGATAGGGTAAGAGTGAAGGTAGCGACCCTGAAGAAAAAAGGGGAAAGTAAATTCACACCACCCCTACAAGTCTTAGAGCCGTATGCCAGATCGGCGCTACTCAGCGACGGCAAGGTGTGGTCGCAGGACAGAATGGCGAAGTGCAGCAAAATCTTGGAATGGGGAGCTGAGACAGAAGAAGTGGAAGAGAATGTAGAGAGGGGCAATGAAGAAGGTAGTGGAAGGAGCACGGAGCAAGTAGATGAAGGCACGCAGCAAGTAGAGGAGAGAGAGGTCGGAGAGGACTGGGAAGTCAGAGAAACTAAGGGAGCAAAGGACAGGAGCAAGAATGGATCAGGAAAGGAAGGGACGGGAAGTACCCATGAAGGAACAGAGACATGTGGCCAAGGGTCAGAAGAGCAGGGAAGTGAAAGAAGAGAAGGAGCAATGAAGACGAGAGCAGGAAGAGCAATAAGGACTCCGTAGAGGTTCAAAGACTTTGAAATGGACTACAAGTAAGATTGTTGAGTTTAATAAAAAAGTGTTGTTGCATAAAGGGGGGAGATATGTGGTATTGATCTAGTGTTTCTTTAGACCGGAACCGGAAGGGGTGAACCGAAAGTGGAAGGCGGCCATTTTGTGCTGGCGCCAACCGCCTAGAGTTAAGACTTTGTCCCGGCGCTCCGGGGAATAAACCAACTTAACCTGCTATTGCCTCGTGTCTGTCTTTGAGAAAAAGTAAACTTTACACATGTGACTATTAATCATATCCATAAATATGTTGTTGCCATTCAGGTAATTGTAAAACCTCTGCTCTGTAAAGCGCTCTGACACCTTTTTTGAGCAAAAAGGTTGGACCAACCTGCAAGAATATCACGTTAGGAAAGATGCATAAATAAGAGGTATAACACACCAAGGATTCCAAAACACCCAAACACTGCAAGGAAATGACAGTCACAAATAACACCAACTTATTAACCAGGCGATCAAAGAAAATTTCTTCAACAGGTTTAAAATAAGGATCCTGCAGAGCACCCAGGATTTACCGTAAATATCAAGAGCACAAGAATCTCCTGAACAAGATTAAGGTTCAAAAAAAGTTCAAAGGCTCAGGAATTAAGGGAACAGTGTGTTCACAGATAGACAAACAAGCATTTGCCACGTCCGCAAGTGTGACCTTGGCAAGCATGAGTAACTTTGTATTTTTTTGCAATTACTTACAATAGGCAGAAGGTAATTTGTAAGAATATACAAAATTATAAAACAAAGGAGGGGCCCAGCAGCTCATGCACACTACTGTGGAATTGAGCTGGAATTTGTTTGAGACCACTGTACATATTTCAGCAGGGAAAGTGACGCAACTGATTGTGCAAGAGAGACAATGGTTGAAATGAGCTGGCTCACGCCATATGCTGTGGTGCCCAGAAGCAAAATATGAAGGACACTTGAAAAGACCAATGGATGAAGTGTGTTGACCCATGGTGTACGTTTGTATATATGTGCACCATACAGAAACCTTCCAAGGCCTGTGGGCATCAAAGACAACTAAAGGAATCTCCCTTGAAGTGAAGGAGTAACTTCCTTGCATTCGCAGGCACCACAACTAAGTCGACTGGAATGCTGATCCTGAGCTCCTACGGACTCCGTAAGGTTCTGTAACACTGGTGGTGGTTCTCCACAGATCTAGAGGCCTGTCCTGCCCTCTTACCATGTTTGAGGCCAGTATCCCTCCTGGAGGCTGCAATAACCGAACCCCTGTGGACTGAATCAACTTTCAGTTGCAAAGGCGTGTTGGCTTCCTTCCAAGAAGATCTTCAGGCTCCAAGTAGTCCCAACTTTGAACACCTCCAGTGACCAGAATTTTCAGCCACACCGCTTCGTTTGCATCGTTGCAAATTCCTAAATGTGAAAGGATGGTTTCTCAATGCGAGTGGTTGCGCCCATCCACGACCTCCCGCATTGCGAAATCTCTTGGGGATGTGGTCTAGCGTTGAATTTTCCTTGTTTGCCAACTTAACGTTGGTGAGCGCGAGCGAGGAAAAATGTTTTTCGGAAATCAACGTGCTCTGCGGAAAGCTGAGTGCTGAAAACTCCGCAAACTCCACGAACGGAGCGGAGTTCACCACCCAGGCCTAGATATTACATAGTAGCTAAGCTGTAGACCTCAGAAGTGAAAGGCCAGGGTGTCCTTTCCAGATCATAAAAAAATGTGCTCCTTGGTAAAGCACTTAATGCCCATGTGCATTAGTTCGACCTTCCAGGGTGCACTTTGCCCCAAAAAATTATTTTCTTTTCAAGAGAGAAAGAAAGGCTGGAAGGAGAAGGAAATGGATGAGAGAACGTTAAGCAAGAGGAAACACAGGAGAGAGAGGGAGAGAGGCGGCGGCTCCTCCGCTAAGGCGGAGCAGCGTCACTACAGTACGTTCCAGCAGTGAAGGAAAGGAAAAATAAAATTATAATTAATTGATATTATCATTTTATTTGTTCCTACCTGCTGCGGCAGCATGAGGGCAGGACGGGGGAGGGAAGGAGTGGTGGCTACACTGAAGTGCGCATGACGCTTTGGCCAGCAGTCTCGGTTGACCAAACAGGGATCACTGAAGCAATATCAAGGTCAAGAATATCGAGTTACAAAAGTATCGAGGTAAACATATAGAATACCAAAATATCGACCTCCTATCTCCAAACAGGTAAGTACAAAAATATTGAATCAAAAATATTGATGTAAAAAATATAGTTAGTCAAAATATCGCATTTTTTAAAATGCTTTAAATTAATTAAAAAATAATTAAATAATAAATATAATTAACTTACACATACTTAAATAACCTTAAAATTAATAAATAATTAATTTAAGTAAACAACTAAATAATACAAATTGATTTGTTAATACATATATATATATAAACGTAATATTGATAAAAAAATCACAATATTTTTACCGTAGGATAGCGGAAAAGGTAAAATTTACTACAACCACTCCAGTGAGTGCAACAGTAGGGAAAGCGTTGGATAGCGTAGGGGTAAAATTACTATTCCCACTCCAGAGAGTGCAACAGTAGAGAAAGCGTTGCTCTAGAGAGTGCAACAGTAGAGAAAGTGTTGGATAGCGTAGGGGTAAAAATTACTATTCCAACTCCAGGGAGTGCAACTGTAGGGAAAGCGTTGGATAGCGTAGGGGTAAAATTACTATTCCCACTCCAGAGAGTGCAACAGTAGAGAAAGCGTTGCTCTAGAGAGTGCAACAGTAGAGAAAGTGTTGGATAGCGTAGGGGTAAAAATTACTATTCCAACTCCAGGGAGTGCAACAGTAGGGAAAGCGTTGATTAGCGTAGGGGTAAAAATTACTAGTCCCACTCCAGAGAGTGGAAGAGTAGAGAAAGCGTTGGATAGCGTAGGGGTAAAAATTACTATTCCCACTCCAGAGAGTGCAACAGTAGGGAAAGCGTTGGATAGCATAGGGGTAAAAATTACTATTCCAACTCCAGAGAGTGCAACAGTAGGGAAAACGTTGGATAGCGGCAGGGTAAAATTCACTATTCCCACTCCAAAGAGTGCAACAGTAGGGAAAGCGTTGGATAGCGTAGGGGTAAAAATTACTATTCCCACTCCAAAGAGTGCAACAGTCGGGAAAGTGTTGGATAGCATAGGAGTAAAAATTACTATTCCCACTCCAGTGAGTGCAACAGTAGAGAAAGCGTTGGATAGCGGGAGGATAAAAATTACTATTCACACTCCAGAGAGTGCAACAGTAGGGAAAGCGTTGGATAGCAGGAGAGTTAAAATTACTATTCCCACTCCAGAGAGTGCAACAGTAGTGAAAGTGTTGGATAGCGTAGGGGTAAAAATTACTATTCCCACTCCAGTGAGTGCAACAGTAGGGAAAGCGTTGGATAGCGTAGGGGTAAAAATTACTATTCCCACTCCAAAAGTGCAACAGTAGGGAAAGTGTTGGATAGCGTAGGAGTAAAAATTACTATTCCCACTCCAGTGAGTGCAACAATAGAGAAAACGTTGGATAGCGCTAGGGGTTAAAATTACTATTCCCACTCCAGAGAGTGCAACAGTAGAGAAAGAAAATACTTCATATACGAATACAAATAAATTAAATATTAATACCAAATACAAATTAATTTAAAGTAATTAACAATTTTATATAATATATTAATTTATCAATTAAAAATACAAAAAAATAATAATTATTACAAATAATTACCTATTAATACAAATTATTTACCAATTAACAATTAATTAACAATTAAACAATTATTAAAAATTACAACAAAACCAATAAATAAATAACAATATTTAATTATTTACAATTAAATTACTTCCCACCCTATTCCCCTATAAACCCACAACCCGCTACAGAAAATAAATTAACAAAATTAATATAATTATCAATTAAACTATTAATTAAAATTAAATACCAATTATATTTTAATTAATTACCAAATAAAAATGTATATATCAATTAACTCCTAATAAATACCAATAAATAAAATAAAAAATGTAATTAATTATAATTAAATTACTTCCCACCCTATTCCCCTATAAATCCACAACCCGCTACAGAAAATACATTAATAAAATTTACATAATCATCAATTGATCAATTAATTAAAATTAATTACCAATTATATTTTAATTAATTACCAATTAAAAATTTAAATATCAATTAATTCAAAATAAATATCAATAAACTACATTTAAAAATGTAAATTATATTTAAATTACTTCCCACCCTATTCCCCTATAAACCCACAACCCCCTACAGAAAATACATTAATAAAATTAACATAATTATCAATTAATCAATTAATGAAAATAATTAACAATTATATTTTAATTAATTACCTATTAATTAACAATTAATTAAAAATAAAGAAACATATTTTATTAATTATAATGAAATTACTTCCCACCCTATTCCCCTATAAACCCACATCCCACTACAGAATTATACTACGCAAAAATTAAATACCATAAAATTAATTAATTAAAATAAATTGTAAAATAAATATACACTTTTCACACATATACTAACATAAGAAATACTTAAAAAATTAATATTAACTTACTTACCCCAAATTCGATATTTTTGTTGTCTATATTCTGTCATTCTATATTTTTGTTGTCTATATTCTGTCATTCTATATTTTTGTTGTCTATATTCTGTCCATTCGATATTTTGTCCATTCTATATTTTTAACTCAATATTAATGTAACTCGATATTAAAAACTCGATATTTTGAGTGTATACCACCAAACAGTCATGCACAATAAGCATGTTCTCCGCCCAGGCTGCATTACGGTCAGGGTGGAGAACATGCCCAGTCCCGGACTTAGCGTTGAATTACGGCACTCAGACCTATCACAGCATTGTAATTGGCTCAGGGAAGCGAATCACAATGCTGTATTGGCTCAGGGACTGCTTAGGAAGCAGTCAGCCGATGGAGGAGAGACGACGTGGAAGATGAACGGCGAGGAGGTAAGTGAAACAATGAAATGATACGGTTAAAAATTATTTCCCTGTCCTAATGTCCTCGTACCACTTCATTACTAATGAGGTGATCTCCACCTCAGAAGACTGAAAGAAAAAGAACAGGAAAATCTTGTTATAGTGTCCCTCCCCTTTAGGAAATACCCTATAAGGGTACATTTTATCCAGCAAATCCTCTTAGTTTTGTTTCTGTCTCACCTGATACAGGATAGAGGATGTTCGGTCCTGCAGGGCTTGGGCCAACAGACTGCTTACCTGATTTCTGGAATTATTTCTTGGATCGAGCGCTGAAGTCCTGGGCTGACACACAACATAGCTGGAGTTTCGGAAGCTTGGGCCATGTAGTGTGTATATGTCCTGCCTTACTGGACATGTCTACAGGTTTCAATAGGCCAATTAATGGCACATAAGCTCTGGGTGGAGCTTGGCTTGCTTCTAGCTATGGCTAATCTGGGTCCGTTATTGCGCATACTTGGTAACCCTGGAGGGTCGAGCATGCATAGTCTCGCTCTTTTGCAATAAGGAAATGTGGAGATCAGGAGAAATTTAGTGCTCTGCGGGGGAAACTGTAGGTATGCATAGCCGATGCTGAATAATGGTGTTCTTAGCTTGCTTTTTTGTGACTGCTTTATGGAAAATAATTCTCTGAAGAGGAACCATGTGGAGTCCTCCTCTTCTTAACATGATTCAACTTCCTCTCCTCCCCCCAAGAAGGCTATTAAGGACTGAGAGGACGAAAGATGTAAACAACTTATTAGGGAGACCTCGTTGGAGCTCAAATTTTGTCAAGATTCCTAGTAAGTCTGAGCATGAAGAATTGTCTTCTAATGTTTCTTCTGCATCCAAGGAGGAGGAGGGTCAGACGACTGATGATCCAAATTGCAAATATATCAGAAAGGATTTGCTTCCTGAACTGTTGGCCCATGTGAAACAGAACATGGGCCTTCCGATGGATGAGACCCCTGAGCCTTCCTCCTCTTCTGCTGATGGTTTGCGGAGACAATTCCAGAGGTCCTTGCAAATGGATTTCCCAGTGCATCCTAATATTCTGTAGGTCCTGAAGAGGAAATAGAAGGACGGTGATAAGAATATTATACCCTGCTTCATGTCAAAATTTTCCTTTCTATGTGAGATGAGGGAATGCACACCCTGTTTTTAAACCACATTTTCTTTTAACTTCACATTAATCCATCCTTCGGCGTGATTGCGTGCAGATTGGCTGGAAGGCATGCCCTACTGCCACTAGTTACGAAAACTTTGAAAGGTGAGGGACTGTGTAGCCCCAAAACCAAATGCACAGCTTCGTGCCGCTAATTTAGCGTGCACCTCTAATTTAAACAACTAATAACTTTTGTCCGCAATATTCCAAATTTTAACCATATTTAAACTCTTGTATGTCCAACTTTTGTTATCTCCATTTCTTCCAGAGGTCCAACACTCGGGGTATAATGCCAATTTACAGGTTTCTTATATTCAAACTGTGCCCATCCAGGCCTTTTAGTAAGAATACGATTGATGCAAAAAGTCCATCGCAAGCAGTCTTTAATATTTCATGTTAAAATACCCAATGCATTTCGGGCTGCCATGTGCCCTTCGTCGGGGGTTACTACAATTAAATCATAACATGAGTGAATTAGTAACAATTCTTTAACTCCATGCTCAACGCTGCAAAATAATTTCACAATTACATTCTCTTCATTTAAAAAAAAAAAGACATTAACACAAACTGCATTGTCTCACTGGGTCTCCCTCTCAGTTATTAAAATATCCCGTTCCGTACCTTCATGCTAAGAGTGTAAACCAAATTCCCCAACACGCTGTTTGTTTAATAAATTAATCACAATGCTACTCCCTCCCCTCCAGTTTTTGACCTTCTGTGCTCGTGCCACTACTGGTGTTTCTGTAAGGAAATCTATTTTTGCTTTATCATCAAGTCCGTTTATTCATAAACATGTGCGCAGCTAAGTTTATTTCTGGCAGTGTCCCATTTCCAGCTTAGAATCCCTTACGCCTATTCTAAAGATGCCTGCCATCTAAATCACCCACCATTCGACATACCTGCTTGACTGATAAAATAACGTCTCCTTCCCTCGTCATGATTGCTCAAAGCTGTTAGAAAGTGTGCCACCCGTTCTTTTGAATCAATACACCCCAGCACTCTCCCTTCCCATTGGCCCAGAACATAAAGCTTCCTGTTCCTCCCTACTTAGGACGCTAAACAACTAAATTACCCAGAATGCATATCTGCAGTGTGAAATAAGATTCATCAAATTTGTTTAAAAAATAAATGTCACAGTTTTGGATATATCCTTGAATTCAGTTGCTGTCAGTACATGTAATTACTTCGAACTCCATGCGATGAACTTTGATGGTTTCTCCGAATGTTTTAGAATCTCCAAGCGCTCTTCTTTCTTTTCATAAATATATTCATTCTTCTAATGGGTGCAATCCCTGGGTAGGGCTATAGTTATGAAAATTATGTGAGATGAGGGAATGCACACCCTGTTTTTAAACCACATTTTCTTTTAACTTCACATTTTTGGGGCTACACAGTCCCTCACCTTTCAAAGTTTTCGTAACTAGTGGCAGTAGGGCATGTCTTCCAGCCAATCTGCACGCAATCACGCCGAAGGATGGATTAATGTGAAGTTAAAAGAAAATGTGGTTTAAAAACAGGGTGTGCATTCCCTCATCTCACATAATTTTCATAACTATAGCCCTACCCAGGGATTGCACCCGTTAGAAGAATGAATATATTTATGAAAAGAGAGAAGAGCGCTTGGAGATTCTAAAACATTCAGAGAAACCATCAAAGTTCATCGCATGGGGTTCGAAGTAATTACATGTACTGACAGTAACTGAATTCAAGGATATATCAAAAATTGTGACATTTATTTTTTTAACAAATTTGATGAATCGTATTTCACACTGCAGATATGCATTCTGGGTAATGTAGTTGTTTAGCGTCCTAAGTAGGGAGAAACAGGAAGCTTTATGTTCTGGGCCAATGGGAAGGGAGAGTGCTGGGGTGTATTGATTCAAAAGAACGGGTGGCACACTTTCTAACAGCTTTGAGCAATCATGACGAGGGAAGGAGACGTTATTTTATCAGTCAAGCAGGTATGTCGAATGGTGGGTGATTTAGATGGCAGGCATCTTTAGAATAGGCGTAAGGGATTCTAAGCTGGAAATGGGACACTGCCAGAAATAAACTTAGCTGCGCACATGTTTATGAATAAACGGACTTGATGATAAAGCAAAAATAGATTTCCTTACAGAAACACCAGTAGTGGCACGAGCACAGAAGGTCAAAAACTGGAGGGGAGGGAGTAGCATTGTGATTAATTTATTAAACAAACAGCGTGTTGGGGAATTTGGTTTACACTCTTAGCATGAAGGTACGGAACGGGATATTTTAATAACTGAGAGGGAGACCCAGTGAGACAATGCAGTTTGTGTTAATGTCTTTTTTTTTTAAATGAAGAGAATGTAATTCTGAAATTATGTTGCAGCGTTGAGCATGAAGTTAAAGAATTGTTACTAATTCACTCATGTTATGATTTAATTGTAGTAACCCCCGACGAAGGGCACATGGCAGCCCGAAAAGCATTGGGTATTTTAACATGAAATTTTAAAGACTGCTTGCAATGGACTTTTTGCATCAATCTTATTCTTACTAAAAGGCCTGGATGGGCACAGTTTGAATATAAGAAACCTGTAAATTGGCATTATACCCCGAGTGTTGGACCTCTGGAAGAAATGGAGATAACAAAAGTTGGACATACAAGAGTTTAAATATGGTTAAAATTTGGAATATTGCGGACAAAAGTTATTAGTTGTTTAAATTAGAGGTGCACGCTAAATTAGCGGCACAAAGCTGTGCATTTGGTTTTGGGGCTACACAGTCCCTCACCTTTCAAAATGTTACTTTCTGACAGAGATGCAGATAACATTGTCTGATAACATTCCTATTGACTCTCTTGTGGCCAGTATTGTGGGGAGAACTTCTCTTACATGGTTTTCTTTTCAAGCTGAAAAGAAAATAGTGTCAGCCTTGAAGAAGGTTTATTCGGGGCCCATCTGGCTCTCAGGGCTGGAATTTTAAGGGACAAATGTCATGTCGTCCAAGGTTTGGGATTTTAAGCATCTGTTTAAAGCTGTTTAGGATGGTACGGAAGGTTTTGCAATTTTGGAAGGCATTGCGAGACTTACTGAATATGTTTCTGACATACCTTTTGATGTTGTGAGAACTAATGCCCTGTCTGCAGCAAGATCTGTTGCTGCACGGCGTAATTTGCTCCTCAAAGACTGGAATCGCATCTTGCCCAAAAGGCATCAGCTTTAAGTTTGCCTTTTGGGAGTACTAATATGTTTGGGACAGAGCTTGAGGATAAGCATTGTATGCTTTTTAAGGAAAAGAAGCATTCCTCTTCTTTTAAGCAGAGGTATTTTCCACAGAAAGTTAAGAAGGTGATTAGTCGCGCTTTATAAATCCTGTTTGAAGAAGTCTTTTCATCATGCTGCTCACAGGCAGCATCAAGGTTATCAGGGGAAATTCAGACCATGAACTAAGACTGAATCTAAATCCCCCCAAAAGAGTGCTCTGTCTATCACAGGATGGTCAAGCCATAGTGGTAGGAGGCAGAATTCTGCATTTCATGGAGGCTCAACTTCAATCTACGTCAGACTGTTGACTGCTTCAGATTGTCAGGGTCAGTTACAAGATCAAGTTTGTTTCTCTCCCTGAGGACTCGGGAGTGAGACTAAGTCCATGGCTGGCAAGCAGTTGTCCATCCAACAGGGAATAGGTGCCCTACTACTGAAGGAGACAATTTAAGAAATTCCCAAAGCATCTCCGAGTCTGGGGTTCTACGCGATCATTTTCTTAGTCAAAAAGTTGATAGGAAGTTTTCAGATGGTTCTGTATTTCAAACATTTGAACACATTTGTCCAGACTCTCTCTTTTGAGATGGAGACTCCACACAGGTTCATTCCTTTGGTGTGCAGAGGGCACTTTATAGTCACCCTGGATCTACAGGATGCTTGTTTCCACGTGCGGAGTTATCTTCCTCATAGGAGGTTTCTGCACTTTTGTTTCAAAGATCACCACTTTCAGTTCAATGTGCTTTCCTTTGGTCTGAAAACGGCTCCTCTGGTGTTCAGCAATGCCTAGCTAGTTGCCACTCTGCATCTTTAAGGGATTCCTCTTTATCCCTATCTAGATGATTGGCTCATTCATGCCACCTTGGAACCGCAGTGTTAGAAATGGGATTTCTGGTTGACTAGGGCATGCGCCTAAGCCAGGCAGAAACCACCACTCTAGTCAGGGCAAGGGAGTTACACACCGAAGATAACCCCTGCTCGCTCCCTTGGTAGCTTGGCAGAACGGTCAGGTTTATCCCAGAGGCAACGTGTAAAGCGTTTGCACAACACACACACACACAGCAGTGATACACTAGGCACACCACAAAAGAAACTCCACACAAGGTTATATCAAACATAGCCTTTGTATTACTCATAAAACCATTAGAAGTTAATCACATATATATGCACTGTGCCACCTAGCACTTGTCATGATTTTACAGGGATTAAATACACTACAGGGCCAATTGGGCCGCTGTCATAACATCACATATGTCACCATTAGTGAGGACAACCAGTAACTACTGGTAGACATTGTACTTAGCATAAACACATTATGCCTAAATCGTGAAACAAGATTATCATAGCACTTCCTAGTCTAGCATGTTATGCAAAACATAATTAGCAGTAGTGCAGTACATCAGGCCCACCTTAGGCCTAAACGTCATCAGCAGCAGAACCCTATAGCACACCTGCTACAGGGTTACTGTCCTTCCAATCATTGTTCCCAATCGGGGGCCCTGTCCTGGCCCTGCCCCGCAATGCCCTTGTTACAAGTAGGGAGGGGGGGGGGCTTGGGCTTTATAAACAGTGTCCATTTCCATGGACACAGGCTTTCCACTAAACACCTAGCCACCTAGCAGCAGACACAGCCAAACCAATGTCCCCAACCGGCCCGTAATACAATTGGGGCGAGGGTGCAACTCACCCTGGTCTCTCCTTAGAAGAAAATGTTCCCAACGTTGCAGCCGCCCAAAATCCGGCGGTGCAGCTGTGACAACAATTAGGCACAAACAGTGTGCCACGCAGTCCCCACGCACCGGGGCCTCTCCGATCTCCTCAGCGGGAGACTATCCTCTATGGGTGTAAGGCTGGAAATTTGCAACTGAGAGCCCGCAGGGCTCTAGTCCTTCCTCTGGCTGCTCAAGGAGCCTGCAAGGCTCCGACTCCGTTCGAGCCTCCCGCTAGCTACGCCCACAATCAGGCTCAGCTGCCTGACTTCCTTCGAGAGGCAACAGAGCCTGCGAGGTTCCGGCTCTGTCTCTCCTGGCCTCTCTGACGCCTGTGGGCCCCGCCCACAGTCAGGCGGGGTTGTCGCCTGACTTCCGGTGCTAGCGGCAATGAGCCACGACTTCCACTAGAGTGCTGGGTAGGCTCCCGCCCGTACGTGGTATCTGTTGTGTTCTCCTGCGCCCACTTAGCTGGTGAGCCCGCGCCTCGGGCTTCGGTACCAATTTCAGCCCTCACCACACGTCTGCTAAAAGAGAAGAGTCAGAAGAATGCTCTTCTCTCCAGGGCCAGGGAAACCATCAAAACATGCAGCGCTTCGCCTGTCTCCCACTCCCAGATACCAGCAGGCAGCGCTTTTCTTCCAAGAAAGGGCAAAGGCAGAGGTGGCACGGGCATGCCAGCACACTGGGTCTCCTGGACAGAGCAGCACAATCTTCAGCTGCCAAGCAGGGCAACAGGTCAGTCCCCCAGCAGTGGTTCCTCCTGGTAGTCCAGCAGCCTGCCGGCCACAAGTCCCAGGTAAGCACCCAGCTCCAAAAGTTCAACACACATGAGGTCATAGCCCCAATATTTATACTCCAAATGTCTTTGTTCTCCCGGGCACAGGGCTCTATGCCCGGTCCACACCAGTTCTGGGGGGACTTACACATTTCTTTACAGTGCAAAACATGCTCCTTTGTCAGGGCAGGCTCTGGCCCCAGGTACACCACAGGGGGGTGGAGCCAGCATTGTGTAAGGCAGGCCCATTCCTATTCAATCCCAGATGCTACTCCTCCCACTACTCCAAATGCAGATTGGCCTATTTAGCCTAGCACTGACTCACCCAGACCCTCTGGAGCCACTGCACATCCCCAGCCCCTGACATCCAGAGCCAGACATGCAATACACAACAAACAGGCACAAAGACACAGAGCACACAGAAATGCTCACTTCTAAAAGTAGTTACCACCAACAGGGGTACCCTTAAGCCCTGAACCAGGGGCAAAGTAAGAAAGCGGATATATCAATTAATACTGAGAGAAATTGGATCTCGCTTCTTGGATTTGTATACAGTAGTTGACTGTGTTATTATATAATAGTCTTTTGTCCCCTGGAGTCATACAGAGCAAAATATTTCTTTATCCTATCTTTATCTTTTTATATATTCCTTATTTTATTTTTCAACCTATGTTGCATCAGTATTTTCTTCAATATTCTCTCAGCTACTCCTCTGTGCACTATTTTTTATTATCTCCTGTTCTTCCCATTTTTCTGTGCACTGCATGTGGACTTAGTGTCTTTCCTTTCTTCTTTTTAGGTCCATCTTGTGGCAAAAAGTTCATATGCCTCTTAATCTAGAGGGAGTCCCTTTGTACTTTGGGCTGGCCATGTACATATACTGGTTGCCTGGCCTCTTTTATGCACTTGGTCCACTGCACAGTGGGTCAGGGGTGGCATTTTACCATTAGTAGATTTAATAATGGAGACGGGCAATGTTTTCTGCAGCATACTACGGCTCATTTTGCTTTTGGACACTTTAATCAACTGGCATGGATGTTTAGATCAATCGATTAAAGCTGTTGTGTTCATTCATCTAGTAATTGAATTTAGTATAAATAAAATGAGACACTTGTAAAGACAATGAGGTAAGTATGTGAAATTCAAAAAACACAAATTCGTTCCTGGTATCAATTAACCTGTTTCAGCCCACTGACAACCGCATTTAAAATCACGAAGCACATACACTTGTGATTCTGGATTATAGGTATAATTTTTAAGAGTTTCCTTTGGTTAGGGTTCTCGTTATCCAGTCTTTTTAATGTGGTAAAGTCAAAAGCAACTTGTAGATTAGAAACAGCCTTCTTTTCAGATATCTGCTATTTCTTTCATCTATTGCTTCTAACAAATGTGGACTTTTTATATCCTAGAACTGAGCCAGTGCGAACTAACTGTCGCAAAGAAAATGAAACACTACAAAAATGCACTAAGTCCTCATTTTCAAGGCAAACACAGTACTGACACTTCTCATCTCTGGAGCAGTCCTTGTAATGGGAGTGTGCCACCACATCTCATTAGTAAAGACAGTGAGTACCTGCACTTCCGCATTGCTATTTAAAGTACTGGTGATACCGGTAGTAAAAGGGGAGCATGGTGAGATGGGAGATGTGCGACAAGAAACACTTTCATGGGGGGACAGCACTGCCATTGAGTTTGAGGCATACTCACTAAGTGACCACTGGGGCGTAAACCTAACGTCCATGGCTAAGGTTCACAGTTGTATGCATTATTTAGTCATGTTTTTTCACAGAAGTTCCCCAATTTGGATTTTCCCTTCCTCACCCCGAGCCCACCACAGGGTCTAAGTGTGCCCCGACAGAGGTCCACCCTGCCGTTGGTGGAGTGGGACATCAATCAATCAATCAATCAGTGACACTTATAAAGCGCGCTACATACCCGTGGGGTCTCAAGGCGCTGGGGGGGGGGAGCCGCTACTGCTCGAACAGCCAGGTCTTCAGCTTCTTCCTGAAGGAGAGGTGGTCTTGGGTCAGGCGCAGGTCGGTCGGGAGGGAGTTCCAGGTCTTGGCGGCCAGGTGGGAGAAGGACCTTCCTCCTGTAGTCGCTCTTCGGATGTGGGGGACGGCGGCGAGGGCGTGGTTGGCTGATCGGAGGTGGCGTTTGGGAGCGTAGAAGTTGACTCGGCTGTTGAGGTAGCTCGGGCCTTGGTCGTGTAGGGCTTTGTGTGCGTGGGTGAGGAGGCGGAAGGTGATTCTTTTGTTGACGGGGAGCCAGTGAAGGTCTCGCAGATGTCCGGAGATGTGGCTGGTTCGTGGGATGTCGAGGATGAGTCTGGCTGAGGCGTTCTGGATCCGCTGGAGTCTCTTCTGGAGCTTGGCGGTGGTCCCGGCGTAGAGGGCGTTGCCGTAGTCCAGTCGGCTGGTGACGAGGGCCTGGGTGACGGTCTTCCTGGTCTCGGTGGGGATCCACCAGAAGATCTTCCGTAGCATGCGTAGGATGTTGAAGCATCCAAAGACAGAGTATCCTCATTTGAGGGCAAGGGCCCTCCCAGTGCCGAAAATGATTTGTTCCACTTACGACTTACCTTATCCTTGAGAGGTGATGGGCTAGTCATATTGTGTTGCGTCACGTTGTGCTGACTGGGTTCAGCATGCCCTTCCATGCTTGCTGCCCAGCTGCTCCCCGTAGTGCTGCCACGGCCTGTGCCACTGCCTCGCAATTAGTGCTGGCAGTTTCTAAGTGCAGAGCAGCACGTGCACACCATGGTTAGTGGTGGGCCAAGAGCACTTTGAATGCAGAATTACAGACAGCTCCTGGCCAGTGCGATCAAAATTAATGCAACACACTCTTTTTTTAATTTCAGAAAGGCATGGCAGTAAAATAAATCTACGGAGAGTTTCATAGCATCCCGCTATAAAATCCAAACTATGTGCCCCAGGCGCAGCTTCTGGCAACCATGAGTCAAATTTTAAAAGACACTAAATCTGAAGTGCAGGCCCTCAGCACAAAAGACAGAAGTTTAATAGAATCAAAGCTGCCAAGTTTTCAAATTGATATGTGTAACATTTTCATGATTTCAGTGTGACATTTCAACGAGTGAGGCTTTTTCACGAACAAAATCAAGCAGTAACGGCGAGGTAAAAATATAAATAACGTGGGGCCTGGCCCAAACGGGATGTGTGAGGCCCCAACTGAGGCACAAAAACACCATGGACCTGCCTGGATATCTGTGTTGCTGAGCAGGTTGGGAGAATCCTTCTTTCCAGCCTTAGGTGACTGGGACTGGGCCCCCTGGCTCCTACCTCGTAATTAAAGATGCTGCTTAGAGCATCGCTCCATCCAGGGGCTCTGCCTCGTGGGACACGGCCCAAACAGGAGGTGTGAGGTCCCAACAACACACCCCTCTGGTACCTACTGTTGCTAGGCGCGCAGGCCTGCAGAAAAACAAAACACAAATTGCCACCCTTTGTGGTGGGGCCCCCCTCCTTGCCGGCAAAATCAGGACAGCATCCAACAGGGCACGGGGACGGCAGGTGCCAGAGGCCCAACAACAACATGAACTGGCTCCAGTTCCCAGGCGGAGCTGTCAGTTACAGAGAAAGTAACACATTTTTAAAAACATTCTCCATGGTAGTGCCACATAACCATAACTTATTCCTGAAACCAATCACGCCGGTCGATCGGATTCATCCACCTATGTCACCCTACTAGAGTAAGAACTTTAACACCGGCAGGCAACGCATACAGCTGTTTGATGTTATCAAGTGCTGGCATTGGCATCATTACCAGTGCTTTAAATGGGCCGGTACTCACCGGTACTGAGTACCGGCACTTCTTATCTTTTCCAAGCTAAATACCGGCACTTCTCCTCTATCAAACAGAGTACCGGTACTCAGGGTTAGACTGAGGGGTTGGGCACTAGACTGGTGCGTGCCCTTTTTTTGGCAGTATGTTGGCCGTTTGTTGTCTTTCTATATTATCAGCTGTGGCAAGCTGTCCGATGGGTTCTGAACGGCCAATCGGTTGCTTGTCACAGGTGGAAGAGGGCCTCTGCTCCTGTTCTATCAAAATGGAAGCTCTTATTGTCCTCACTCCTCCCGCCTCCTGTCAGGCGTCGATGCTGGTTCGTGTTGTAATTGTGGGTCATTGGCGAGGGCCTGTGCCTGAATGTGGCCGTGGACGAGCCCAGGTAAAAAGGGTAATTTTCACCCCTTGCCCCCCACTGAGTGTGACTGTCTTTCACCTGACTCACTTGGCCCTTCAAATCCACCTCCGCCCGCCTGCTGGGACATTGATTCCATGATCGGCGGGGATGAGGTGGTGAAGATAGCCTAAGCTGCCACCTTGGTGGCGAGATGAAGTGGGAGCAGGTCAAGTGAACTTCCCATCGGAAGTCAGTATTGTTGTGTACCTGCCCTCTACCCTGCTGGAATTTGCACGTGCTCAGGACCCAGCAGAGTTCACTGTCTGCCAATGCAAGCTATACGGCCGTGGGGCCTTCCGCCGAGGGGAGAGAAGGGAGAATGGGGGTGGGTGAGTAAAGGTGAAGAGTGATGCGAAGGAGCAGAGAGTTTAAAGTAGGAAAAGAGATGTGACGACAGATAGAGAGTGTATGTTTGTCTGTGAGAGACAAACAAAACCAGATAGGAAGAGAATCAGCAGGTATTGGAAAAGAAATGTGTGGAATGCTTTTTTGTGTGTGTACTCTTGAATATATAAGGATTGCACCAAATGCAAGAAAGTAGGAAGATTATAATGATTATGATATGGAGAAGCTGCAAATATTACAAAACAAAGAAACATGAACATTTGTTGTTTGGCCTTCATTTTGTGTAACAAGCACATTTTGTTTATACGGATACATTTCTCACATGTTTTGTTCTGCCCTGCAATCAGTGTAAGTCCCAGAGTCTCTCCAATCCTAGAAATCGATTATTAGCTTGAAAGTGCTAATAGTGCTGTTGATGGCTTGGCTCATTCAGGGTTTTACCTGTTAATCTGGGCAAATGAAAAGTTTGAGACCACTATCCAGGGCAACGCAAGGTCAAAATGAAAACTCAATAGTGTCTCACTCGCCTCTAGCCCCGCCCACTAGCCACGCCCCTAGCTGAATTTAATGAGTACCTGCACTTATTTTTTCCCATTTATTTTTTCCCATTTAAACCGCTGATCATTACTATCTTACAAACAAACACATAAGAGACTCACAATGGGTGGAACTTACTGTCTTGGGCCGCGGCCTGGCCTCAGATGAGCCTGGACTGTGGTGCAGGCGGGTGGTGCTCTGGTCTGCAACGGTTGGCTGCAGGCAGGCTCAGCTTGAACAGGCAAGGAGCGAGACACCATGGGAGGCGGCAATTGAGATTTGCAGCCCAGCATCATCGATCCGGTACCTCCACAATGATCAAGCTGTCCTGGCTGTCTCCAAGAACCGAGCGGGGCTGTCCAATGAGACTGTCTTGGCGACCGCTTGGCCCTGCAACCGAGTCACTAACTTAGTTGGTCTCCCTCGAGTGGGCTGTAATAATTCGAAGGCAGCCGTGGGTAAAATTAGTAATAGCTGAGTGAGCTACACGGCGAATGAGTTTAATACCGGATATGTATTTATTTTTTGTGCAGGTCTTGTTGCTTTAAAGAAGCAAGTAAATCCAAACTATGAAAAGCATACCTGTAATGCTCTCGGGCACTCGTTTAAATTCATTTCCTCTTAACGGATGATATTGTAAAACATTTAACCTGCAGTCCTCCACAGTCCTCCACATTTCCAGCATGCCTTGCCCCAGTTCAGCAAACCGCCGCCCTCGGCCTTTCTCCAACGGAAATGAAACAATGTTCCTTGTGGGGAGCCGAGGCAGTCGCGATCTGCCTGGAACAGGGTTCCTATGAGGACATACTAGAAAACAACAGAAGACAAGCGTGATTTTTAATAATTACCGGGCTATCTGCCGGAGTCGGAGGAGAAAAATGATATAGACCCATCCCAGTGAAATAAGTACCGGTGCTGAGCACCGGAAAACACCAGCACAAATTAAGCACTGGGCGTCCCACGAAATTGCAGCCGCCTTAAGCTCGGTTTTGACGTGTTGTATGACACCAAAAACGGTCCTCAAATTTTGAGTGAGCGTATGACCCGGGACAAAGCCCGCCTGCTCCGGGCCAACCAATGTAGGGAGAAGAGGAGAAAGTCTACTGGCGAGAATCTTAGCAAATACTTTAGTGTCCACATCTAGGAGGGAGAGGGGTCTATAGAACGTGCATAAGTGATGCTTTTTCCGGTTTTAAAAGGGTTACTATAAGCGCCTCCCTCAATGACTGTGGTATTATACCGGATTCTGCTATTTCTTCAAACAATTTACTAAGATGGGGTAGTAAAAGATCCACATATGTTTTATAAAAAGGAACCGTAAGACCGTCCAAACCTGGGGCTCTGCCGTCCCGCACAGAATACAAGGCAATGCGAATTTCAGTTACGTCAAGTGGCCTCATAAGATATTCGCTGTGGGAATCAGTAAGCACATGTTCCAAATAATCAAGAACTGCGTACTCGTCAACCGTGATACGTGAACTATACAGCTCGCTGTAATATCTGCGAAACTCCGGCACTATCTCCGATAAATCAGTCAGGATGTTGCAGTCTCCACTGTCTAGGTCGGGAACTCCCCTTGTGTCCCTCTGTCGACCAGCCAACGCAGCCAGCACGGCGCCTGGCCTGTCCCCTTCACCATAGGATTTAGAGATGGCATACTTCCCCATATGCCTAACCTCTGCATCAGCCTCTGTGCTGTATTCCTCAAGTGATTCTTTCATAATCTCCGCAATCTGGGGATCGCTGCATCCCTGAGGAGCCAATTCCAGCTCTGAAAGTTTTTTCTCTAAGGTGGAAAGTCTACCCCTGATTGAGCGCAACATCCTGCATGCTTGCTAATGGTGACCGCTCTTATGTATACTTTAAACGCCTCCCAGACTGTGGTGAAAAGTCTAACAGAGTCAATGTTAATTGCAAAAAAATCAGTGATAGCAGCGGCTAGCTCACCTTTGAAGGGGGAAATCTCCATCTAAATGGGGCCACCTCCTGCAGAGGTGTCTCAACCTTTAAAATAATAGGAGAGTGGTCTGAAAAAGTACAGGGCATAACCTTGCAGGAACAAACCGTGGGGAGCAGCGACCTGTCTAATAGTATGTAATAGATCCTGGTATGTGTATCATGAGGGGCTGAGTAGTGAGTGAATCCGCCTGCCTCCGGTTGCCTAGCGCTTCATACGTTTACCAGGTCTAACTGCGGTGCTATGTCAGAGATGGCTTTAGCTGCAGCGGAGGTACGGCATCCCGGTCCACCCGACTTGTCTAGGATGGGATTCAAAATACAATTAAAATCACAGCTCCATATCTGTGGCATAGTCGGACTTCTAGAGACGTGGGCTAACAATGAATGATAAAAGGAGGGATCATTGTAGTTTTGGCCATATATGTTAACAACTTGGATGTCTAACCCAGAGCCGTGACACCTTGAAACAGCGTCTCTGCCATTAGGGTCGGTTTTAAACACTATCATCGAGATGCCTGATTTGGAATTGATCCAGGTAAGGACACCCCTGGCATGAGAGGTGAACCCCGCTACATGAAATGTGCCTTGCAGCCGCTTGTTATTGAGAAAGCAATTGGTAGGGACTAAATGAGTTTCTTGCAGTAATGCAATATCTATATTGTGTCGTTTGAGATACGCTAGAATATTACGCAATTTCCTAAAATCATTGAGCCCCCGGATATTCTAGGTGGTGAACCGGACATTCCCTGGCATACGCCTAGGAGTGTGTTCTAAGGGCAGTCGCTGCCTACTCATCTGGACCCCTGCACACGATAGCATAGGACTGCAAAGTAATAACATCGGACATAGCAATCATGTACACCAACTGCAGATACAGAACAAAATCCCAACTCACCTCCACCCACGCAATGCCTTCCCAACTAGGCATCTACGACAACGTCCCCACCCTGCTACATAATACAAAATGGTCCAATAACTAAAAAGAACAATCATGAACCAAAAAGAAAGACCAATAACACTTCTTGGGGGTAACCCATGGAGGGAGATGTGGCCATGCATATTAGTATACAGCGGACAACTAAAAGCAGTGCTGTCTAAACAGGAAGATAACTCCACCTCTGGGAGAAGATCACCCACACCATATTTGTATAACCCTGTCCCTCTGGGTGTACATTACACTTATATAGGCATGACTCAGCACAGGCTTATTTCAGCGATTCATTACAAGAGTCAGTGGAATGGCCCTCAGCTGTAATAATAGGAATAGGATTAGAACATCACCATTGCAATAGCGACTGGTATAATAGTAGACAACCGACCACAAGAGAATAAAAACCACTGAGGTACTTGCATCTTTTTACAAAGTTAGTCATTTTCATCCAGGTTACCACTGCCTCAGCATCTCCGGAGCACGAGGACTTCTTATTCCGCTCTGTTATTTTTCAGTCTTTGAGAGCTTTTTGAAGAACCTTTGGGTCAGTGAATATCTTCATGGAGCCATTGATGACAACCCTAAGCCTCGCCGGATAGAGCATAGTATATTCAATGTTATGCTCCTTTAGCTTAAGCTTCATTGGGAAGAATAGCCTCCTGGCCTCCTTTTTTTTTTTTGATTGATTTATAAAAATAAAAAAAATTATTGAAAAATATAAGTGGAATATACATTGGCAATTCGTATTTCTTGTATCCAGTGCATTTGTGTTAACTATATTTCTTGGCTTATCCTGGTAAGAGAAGAGAGAAGAGAAAGAAAAAAAGAAGGGAGGAGGGGGGGGCTATTGCGTTGTCTTTAAGTGTTCATCGAGTGGGCTCCACATGAGCCCCTTGGGGGTGTGTTCTTTCGAGAAGTTGCCTGTTATGTTGTCTGCTCCTCTCAGGAAGGTGACCCAGTTAATCCATGTTTTGAAATTTGCTTTTGCAGTGTTTTTCCAGTTCGTTAGGATTATCTTTAGGGCCGCTGTCAGTAGCAGGTCTAGTAGGGCTCTCTCTTCTCTGTTTTTTAGGTTCGCGGTTAGGTGCCCTGTTGCCAGGCGAGCATACCTGATTGTTAAGTCTGTTTTGAGCATATCGTTTATGAATGCGTTGATCTGCGCCCAGAGCTTCTTGACTTTCACGCATTCGAAGATGAGATGTTCAAGGGTGCCTTCCTCCTTCTGACAGTTCCAGCAGTTGCTTGATTCTGCGATGCCAACTTTGTGGAGCCTGGACGGGGTCCAGTAGGCTCTGTGGAGGAGCCAGTATTTCGTTTGTGCCAGTTGTGGGGTTATTTTGTTCGTTGTCGCTGAGCTCCACATTTGTGCCTGTTCTTTTTCATTTAGCTGTCTGCCTAGAAGTGTCTCCCATGAATTTGTCGTTTTTTTGTTTTGCGACAGGGTGGAAGGGCTTAGTAATTTATAGATCTTTGCGGTTTGGTGGCCTGCTGAGTTTAGGGTTTTACGTATTTGACGATGCCCGGTTCTTCTCTGTGTAAGTTAGCTCTGGTTATGGCAGTTTTGAGCTTTAGAAAGTTGTATAGCTATTTGTTTGGAAGGTCATTTAGTTGTTGTATGTTTTGAAATGTCAGCTGTTTCCCCTTGGTTTCCATCTGTTTGGGGAGGCCGATTCCTTTCTTGATCCATGTGTCGTTGTTCATTGTTGCCCCTTGATATGTTACTTTTGTGTTGAACAAGATGGATTCCCATGTTGTGCCTCTCAGCTTCTGTATCATTCGCCTGTCAATTTTTATCAGCGCTTCTCTGGTGTATTTCAGTATTGGGTTCGACCTTAGGGGGTGTTTGTTTGCCGTTAGTAGAGCTATCGGGTCAAGACCTCCCAGGAGATCTTTTTCCAGCTCTAGCCAGACTGGTTTGTACGGTTGCGTGTCGTCAATCCATGCCATCCCTTGTTTCGCCACGCACGCTGTTTGGTAGACTTTAAAGTTTGCCAGGTTGAGGCCTCCGAGTTCTTTCGTTAGTCTCAGTTTGGGTAGGCTGATTCTGGGTCTTTTGTTTTTCCATAGGAAGGTGTTGATCATGCTGTCCAATCTCTTGTGGAAACTTTCTGTCATTGGGATTGGTAGCATGTTTAGCGTGTAGTTTATTGCAGGTGTTATCATCATTCTTATCGTTTCTATCCTTCCCCACCAGCTGATGTATTTTGGCGACCACAGTTCTAGTCTTTCTTTTATTTTTTTTTAGCAATGAGTCCTCATTGTGTTGTAGTGTGGATGTTAGGTCTCTCCCAAACTGTAGCCCTAGGTATTTGAGTGGTTTTGTTTGCCAGGCTAGGCCTGAGTTCCCGAGTACTTCTTTTGTGGTATGGATGTTCATTGGTTTGCACTCCGATTTGTCTTTGTTGAGTTTGTACCCTGATGCTTCTGCGTATTCTCCTATTGTGTCCATGAGCGCTGTAATTGACGTTAATCCTCTCATTGTCTCTGATTTTCGCTAGTAGGTGTTCTAGTGCCAGTAGGAAGAGGCCTGGTGACAGTGGGCATCCTTGCCTGGTTCCTCTTCCTAGTGTGAGCGTCTCAGATGCGCTTCCATTCACCACTATTTTTGCTCTGGGTTTGTTGTATAGGGCCATCACCATTGCTATGTATTTCTCCCCTAGGCCGAACTTTGCCATGCAGTTCCTAAGGAAGGGCCACAACACTCTATCAAAAGCCTTCTCCGCATCCAGCGCTATCATGACTGCCTGCTCGCTGCTCTGTGTTGTGTGGTTGATTAGGTGGCATAGTAACCTTGTGTTGTCTTGCGATAGTCTGTGTTTTATGTATCCCACTTGTGAGTTGTGGATGATGTCTGGTAGGACTCTGGTTAGTCTATTTGCCAGCACCTTCGCATAGATTTTGCAATCGACATTTATTAGCGAAATGGGTCTGTAGTTCTGCGGGTACTGAGGGTCTTTCACCTCCTTGGGGATTATTGTGATGTTGGCTTCACTCATGGTGTTTGTCATCTTGCCGTTGTGTATGCAGGCGGAGTATGTTTCCGACAGTATTCTTTTGATTTTTTGGCAGAATGTTTTGTAGAACACGGTGGTGTATCCGTCCGGTCCTGGCGCTTTGTTCCGTTTTAGCTGGCCGATTGCCACTTCAATTTCTTCTTCCGTTATGTCTGCTTCGAGGGGTGCTCTCTCCTCCTCTTTGAGTTCTGTCAGGTTGATGTCTTTAAGGAGAGCGCAACCTCCATCTCTGCTCAGGTTCTTATCTTCGGAATATAGTTCTTGGTAGAACTGTCTGAAGACTTCTAGTATTCCTTTGTTTGTTGTTTGCGATTTATTTGTTTTGTCTGTTATTGCTGCTATTGTGTGTTGCCTTTGCTTCGCTTTGAGGTAGGATGCCAGCTGTTTCCCTGCTTTGTTGGCCCTGCACAGATTCACAGATTTGAATTTTGTTAGCCACGAACCTGCTCGTTCGCTCAGAATTTTGTTCAGTTCGTATATCTTTTTTGTGAGCGTGGTGAGTGTGTTCTTGTCTGCTATGTTTGCGCAGTGGCCTCTTTCCAGTGCTGCTATTTCGCCTTCTATCTCTGAGATTTTTTTGTTTCTGCTCCTGTTCATTCTCGATTTGATGTTTATCAGTTTGCCTCTTAGTGTCGCTTAGAGGGCGTCCCAGATGGTGCTTTTCCCAACCTCGCCGTTATCGTTGTGTTCAAGGTAGTCCTTTAGTGCCTCCTCTATCTCTTTCACATTCTCTTTGTTCTGTAGGATGTCGTCATTCAGTCTCCATCTTCTCGTCGGGTTGTCGTTGTGTTTGCCGTTCAGGGCGAGGGATACGTGCGCATGGTCGGAGATGGTTATTGGGGCTATCTCCGTGTTGTCGATTAGGTGTGTATGGTTGTTGGACATCAGTATATAATCGATCCTGCTGTAGGAATTGTGCGGGTGCGAGTAGAAGGTGTACTCACGCGCTTTTGGGTGCTGTAGCCTCCATGGGTCTGCTAGGTGGTGTTTGATGCATAGGTCTTTCAGGGTGTTGTCGCTTTGGGAGTTGTGGCTTGGTCTGGTCGGGTGCCTATCCGTAGCCTGATCCATCGTCTTGTTCATGTCACCCGCTGCGATCAGAAGGTCTTCCAGCGGTAGGTCACTGAGATTGCTGTCCACCATTTGCCAGAACTGTTTGTCTTCAGAATTTGGTCCATAGATGTTGGCAACGTGTATTCGATCATTGCCTCTCTGGACACTTGCTATCAGCAGGCGACCGTCTTCATCCGTGTTTGTCTTTTGGATGGTAAGGTTGGCTTTCTTGCTTAGGATGGTTATTACACCTCGTTTCTTTCCCTTTGCTGGCGATCATAGGACGTCTCCTATCCATCTTGCCTTGAGTAGCTTTGCTTCTTCCTCTGAGAGTTTGGTCTCTTGTAGCGTGTATATATCCCCTTTAAGTTTTGCCAGGTGCTCTAGTATTTTCCTGCGTTTGATTGGATGGTTCAGGCCTTTAACGTTCATGGGCACCACCTTTAGGTTCGTGGCTAGGCTGGCTCTTGTTTGGTCTGTCATGGGGGTTTCGTGTTTTCGCTAGTGTTTCTGTCTTCTTTCTGACCTGATTCCGTGATACCAGACTTTGTTCCATTGTGAGCCCTGAGTGCCCCCCCCTGGGGTTTGAGTGTGTGGAGAGGGGTTGTAGGTAAGGAATGGATATAGCAAAGGAAGAAAAAGGAATTATACGTTGCACAAATGCCTGTTGTCTCGTTAGCCTTCATGTCCACCTGTCCCGCCCACCCCCTCTGACCTCCCCCCACCCCCCATCCCCCCTCCCCCCGCCTGTAGAAAAACGGGTGTGCGACAGCAAGGGTCCTCACACTCCCCCCCCCCCCCACCCAAGTCCTTACATAGTCTCTTCCGCCGGTGCGATGTGATAGTTCCCACGCCTGGAGTGTGTAGGGAGAGATAAGCATGCACGACCCATTACGGAAAAGGAAAAAAGGATATGGCTGTTGTTTGATCCTTCTTTGTTGCTTCCTGTCGTTCCCAACGTTGAGGTAGGTGCGTTGGTTTGTGTGCGCATGTTCGAGGTAGGTATGGTCATTTGAGTTCAAAGTTCAGGGATTACTAGATGTGGGCTCTCTGCCCTCATCATATGTCCTCTTCTTCTGCCCCGTCTGTGGAGGCTCTTCTCTTTGCTCCTGGGCTTTGGTGCTCCATTTCTTCTGGAGCCGGGCCTTGCAGGTACCTGTGCAGCTCGTTGGGGTCATCGAAAGTCTTGCTCCCATGTCTGTCTATGATTCTCATTTTTGAGGGCCCTGCGAAGGAGAAAGTAATGTTATTTTTACGCAGGATCTCTCGCTGGGCTAGGAAGCCTTTCCTCACCTCCACCGTTAGCCTAGAGAAGTCCTGGGTGATTGTTACCTTCTTTCCATTTATCACCATTGGCTTGCCCTTCCTGGCCACTGGGAATATTGCATCTGTGTGATTGTCTCTTAGTGGCTTGCATATTATTGGTCTGGGGGTGTTGCTGTTTGTTGGTTTCTTTGCTGGTATGCGGTATGCTTTGACGAGTTCGAGCGGTTTGTCGAAAATGAGACCGGTCAGTTTGGGGATTATGCTTTCCAGCATCAGGGCGCATGCTCCCGGGGTGTCCTCTTCGTCTTCGGGCACACCCAGGAGTCTTGTGTTCCCTTTGCGGCTTCTGTCTTCTTGCTCTGCCATGGATCTCTGTAGTGCTGTTGTTCTCTTTATGACTAGGCCTAGGTCCTTGTGCGTTACATTGGCGCGGTCTTCCAGTTGGCTTATCCTTTTCTCTGCCTCATCTATTCTGCCGTTTGCTTTGCTTTGCTCGGCTCTTATTGCTATTAGTTCCATTTGGATGTTGTCCACTATTTTTTGTGTGACTTTTGCTAGATCATTACCCTCTGTTATCTTCCTTAGTAGTGTGTCCAAAGTGGTTGTTTCGTTGCCTTGTTCTCCTCATTCTTTCGCGGGTGAGGCAGTTAAATCGTTTTTGTTCTTTTTTTGGACATTTGTAATCTGGTTGCCATCTTTCCCTGCCATTGCGTCGAAGCCCCTTCTGACCTGATGTGTTTGGGGTCTCACTTCTGTTGGTTGGTGTTTTGTGGGTCCTTTTTTTCGTCTTTTGTCCTCTTTGTTGCTTGGGGTGGTCGCTGTGGTTAGGTTACAATCCCTGAATCTGGGTGGCCACTTGACCACTCTGGTCTTGGTCCTGGACTCCGCCAGCCTCCTGCGGTGTCTCCCTTTTTATTCCTTACGCTCTTGAGCCACTGAAAGTGACTGTCGGCTTCACCTCTGGTTTGTTGGTGGGTGGGCTGCCCTTCTGGCCTCTTCAGGTCGGCGCGGACTGATCTGCAGGCCTGTTTGGACAGCGAGGGGTGCGGGTTTGCTTCGTGCGACTCTTTCGCTTGATGTTGCCTCAGTTCCCAGGTGCTTAAACGTCCCCCACCTCGACTCTTCGCTCGCCCAGTTTTGGTTACCTCTTATTGCGGTACTGTGGCGCCTCGTCCTCGAGGTGTCCGCTTGTTTACTTTCACGCCTTAGTTGAGATGGCCGCCCCTTTCGCCTGCCTCCCTGTGAGGCGTAGCGGTGATCACGATCAGGCAGGGATTGTGTCTCAGATCTGGCTTGTCTTGGCTTGCTTCCATCCGCCACAGCTTCCTTGTTTGCTGATCGGCTTCCCTATTTGGCATATGTGGGCTTGCGGTGATTGTTATGTTTTACGTTCTATAAGACTCCTCTGTTTACTTAAGCAAGATGGCCGCCACTAGCTTCTTAACTCCTACCTAAGATGGCCGCTTCCGTGCAGTCTCTCCTCTTCCCCCTTGTGCCTGGTATTGCGGTCGGCTAGGCGGTCTTTTCGGAGCTTCGCATTGGGGGGGGGGTGGGGGGTGGTAGTTGCGTGGGTTCACGGCGTGCGGCTTGTTAAGCGTCTGCTCTGAATCGCTCTATTTGGCGGCAAGCTGTGTGCGTCCCGGATCTTCCCTCAGGAGTACGCCGCTATCTTACGCTTCCCTCTGTCTTCCACCTTCCGGATTTCTTCTCGCTCTGGCCTGCCTTCCCGGTTGTGGCGGGTGCTGCCTGCGGTTGTGCGCCTCTCTCTGTGTCTTGTCGTGCTGGTCGGCGTTTCGCTCCTTCCGCCTGATCCAAGATGGCAGCCCGCGGCTTCACTCCTACCAAATATGGCCCCTTCCTGTTGTTCGTGTTGTACCCCCTCTTCCCCCTGCGCTTTGCGTCGAGGTCGGTTAGGCGGTATTCTAAGACTTCGCATAGGGGGGGGGGGGCAGCTGCTTGGATAAAACTACGTGCAGCTTATTTCCGGCGTCTGCCCTGAATCGCTCTTACTTGGTGGCCAGCGATCCGTTGTGGTCCTCGGGTCGTCTCTCAGGCGCTCGCCGCCATCTTGCGCTTCCTTATTCCTTTCGCCTTGCCGATTTTCTCTCGCCTCGATCTGCCTTTCCAGCGGACGTTGCAGGTTACAGATGCTTGTGGCAGGTGCTCCTTCCGTTCATACACCTCTCCTTGTATTTTTGTTGCGCTTGTTGGCGTTTCGCTTCTCCTGCTCGCCGTTCGTTTGACTTGGGGGTCGGGAGCTCCGGACTTAGGTCTGCTGCCTCCCTGCCATCCAAGCCACGCTCCAGCCTCCTGGCCTCCTTAACTCTAATCGTGAAATCAGGAAACAGACATTGCAGAGCACTCAGTCCACTATTGAAGTTTTAGAAAAAATGTTTTGGATGAAGGAGTGCGCATATGCTATTGACAGACAACGGTACACAGTTGACTTCTGGTGACATGCGTTGTTTCTTGGAAAAGTGTGGAGTAAAAAATGTTTGCACCTCTCTTTACAATCCCATGGGAAATGAAATGGTGGAGAGGGCAAAAAGGTTAGTAAAGGGAATCATTCAACTGACGTTGGCCAATGGACAATCGCCCAGACGTTTGATTGAAGAGATGCTGTGGGCGTATTACGCCACCGAGCATAGTGTTACCCCCCTTGTCACCTTTCCAAAGCATGAGAGGACGAGTACCTGGTTCTCGTTTGGATCCGGCGTGGCTGAAATATTGGGTGTTATCTGGAGGTAAACATCCTGAAGAGTTCTTTGATTCCAAATTCAAGGTGGGTGATTAGGTTAAATTGAAGTATGGAAGAGTGAAAGCTTGTCTGAGAAAATGTTCAGGTCGTTGTCGAGTAATCAGTGTTGCCAAACATTTTGTTGTTGTGGAAGGTAGACAAAAATGGAATTTGCGCAGAGTGGCTCTTTACCAGAGGAGGGGCTCTGTAGTCAAGCAATCTTGTCATGATGAAGGGTGTTCTGGCACAATGTTTATCCCTGATAAGCAGGTTAATGTTGGTCCTGAGAGGATGGGTCATGATGTCGTTGCTGAACGTAGCATAGACTCTGGGCATCTTGTTAAAATTCATGATACAGGATCAGATAATCGAAGCACCCGCAGACTTCCTTCGTCTTGCGAAGCCTATGTCACTGTTTGATCTTTTGTTTTTTTCTTTTGGTTTTGTTCATTAAGGAGGAGGATGTGTAGTGATGTTACTTACTTTTTATCTCTTCACACACTCTTCCTTCTATGGTGTTTATCTTACCTCGTGATGGAGTGCTCACGTTTCTGTGTTCCTTTAGAATGTGAGGCTGACGGCACTTGATGTTTGCCAGTTGCTGCTGGATCATCGAGGTGGTGGGATGCCAGGTTGTGTTTCCCAGTAAATCTTCTTCTCAACTCAGTTTGTACACTTCGTCTCAACAAGGAACATCTCCTACCTTTTACCTACAGCGCACCCTGCCCATGGGGCTAGATAGGGTCTACCTTAGGGTGACTGATATGTAGTAAAAGGGGAGTCACAGACGTGGCACCCACTTTATGTCATTCTCAAAATAGGTGTGCAATATCGCCCCTGCCAAACGCACAACTGGAGTTGCCTAGTGCAGGCAGTAGTCCAACTATTCAAAATAAAAACGTTTTTTGCGGTGTAATCCAGTTTATGCACAATTTTTCAAACATGTTCTCTCCACACGTGAAGTGGATTTGCCAATTTTCAAGGTTTCACGTGTTGGGGCTGGGCCTCATGAACCACTTGCACAGAACACGAGTGAAGCAATTTTGTCAAAGACAGTATAGTTTATTTTAACACCCAAAAATTTGTGGGTGTGTCTGTGAGTTGGCGATTCGCAATGGGGCCGGGGTAAGCCACAGAGTATAAGGTTGGGTGTGAACGTGAGTTCAGGAGTTGGAGAAAGTTAGGTCAAATAACAGGATGTGGGAGAAGTAAAACACGGGTATAGATAGTAAATCCCACCAGTATGAAGTACAACAATGGCTACGTAAGAAATATGATACCTTTGTCCAATGACAAGGAGTTTTGTAACTTAATTGAATATTAATGTATTTGTTTGATGATGTTTTATGCTGAAAATGGTAATATTAGTCATTTCATTTGTTATTTCAGTGACCCCTGATGAAGGGTACCAGAGGCCCGAAAGGCAGTGGGTATTAAAATAAACTACACTGTCTTTGACAAAATTGCTTTACTCGTGTTCTGTGCAAGAGGTTCGGATGGCCCAGCCCCAATATGTGAAACCTTGAAAATTGGCAAATCCACTCCGCGCGGGGAGAGAAAATGTTAGAAAAATTGGATAAAAGTGTGCCTAAACTGGATTACACCACAATATACGGATTTATTTTGAATAGTTGAAATACTGCCTGCACTAGGCAACTCCAGTTGTGCGTTTGGCAGGGGCGATAATGCACCCCTATTATGAGAATTTCATTTACCTAGGTGCCATGAGGGCATGGTGCCTAGCCAAACGGCACGCTAACAGAGGACGTACTTGTATAAAGTTTGGAAAGTGAGTAAAAAAAATGGTGGGCATCCCTACTCCTGTAAATACCCACTTCATCTGCCACGTCACAGCGGCAGTAAACTGCGCGTACAAGCCCTGCAATGGGTGAGGTCTTAGACAGGTTTGAAAGGCTACTTTGTTGGGTGGTGCAAGCAGCACTGCAAGCCCACTAGTAGCATTTAATTTACCTGCCCTGGGTATATGTGATACCACTTTACAAGGGACTGATAGGTAAATTAAATATGCCAAACAAATGTAGACCAATCTTACCGCGTTTACCATAGAGAGCAAATGCACTTTAACACTGGGCAACAGTGATAAAATGCCCAGAGACTTAAAACCACCAACACCAGGTCAGAAAAAAATATCAGGAGGAAGGCAAAAAGTTCAGGGATGACCCTGCAAAAAGGGCCAAGTCCAACAAGCAGCTACTCAGGAAGTTGGCTGTAGTATTGCACCAGGTTCAGTCTCATGGGTTCTTTTTGAAGTGGGAGAAATGCAAGCTCAACCATACACAGGACATGACCTTCATATGTGCAATATTCCAGACAGATCTGAATAGGGTGTTTATTCCTGAGGTCAGAGCTTTAACTTTGAGGGAACTGGCTTTAGAAGCTGTGCTGCGTCAATCTCTTTCAATCATGCAGTAGCTGAAGCTTCAGGGGCATATGCTGGAAGCAGTTTTCGCCGTTCCTTGGGCCAGGGTGCACCTTTTTCCCCTCTGGGGTCATCTAAACGCTTATTGGAATCCGAAATCGGAGGAGTTCAAGAGCATAGTCCTAGTCAACAGTCAATCAGAGAGAAGTTAAATTTGTGGTTTCTTCCGGAGTCCTTACCCAAGAGGGAGAAACTTCAACCGATCCCTCGGAGGGTCCTAACGACAGATTGCAAGTTCTTCTGGATGGGGAGTAACTCGGGACTCGTTATCCACTCAGGCAAGATGGACACTTCAGTAGAGCAGGCGATCTTCCAACTGAAAAGAGTTCACTTCTCTCCTGAGGGCAGTGATGCATTTTCAAGAGACTCTCAGGGGTCACCACTTATTGGTCAGAACAGCAACATGTTGGCAGTGGCATGTGTAAACAATAAGAGGGGGACACCAAGTTGAAATCTTTACATTTGTTGCCACTGCAATTACTACTCTGTGTGGAACATCATAATTTTCCCTTGCAGCAGTCCATATAAGGTGTCAGACAATGTGGTGACTGATTCCCTGAGCCGTGTGTTTCCATTGTCACAAGAGATGTCTCTGCAAGTCCCTATATTTCATAAAGTGTCCAGGTTTGAGATCCCATTCCAGCTTGGGGTGGATGCCCTCACAATTCAATGTCCAAATCAACTTCTGTATGCACTTCCCCCAAACCCTCTGTTTTCCAAACTTCTGCCAGGATTCAGGGGGAGGACGGGCGATTGTGGTAGTGGTTCCTTTCTGGCCTACAAGATCGTGGTTCCCCATTCTCAGGTCTCTAGAGATTCAGGACCTGTGGTTACTGTCTCTTCTTCCATCTCCTCAGAGAGTTTCGAACATAGATCTCTCACCAGCAGCTTCAGTTGTCAGTTTGGAAGTTGAGAGGAGGGATTGGCAACACAAGTAGTTAACTAGCCATTTGGCCCTGTCAGTTCAGAATTCCTGTCATCCTTCCATGTTGAAGTATCATTGGAGGCATTGAACACATTTTCAGAAGTGTTGTTTTTTGCATTTTATCTCTCCAGTAGCTTGTTCTCTGCCTGATGTTCTTTAGTTCCTTTGGAGGGTTATGAGAAAGTTATCAGTTTCCACGTTGCATGCTCAATCAATGGTCAGCAGCGAAGGCCTTTAGAGATCAATGAGAGAATCTGAAGGACTTGTATGATTTGTTTAGATGAGTTTTTCTTTTTCCTGTCTGGTGGTGAAACCTTGTCTGTGGTATTTACCGTGTGTTTTGAAAGCTCTGTATTCCCTGCTGAGCCTCAGGAGCAAGATGACATAAGTTTGTGATAAACAACACGAGAGATACCAACAGTCTGCATACAGGAACCTAAATAGTGTTCACTCTGTAAAACAAAACCAAGAGGTTAGTGTTAAGGTCATGACAATCCTACTTGATATGTAACCGCAGGAGAAGAAGAGGAACTAGAAGGATAGCCTCAAAAAGTGCTAGAAAAAATCCCCATCAGCCCGCTCAATAGCGGAGCATCGTCATCTGGGTAGTATGGTTGACAATTGTGGTATCCAGTGTGCCCTTCCTTAGGAACAACCCAAGGCTAGCAAAACTTGGACCATCATGTTGACCCTCAACCAATAGAGATGTAGACTGAAAGGGTTGAGTTGCAGTGCTCAGAAAATTGTGAAAAAGGAAAGAAAAATTCTAAATCCAAGTGTTCTAAAAATACCTAACTTGATGTCATGGGAAAAACTTTATTGGGTCTGACCATCAAGGTGGTATGGTTAAAAGCAGAGTGAAAAAATAGCATGCAAGGAATTGCTATTCACCACGAATCTTATTCGGTCGACATGTTTCAGCCTAGATAGGCTTTCTTCAGGACCTATGATGCACTACTGCAACGTAAACTTACTGTGTCAAGGTCTTTGATTTTCCACCTCTTGAATTTTCCACCTCTTTAATTTTCCACCTCTGCAATATCACATTTGTTACTGAATAAATGTTCGAAAATAAATGTTGTGGATACTGCAATACATCTCATTGTGACTATGTTACAAATAAGAAATTAGAGAGGGTATCTACTTTGTTCTCTGGCTCTTTGTACTCAGTTGGCCTTTTACTCCGGTGCCACACAATATGGCCTACACAGATTGGTAACTGATGCGGTCTGTGTGGCGATGTGGATACTTGGATGTTCTTAGTTTTGTTCGGACTGTTGAGCACAGCCGTTCCCCCGTTACTACTTAATCGACATACGGCTGTCTTTGACCAAACGGGCAATAGCCCCATTAAGCACGGTCTGGTAGGTTCATGTTTAATCCGACACTCTATGTCACTCACGTGACTCCACGTCGGATTGACCTGGAAGATGCTCTCAATGCCCATCTTTAACATACAGATCAACCGTTTACATATCCACATCTAACGGTCTGATCACGACAGGGCTCACTACATGGGTAGGCTCCATATATTGAATACAGCGGCAAAACGACAAATTTGCGTTTATTCTTATACTTAACATTGCCTTACACATTCAAAATGCTGTTTACAAAATAGGTACACAGTGTATCCCGCCACTCTGATTGGCCCATTGTTATCGAATGGCTTACATGCACGGACCCTGTCGCCCAATCAGGGTGTAGCTATGTACTGAAGGGCCACGGAAGGCGTTCGGCCCTCGTACAACATAGGGCTTCTAATCCATCATCAACACCACATGGGTGAAACACGGATACCCGTTCTGTCTATTTATAAAAAGATCCGCATGTTGATAAAACCTGACGCGTTTATTTTAGCACAAAATAAACAAGACGAACGCGGCAACCCGATTGGCCCTGAACAAACCAATAGGAGTGTTCCTTCTACCAGGGCAGCCAATCAGGGCTTAGTTCTTTTTATCAACAGTCACGGAAGTCTTTTGACTTCCTGATTGGACGCGATAGAAACTAGTGGTTCTCTTTGACGTCCGCGATCACGATATTTCTGCTGGCTCGAGACACGATGTCCTTACCTCCCCCTCGGCTCACTTTCCTGAGCGAGGCAACGACGGAGAGGTGAGGACACGGGTCTCTCGCGTGCTGTTCGATTTCTCTACGGATTCCCCATGGTTAAGAGGAATTTGGCCACTAGGCAGTTCAGTACTTTGTCCTATCTGTGTTGGCATTATTGATACCAGGGAATTCCTCTTTGAAAATGGTTGCTTTGATTTACATCATTGTAATTCATTTTTGTGGTGATTTTGTTCTGGGTGTAGGCGCTGACCTGCACTTGCTGGGTGGGTGGCCTGAGAGGAGGCACTGCCTACATGGGTCCTGGTTTATAAATGGATAAGCAATATGTTTGCTACTTACTCTGCATTACATAGCTTACCCTCAGGACTTTAACAGTATGCCCTCATGTCAAGGTGTGTTATCGCTATCCTTTACCCCATTTGTTGCTATACTGTAGTTGGCCATTACAGGCTGAACTTTTTTCTCATAGATTAAGGCAATTCTTTCTCTAAAATGAAACGTATGTTCCCTACCCTCTTTTATCTTCTTTTTTCCTTTTTAGTGCGTGGCCTCCTTCACTGTGAGCCAGTGCCAGGTGAGGTGAGGTTATTCCTCCCTACAATTTGGGTGAGTGGATTAACACATGAATCTACAGTGGACTGCACAATTGGTAGCTCTTGTAGTAATAGCAATAATGATTGCCATGCATATTTCTTTTCAATTGTTTCACATGCAGGAGAAGACACCCAACTCCCTACTACAGAGGAGTTTAATTCACTTATTAGTTTCCTTGACACAGTAAGTTTACGTTGCAGTAGTGCATCATAGGTCCTGAAGAAAGCCTATCTAGGCTGAAACATGTCGACCGAATAAGATTCGTGGTGAATAGCAATTCCTTGCATGCTATTTTTTCACTCTGCTTTTAACCATACCACCTTGATGGTCAGACCCAATAAAGTTTTTCCCATGACATCAAGTTAGGTATTTTTAGAACACTTGGATTTAGAATTTTTCTTTCCTTTTTCACAATTTTCTGAGCACTGCAACTCAACCCTTTCAGTCTACATCTCTATTGGTTGAGGGTCAACATGATGGTCCAAGTTTTGCTAGCCTTGGGTTGTTCCTAAGGAAGGGCACACTGGATACCACAATTGTCAACCATACTACCCAGATGACGATGCTCCGCTATTGAGCGGGCTGATGGGGATTTTTTCTAGCACTTTTTGAGGCTATCCTTCTAGTTCCTCTTCTTCTCCTGCGGTTACATATCAAGTAGGATTGTCATGACCTTAACACTAACCTCTTGGTTTTGTTTTACAGAGTGAACACTATTTAGGTTCCTGTATGCAGACTGTTGGTATCTCTCGTGTTGTTTATTGCTAAGTTGGGGGACAAGGTACCAAGATAGTCTATAAACACGATTCCCCTCAGGCCCTCCCCTACCTTGTGTGTTTTGTTTTGACATAAGTTTGTGATCTTGAAGGCTGCATTATGAGTGTCAGTCACCTCGGGCAGAAGAATTCAGGAGATTGCAGCTTATATTGCCAGGGAGAATTTTCTCAATTGTATTTTGAGGATGGAGCTATTCTTAGGAAACATCTCGCTTTTCTTATTGGTAAGAAATTGAAACATTCCAGAAAGGGGGGCAGAAAGGCACAAGAGAGCCTGGAGTGAAATAGTGTGGGAGCAGCAGAGAGTGAGAAAGGTGATGTTAAACTGCGGTCGGAGAGAAAAGGATACGAGATGAGCTAGAAATATGAGTCAGCTGTAAGAATGGAGGTTAAAACAAGTGGATAGAGGGGAGACCTACACAGGGAGGTATCCACGGGGTGAAAAAGAAAGCTAGCTAGAGAGATAGCCATGGAAAATGATGATAGAAAGAGAAGATGGATGTGAAGGATGTGAGAGAAGGAGAAGGCGATGCGAGGAGGGAGCGAACCATGACCATCTTGAAAGAAATAAAAACACTGAGTGGGGGTGGACGGCCTTTTTCTTATGGAGGCGGAGGCATGGGTAGAATGGAGTCAAGCATATCACATAAGACCCAATAAACGTAGTGAACATAGCTCCCCCTTCTGACTGAAACACCATATTTACCTTCCAGGAACTCTTTTTTAAAAATCGCCTCACCGATAATTAAAAAGTTGAAGTACGCGCCACGAAGCCTCTCCAAACCCAGTCAACCAAAAATAAAAGGGCTTGGATACGCCAGGGTGCTGTGTAAATGGAATGCTTTGACAGCTCGGCGTTGCGCAGGCAGTGGAATGTTTGAAAACCCTCCCACGGAGCATCAAACAAAGCAGCTATCGCTCGGGCCTCCCAATCCTTATTGTGTGCTGATGCGTGTGCGGACTTTGCACATTCTGCTCCGAGAGCGCATCACCGGCGCGAGCCCTCTGGAGCGCGCTCAATCCGGTGCAAGTCCTTTTATGGCTGAGAGGCCTGTACTGAAGAGGCCTCACTGCGTCACATGTGCTGCTAACGGAACACCGACTTCAAGTAAAATAAGCAAACGGTTAAATACCTGCTATTTCCAGATACTCTCTCTCTGGCCTATTATTATTATTGATAATAATGAATGATAACAAGTGATTATTATTACCATTTTATTTGTATCCGTGGTAGCATCATTTTTATTTTTAATGGCTCAATTGTTTAAAAAAAAAAGCTCAGTTCAGGGAGATCATTATAAAGAAGGCTTATCTGCAAAGTTATATAGTTCAATTACTGGATAAATGATTGATTATTCTTTTATTTTTTATGTTTATAGACATTTGTGGCTTGTATTAGTAACCTCGAGGCAATGAGAAGTGACTACAGTATTTATTAGGGGTGGATTTAGATGTAGGTTGTACTATGTCAGGGAGACTCGCCTCGCCCAGCCCTGTATCGGTTTTAGTTTTTTTTCATTTTGATTCTTTGAGTTTTCCTTTGGACTGCAAGCTCGCGAATGTAAAATGACAAACAAGACGAGTGAGTCCCTCACACCCAACACTGGCCAGGGTGGTAGCTCTGACATTGGTAATCATGTGGGGGACCACTTCAGATCAGTGAGACTTGGGATGACTCTGCAATTTGGTCTGGCAAAGTCTGACCTGAACCTCTGCTAAACACATGGCTTCAAGGTTCATCCCAGGATTGTCCATATCTACCACTGCAGAATATCCTGCGTTATGAAAAAAGTTTCCTGGTGCCTCAACCGCAAGGACAATTTTTAAGGTCTCGGCTAGACAGCGAGATGTGTTGTGTTCGATCTGTGGGCTTACAGACTTCCCCTCTCCTATCACAGAAAAATGTCAGCGTTGATCTCATTTTGTTTAATGCCATTTGTCATGGCATGCCGGCGTCATGCCCTCTGCTTGCACTGCGCCCTCCCATAGTTCATAGACCAAGTATACATCTCCTTACTCTACTCCGAGTTTGTGGAGCTATTTTTTTTTTCTTTTCAAGCACTCCATAGGAGTATTTGCGTTTTCAAGCCGTCTCCCTTGTACACATACATAAACACAAGCATTTTTTAAAAGTTGTTAAAACATGAACAGCACTTATTTTTTTTGTACAATCCGATGGTATTGGAGCGCTCGCCCCGTCCATCTTGCCATAGTGCGAACACAAGTCGATGGTATTGGAGCGCTTAAAGTGCTCACCAGTTACATTACACAGTTAAAGATTAATTCATGGAGGGCCAGAGGTGGGCCAACTGAAGTTGATATGTAGGGATTTTATTTGATAATAGAGTTTCGTTTGTGAATCATTTTAAAGATCTAAGGGCAAAAACTGCTATCTTAATTCATGCTTTTAAATACCTGTATAAATCATTGAATTGCCAAAATTATGATCATCTACTCAAAGTCCTGAGACCAAAGCTCCAGCCATCTATTACTTACGGCTCGCCTATCACCAAGGGGAAAGATGCGAAGCTATTAGATCTATTAGTAATTAAGGCTTATAAAGCAACTTTTGGGATCCCCAGGTCAAAGGGTCAAGCTGAAATCAGATTGGAGTTTGGTCTGCAAAGACAGTTTATGGTGTCGCAAGGGACATTTCTGAAATGCATGCACTCTATGTTTTCATCTGATCCTGCCACTTTAGCGAACAACTGCTGGCTTGAAATAACTACATCTTTTTTTACTGCTACCTGGAGATCCTATATTTTAACTTGTTTACATGAAATTGGCTTACAGATTGGGCTTAACTACCAGTTACATAATACATTGACGCATTCATTTTTGTCGCTGATCTTGCTTCGTTTAAGGTTTTCTTGCCATTGTTGCTTGTCCATCTCTCTATTCCCTCCTGCTTCCCTGTTTGACCCGTCCCACCACTAACTCCCTCGTCACTGCTGCTGGTATTGGAGCGCTTTCAGTGCTCACCAGTTAAATTATGAGTGACACATTCATTGTCATAGGCAGGGGGTAGCGTAATTGATTTGCCCAAAATCACAAATTGTTCAGCCGAGCCCAAGATTCGAACCAGGTTCCCCATTTCCCCTGTCAGCAGCTCTGGCTGTTACGCCCATCCTTGCTTCACTTCCAAGCTCCTAAACTGTTTCTCGCTATCACTTCCACTTTTGTTCGGCAAGACCTCGACAAAACTGAACAAGCACTGGCAATGCCTAGAAACATGCACTGTTCTTACTACCGTTGATTGCTTTCTCTACTATAGGATTAGAGAAAGATTTTAACAAATTGCAGCGTGGTTGAAAGACAGTGAAAAACGCTATGATCCGACCAACGCAGATCACGTCTTAGCACTTTTTTGTGTCACGAGGGGCAGGACATTAAACTCAACATGGGGGCGAAGAGACTTGGCGTTGGCTCAACATCCTGTGATTCTGGGCTTTCAGTAACTTTCAACCATGATGAACAGCAGATGTGCTGCTAGATAACATGGCTAAAAGACATTCATATTGACACGGCCACTAGCTCGGGCATTGCTGCGATCTATTGGTTTTTCCAATGCTTGTCTATCTTTATTATTCTTCATTTTGTAACAAATCTGTAACTTCACACTAAATCAAATAATTAACAACAACAATGATGATAACGACCAATAGAATTACATTTTTTGAAGACAGAGCGATCTGTGAACTGCATTGACTAGTTCCTACCGTACATACACTTTGAAGCCCCCTCTATCGGTGCCATGTCCAGTGTGCTGTACATATTTAGGGCAAGAGCAGCAAATTTCCATTTTGGGTATGGAATCTCCTCACCCCGACCAAAGCGCAACAATTGGAGAGACCTGCAGGGGCAAATCAACAATATCTTGCAACGTGTGTAGGATCCGCGTCCAATACTTAAATATGCCTAGGACGTCCACACCGGTTGAATAATATACCCTGCACCCTCCTCCCCACAGTCTTCACAGCGTGAGTAGTCCCTCAGGGTCCACTTATACATCGACAGCGGGGTGTAGTAAATCCTGAGTAGAAATCTAAAATGGATCAGGAGCAACTTGCTACTTGGGAGTAGTTCTCCAGTCTGAGAGCAGCAGTTCTCCCAGATTTCTTCAGGAAGGGGGGTTCGGTACTACATTCCACCCAGTGTGAGCCAGGGTAGCAAGCTGTGAGGGAGTCTTATGGTAATACAGGGATGTTATAAGTTGTTTGGAAGAAGCAGCGTTAACATTCTCTCTAGTGGGACAAAACTTTACGGTTTGTCTCGAGAACACTCTGAAATTTGTGACTCTAATCCTATAGTAGAGAAATCAACAAAGTGAACTAAGAGCAGTGCATGCTTCTAGACATTCCAGTGCAATGATTCTGCCCCCCTCATACAGGTCTCCTCCGTTTAAATCTATGTAATTGCCTTGTGTTCAGTTAGCAAGAGGAATACAGTATGCTGCGGTAGAGGCACTTTGGGAGCATAGAACAAGTTCCATTAGGTTGTGTTCCTAAGATTCTCCCATGCCACGGTTGTAGTATGTATGGTATTTACTTCTTCCTGTGCACCCGGGCATAGGGACCGTGGGGCATAGGAAGGAGGGATGGGATCGGCTAAGTTTTTTTTATATCTATTGGGTGTGGATTGTAACGTCGTAGCTTTAGCCAGTAGTAGGCAAAATTGGCTTGTGCACATAGATAATACAGCTCCATGTTGGAGAACGTGAATCCTCCTCAACTATATGGAAACATTAGGATTTTTCAAGCGATCCTGTTTTTTTTTATTCGCCCAGACTAACCTGGCAAGCGCCGAGGTGAGAGATCGAAAAATGATTTGGTGAGTATAATAGGTATATTGATGAAGTAGTAGTATAGTTAGGAGAGGATTACAATTTGTATTAGTCCCAATCTGCCAGACACGGACAACAGCAGTTTCAGCCACCTATCTATCCTGTATACAAGATCAGTGATCACACAGCCAGGGTTTAGCCACATTATTTCCTCTTTATTCCGGTTCAACCACACCCCCAAGTATTTTATTGTGCCTGTGTTCGACTCCAGTGGGAAATCTAATCTACCTGTCTAGTTCCATCCTTTAGGTTGAAGATGGTAAATTTATCCCAGTTGATAGTGAGCCTTGAGATGCGCCAAATAGTGTCAACTCACTTAGTATGAGGATAAGGCTATCTCCAGGCGATCTAATCAATTGCACGGACTGAATTAATGCCAGCCGGACACCAGTCCCTCAGGTTCGAACCTTCCAGTGACAAAGTTAAGAACCCTGAGAACACAAGGCTTTGTTCAATTATGAAAACCCCAGGACTCGAGTCAAGGTGACCTGGAAAAAGCGAGTCGCCCTCATCTCCGTTTCAACTCCCTGACCATAGCTCGATTTATTTTGGAACACAAGTGCATAACATCTACACCAAGCATGCATTCAAGGCCCACCACTAAGAGCACCCAGTTACAATAAACGAAGAGCTCTACCTACATTCATGCAATGCAATTATTTTTTGAAACCCATCTACTTTAATTACTGCATTTCCATCACACGGACATGCAAGCAAACCATTGTATCTCATAACCACAGAGGCAGTCACTGTGTGCTAAGTGATTAAAGGTCAATTCGTTCAGGGGCAAGAAGATAATGTTTCTAACACAAGATCACACGTTATGGCGATGGGAAGAAAATCTTTAAACCAGGGATTTACTCAGTCAATATCCAGGGCATTAACCTCCAGGCATGAAAAGGTTCTGAGAACTGACACAAACGCTCACAATAATGGCCAAAGCGATTTGGTGTTAATCAATTTAATGAACCGCAATCAGCCCTGACACTGGTGGGTGGGAAAAAGGAAGGGGGGTGAAGCCATGCATGCGTCCCTTTCATCTCCCATATTTCTTCTGGAGAAGTGACCACATGACTTCATGTCACTAGGAGCACGGTTTGCCAGCCTGGGCTTTTCTATCACAAACTATTGTTTATAGTCTGGGACTTAAGACCAATTGTTGAAGTAAGCAAAGACTCCCAGAAAGCATGAGGTTGTTGAATTACAGCTCAAGACAGAAGGTAGTAACTGCTAACAGGCCGGAGCCTCTGCAAAGGTGAAATGGATATTGTGAAATTCTAACACACAAGACTATATTACATGTAACTGTCTTAAATAGTCTCTTAGAGACCTGTCCTGAAACAACATCAGTTCATGAAGAAAGAATTCGCCGAACCGAACATTGATGAACCTCCTTTGCAGTGAAATGCTTTACTTTCTGTGCAGCTGCACCTGGGAACACAATTTGAATCTGCATGTACTAAAACTATACTGGGAAATTTGGCCAAGCGCCTACAATGAAGTCAACCTCATTTGCTTATTGCAAACATCTCCAGCTCTGTAGTGCAGTGGCACAAAATAAACTATTGTATTTTACTTATTATCTCAAATTGAGTGCTCAAGCAACCAAGAGAAGCTACAGAGCGCTGGAGAGGTGGGAGGGAGAAGTCATCAAGGCATACACGCTTGGAGGGAGAGGTAAATGTGCACTTGGTTGCAGAAAGAATCTGACACTGGTTTTGGGAGGGAGATGCAGGGTATAGGGTTCCAGGCAGAACTACAGACTGGCCGCTGCACAGAGAGCCACATGTATATTACTGAAGACAGGTGGCAGTAAACAAAGAGAGTGTTTGAAATTGTAACAGCGGAGTACCGAATTTTGCTGTGATTTCACCTCTGAGGCGGAAGCCGGAGGTACTCTGTGCTCCCTTGCACGCTGGGATATTTTAAAAGGTGATTGAGTAAAGAATCACTTTTTTCTTAAAATTGTGTATAATATTTTAAATAGATCGTTTTTAATCCCTGAATCGACCTCGAGACGAGATTACATCGCCGAGGCCCTTTACATCCCTTCAAGCCGCTTTTCCAGGCGCTGGGAACCCCTGAGCATCACTTTAGGCGCCATTTTAGATTGGGAAGGCGGGCCGGATTGCTCGGCGCCCCTCCCACTCCCCTTGGATATTTAAGGGCGAGGCACTGCTACTAATAGTGATTTTGCTGTGATTTCACCTCTGAGGCGGAAGCCGGAGGTACTCTGTGCTCCCTTGCACGCTGGGATATTTTAAAAGGTGATTGAGTAAAGAATCACTTTTTTCTTAAAATTGTGTATAATATTTTAAATAGATCGTTTTTAATCCCTGAATCGACCTCGAGACGAGATTACATCGCCGAGGCCCTTTACATCCCTTCAAGCCGCTTTTCCAGGCGCTGGGAACCCCTGAGCATCACTTTAGGCGCCATTTTAGATTGGGAAGGCGGGCCGGATTGCTCGGCGCCCCTCCCACCCCCCCACGCCCCCTCCTTCCTCCCATGCCCCATTTACCATGGATATAAGAAAGGGACTTACCCGCCTGCGCAGAGGGCGGGCGCAGCGGGCGCGCCGGCGGCGCGCCAAAGGCAAGCCCGTCTGCGGCCGTCCGCGCCGGAACCGGGCCCAGGGCCATGACCCCTGGCCTTTGTCCACTACCTCCACGAGGGATGTACTCTCCCAGCCAACTCAGGAACTGCCGTCCCCCACGAGACCCTCTATGCGTCATATTTGATGAACATCACCTTGAGGGAAATGCCCGCCAATGTTGTCCGAACTGTGCCGCCATAATATCTAATGGCCATGACCTCCCTCGCAGGAAACCAATTAAAACTCCCTGTACCTGCTCTATGGCCCTCATTAATGTTCGCTCATTAGGTAAGCATCGACATGAAATAGCAGAGCTTATGGAAGATAAACAACTAGATTTACTGTTTTTAACAGAAACCTGGTTGAACAATGCTTCCGATCCGGATCTAGTTATTGCTGTTCCACATGGGTTTTCAATCCATAGACTGGACAGACAACGCCAGAGAGGGGGAGGGATAGCCATAATTGCCCGGGAGACCTACGCAGTCAGAACTAACGAGATACCGCTTCTTTCTTGTGAGGGTCTCCAATTCTCCATTAGACTCACTCCCTCAGTAAATTTCAAAGGCATCCTTCTTTACCGTCCTCCAGGGCAAAGGTCAGCATTTATCTCCGATATTGGTCACATTCTGGAAACAGCTGCCCTGGATGGTTCATTTACTATATTAGGTGATTTTAATTTTCATTTTGACAAAATTGAAGACAATGATACAGCCGCCCTTCAGGCATGTCTAACAACATTCGGATTTTCCCAGCTAGTGAAAGCCCCTACCCATGAAGGAGGCCATACATTGGATGGCATCTTTACTAATCTAAATGATTTACAGATCTCAGCCATCTTCCCTGTCATTTGGTCTGATCATTTTGTTATAATGACCAACCTAATCAATTATGTCCCAGGAATAGCTATGGAAAATGACAACCATCGCCAGACCTTCCTGGATTGGAAAAATATTGACAGCAATAGCTTACAATCACTTTTGATTAAAACCAGTCCTTCTCTGTCAAATGATGCTAAAATGGCTATTTCCCAATATAATGAGTGGGTTGCTTCCGCGACCACTCTATTGGTTCAGTCAAAACAATGCTCCCGAAACAGATCATCCCCCTCTGCCCCCTGGTACTCGGAAACTTTAAGGACACAAAAGCAGCGGTGCCGGAGGAATGAGAGGAACTGGCGCAGACACTATTCCGAAGAGGTTAAAACAACATACAAGCAATCGGTCACTATATATAAAAATATGATCTTAGATGCTAAGAAGAAGTTCTTTTCAGAGAAAATTGAACTCTCTAAAAACTCAAGCAAGGCTTTGTTTGAGACCACTAAACAGTTGGCCGGATGCTTACCTAACCTACAACCTCCCTCTTCCCAATCATTTTGTGATGCATTGGCTAATTATTTTTACAACAAAGTCAATGATATTTACGCCGTCTTTGCCAACTGTGTAGAAACACAACAAAACATTGCTCCTGAGATGGTGAGCTCCTCCATGGCTGGCCCATCTCTTTCACAGTTTAAAGAGGTCTCTATTAATCAGGTCAGGGACATTGTGTCATCCATCAAATCAGGCTCTGCCCTTGATCCCTGCCCCTTTAAAGTACTGCTCCCAGTCTCAGAAGTACTGCTTCCAGCTATTACAACCATCTGTAACACCATGATTAACACAGGTGTTTACCCCTCCGACCTAAAAAAGACGCTACTAAAGCCGCTACTAAAAAAACATAACCTAGATAGGAACGAGCATAAAAATTACCGACCGATTGCCAATCTGCCTATCTTGGCTAAAGTTGTCGAGAAGGCCCTAAATATTCAACTATCAACCTTTATAGAAACCCATAATCTACTGGATGACTCCCAGTTTGAGGTCCGCCTAAATCATGGAACAGAGACGGCCCTAATCAAGGCTACAGAGGACATCAGAACCATTCGCGACGCGGGTGGTACAGCAGTCTTGATACTGTTGGACCTTTCAGCGGCATTCGACACGGTCGATCATGCCATCTTGATCGACCGTGTCGAAGCACTGGGGATTAGACACAGGGCTAGGACTCTCCTGGCTTCCTTCCTTGCCGAGAGAACTCAGGTAGTCACCACAGGGCCTTTTCAGTCCACCACCCTGTCCTTGCCGTGCGGTGTACCTCAAGGCTCATCCCTGAGTCCGACACTTTTTAACATATATGTGTCGGACCTTGCCAAAACCATTCGTGCCCATGGGATGAGCCTTACATCTTACGCCGACGACACTCAGTTGGTTCTGGCCATCAGAAATGACGGCCAAAAAATCGCCGATAATTTCAATCTGGGCATGCAGGCCATAGGGAACTGGATGGCATCCAATTGCCTCAAATTGAACTCGGATAAATCCGAGGTGGTCATCTTTGGAAGCTTAACCCCTGAATGGTCCTCCCGCTGGTGGCCACAGTCTATGGGTCCCCCCCCCATCCCTGTCAGCAAAGTGAGGAATCTAGGTGTCATGTTTGACGATCGTCTCACGTTTTTCCCCCATGCAAATCAGATTGCCTCCTCTGCTTTTTATAAACTACGAATCATTAAAAAAATTCTCCCCTTCCTTCCTGTCTCTGCTGGTAAAACCCTGATCACGTCCTTGGTCCTGTCCACCTTGGACTATTGTAATGCCCTATTTCTGAATTCCCAAGAAAAAGTTCTCAATAAGCTGCAAACCATCCAAAATGCGGCTGCTAGACTGCTGGGTGATATCCCCAAGTTTCAATCAGTCTCAGGAACCATCAGAGAACTTCACTGGCTTTCCATCAGGAATAGATCTAAATTCAAAGCTTTGTGTATTGTTTATAAGGCGTTGCATAACCAGGGACCAGCCTTTCTTACGCAACAACTTGTTCCCTATCGGCCCACCAGATCCCTGAGGTCTTCTGACCTCCTTCAACTGGAAATACCCCGTACCAAACTGGTTTCATGGGGCGACAGAAGATTTCTCGTTTCAGCACCCAAGCTCTGGAATACTTTGCCACTATCTATAAAGAGCAGCCCCTCTCTGTGGTCTTTCCGAAAGCATCTTAAAACGTGGCTATTTGATCAATAATTACATCCCTCTCTAAGGCAGATTTCAGCAAATACTTAGCGCCAAGATGCCCACGGGCCTTCGCTGCGCTTAACAAGTGTTAAAAAAATAAATAAATAAAGATATCACAGACGACAAGAGCCAAGTGCACATTGCCTACACTGTCACTTTCATTCTGAGGTGAGATAAACAGCCCATCCGTCACACATACCCACCCACGATTGATTTACTACTTCTACGACATTTTTTATCATTGTATTTTCTTTAGTTCGCAGGTTAAAATCATTACTCCTTTATAAGGGCAAAAATATGTTTTTCTTCAAAAGGGTCGATAGAATTTATTTAGGCGAGTCCTAGTTTGTCTGTAAGACACCATGTGCTGTTATAAATCCTTTCTCTACTGTGATGTCAGAGCAACTGATTACTGGATTTTAAAAACGGTGCTTTAATGTACGTGTACAGAACCCATGCATAACAACAGTATAGAATACGAGCAGACTGGATGGGCGACTGGGTAGCACTGTTTTTGTGTGGAGCTTCATACCCCACTGACAGTGCCGGAGAGCATCAGATCCACAGCACATATCACCACGGCAAGAGCTTGGTTAAAATGGTATTTGTTCTACTTGCTAGGAGCCCTGCTAGGAAGAGTGAGCGAGGGGTCATGGTAGTGTTTTTATCATGAGTCGGGTCCCAGCTCAGTGTAATGTAGGAAAGGTAAGTGGAAGAGCACACGCAGTTTACACTAGTCGTTGCTAGGAGTTACTCTCCCCTTTGGAGTTTTGGGTGACTGACTACAGAGTCTTTTAGGCCGCTTCAAACTGTCTTACGCCGGCTCACACAATCCTGTGTATTCAATACATTATTGTACATTTAATTCTGGAGTTAAGACGACAGATAGGAAACTGCAATAGAATGCAAGGCGACGCAGGACAGAGCTACTCTCGTCGGCACGGACAAACTGACATCGCTTCCCCAATGTCACAGGAGGCTAGAGAAATATCTACAACAGAGTCAAAGTGGCACTTAGGCGGCTTTCTGTGCATCCAACATTCACAAGGTGCTTTAAAAGCTCGCATCCCCAGCTCAATCATCACAGTCTTCGCACGCTTGTTATCAGCAGGCACGGTCACGTGACCACCTGGGCAGCCGCGGGACTTTGTACCTGCTGCGTAGTTTAGAGCTGCGCCTCGTCGTGGCGCTGAAACGGGTGACTTACCCCTGTACAGGAGTGAGGAGTGAGGAGCTTTCTCGGGCTGCGCAGCTTCCCGGTGGCCGGAGCAAACGGCGAGGAGCAGAAGGGCCAGGAGTAAGGGTCGCGGTGCCGGCGCTGGAAGGAAGGAGCGCGGAGCCGCCATCTTCAAGGGCCGAGGGGGGGCCGCTGCGGTGCTCCTCGGGTCCAGGAGGAGTCGCTGCGGAGCTCGTAAGTGGGCGTCTGAGCCGGTGTGCTCCCTCCTCTCCAAGCCTCCGCCAGTGACTGCCTCCTAAGGCCCAAGCCCAGTCATGGCTCAGATATGTGCGGCACCGGGCGGATTAGTCAAAAGATGGGCGCTCCCGAGTACCAGCCCTGTCAAAACGGCTTCCCAACAACTGACCAGTCGAGCACGAAGGACGAGGGCCCATTCTCTGCCAAGGGGCGGGGGAGGTGGGGGACAGGCACATATTTCAAGCGGAATCCCTAAAATGCCCCCATCCGCTGGGAACGGCGCAGCCCTTGGTTTCTGGGAATGAAGACAATGGTGGAATGGCGGGGTGCCTTTCAGCCAAGGCCGACGGCCCCTTGGAGAATTCCAGAGGGACGGAACTGGGGCGAATTAATCACTCTCTGGAGCCTAAACCTGCCACTCAGACCAACAACCTGCTGCCATCCCTTCCTCACCCAATTTACTTCAACACAGTGTGTGCCTGAGCCCTCCCTCGCAAATTCAGCCTTGTTTGGAGGACAATAAAGGAGCGCTAGGAATTGCGCGCTCTCCATGGCACCACCCCGCTGTATGTTTCCAGCCTGTGGCCCATGAGATGCTGGCAGCCTGTTTACAGCCTTTCTGTCGTAGGGTTGCCACTCGCCCATGAATTCCCCAGGCCTTTGATAGAGCCCAAGTAATGAGATACCCTGGCACGGTGCCACGCGAGTCAAACACAAATAGACCGAATAATGTGCACGCCCTGTCTGGAGAAAGGGCATGGGATCGGCCTTTGAACGTCTGTATGAAAGGAGGTGGATGGCAGATAAAAGCAGTGCTTTGTGAGGCTCTCTGTGTTTGCCGTGTATTGCCACTTGTTGGGCCCAATGTTTGAGGGACTTTCCTGACTAATGGAGACGCCAGGCCAGGCCAAAAGCGCTGCTCCGTCCTATACCACTGGACCGGGGCTGCTCAGGCGCAGGATGTGCCATAGAAGTATAAACCACTGAGGAAGACGTGGCTTTCTCATTATATGCTTGTCATTCTGCACGTTAAATAGAACATGATATATCATAGATTGGCTCAGATTGACTGATATGCATTGAAGTAGGCCTCAATTGAGGGAATTGTAGAGCAGGTGAAAAAGGTGGATCTACCAGCTCAATGAGCACCACCAGTTCATTATTTGTGAAAGCTGCCGATTTATTACTGGCTTGGACAGTCTACATTTGCACTAAAGCTTGAGCGGGTATTAAAAGGGAGGAGCGTCTATGATTAAAATAGGATGTAAAAATGACACATCAGCATACAGTTTGCAAAGAACAGGTGATGTCTTGTGTCTGCACTGACTGTTCAAGCAAGCGGGAACGAGTCATACTGCAGGGGGCGCCCTTCGAAAGAAGGACACGTAAATGGCTATTACAAAGCATTTTTTGCAGATCTGTTAGTCCAATTGGTTCAGTTGAAATGAGCCAGGCCTACAACTCTCAGAAAGCCTCCTATTGTTAAAGAATAACGCAGACTGGAAGAGTGTCCAGATGGCACAGAGTCATTTTTTAACCGTGCATGGGGCAAATATCAAACGTACAAGGGTTGTCCAGGGTTCTGGTATACACATTAAAGATGCAAAGGAGACACCAGGCGCCTGCAACTTTTATAAAACAGGTTTGAAGTTCAAATTGTATATAAGTACCATGAGAACTTTTTCGTGGAGGTCCAATACAGTCTGGGATTATGGGGCTCAGATTGCGCCTATTGAAGCCTTTTACCACTCGTGTCCTGAGGTACACCTTACTGTTGAATTTAAAATGGAGCACCAAGTAAAACCTCTTTAGCACTTGATTTTCATACAGTGAAGTCGAGCAGTCCAAGGCTTACCCATGGGGGTAGTGTGAGATTTGATACTCAGGAATCCATAAACAACCAACACTAGTTAACAATTCAATGTCCACCCAATGCTTGTTCTCTGAAAAAAAGGCTAATTTCACTCAAATCGTACACAACAAAATACTGTATATAACATTACAGAAAGAACAAATGATAGTGAGTAGTACTAATACTCTTCAGTAACACCTGGGGAGGCAGCCTATCCTGCTCCAGTGGGACAACTTCCGAGGGTGCTCTCTGTGCAGTAGTGCAAGTCTCTGGGCCTACTCTTGAAGATGTCTGTTATCTGGGGTTACGGGAATGGCTTTACACGAGAATATTGTGTTCCCCCTATTGAGTCCACAGGTGTGCACAGTACATTTTCTCTTATCTCAGTCTGCCAGCAGTGCAGGCCACACCAGCGTTCTGCTGGCAGGGCGCACTGCTCGATGCAGTGAGCACTGCATAGTCTACAGAGGGGGAGGAGTGGTGATCCCACCATGGTGCTTGGCAGTTCGGGATGGACTGTTCCCTTGAGAAACAGGATCAAGACTGATTTGCATATGGCTTGGTACAAACTGAGGTGGCGGGGTGAGCAAAAGAATGATGGATTAAACCAAGATCTTTGTAACTGGGGGAGAGTGTTTGCATTGTTCAGCATTCAGTTCATATTTTTTTCCTTTTACTTTTGTCGCCCTAAGTGGGAAGTTTATGCCTAGGCGTGGGTCCGGTGATCACTGTTCCACTCGATTCAAGCTAGCCTGGCTGATGATGGGTAATGCCCCCGAAACCGGTCCCAGGATGCTTGTTTCTGGTCTAGGGAGGATCTGGCTTTGCATTTCGGGCTGGACTGTTCCCATGAGGAACAGGGTCAAGACTGATTGGCCTATGACTGGGTCCAAACTGGAGTGGCATGGTGAGCAAAAGAACTATGGATTAAAACCAAATCTTTGTGACTGGGGGTGAATGTTTGCATTTTTCAGCATTCCGTGAGGTAAACGGAAGCACCAGTAACAGTTGAGGCTTGGTTGGAGTAGCCGTGCTAATGGATCGCTGGCTATTGATGCATGCGTTGTCCTTTGGCCCAAACAAAAAACCTACTGCCCAAAACAAGGTAGGCGCCCACTTTTCGTGGTTTTGATAAGTTCTTTGTTCTAGATATAAGTCTCTTGGTCATTGTGGTTCCCCCTAGGTACACTTGGTTCTTCCCTGTGGGGACAGCAGACTGTGTTCTGGTCATCTTTAGCGCTATGTGACATCTTGGCGTTTTGTTCTGCTCAAAACTGCAGCAGAACTCAACTAGAGACCAGTTCCTCAATACTTTGTCCATGCTGTTCCACTTAGCTTCTGGGGCTACTTCGAGATCCGCAGGCCCTATTCTTGCATAGCGGTGTGGGTCCTTCTCTGATGCAGCAGTGGGCATCTTCGACTCGTCACACCTCAGCTCCTTCATGGCCCTCTCCTTCTGAGCAGCGTCTTTCATGTGCAGGGCACTTCCAAAGCCCCACCATAGCTTTAACCAGCTCTTTTGAAGCTGGGTCTAGTAAACCCTCCGGACAATCTTGTTGAAGTTTCCATGTTTAGTCCTGACCCTGACAAGTGGAGGTGCGGGTGGTTACCCCAACCCTGGAGCACAAAAGAGTTTTCTAGTCGCCACTAGTGTGGATTCCCCGGTTTCTGGCAGAGAAATATTAACACTGTGGGTGGAAGTTTTTGCCTCTATATGCTACAGTTGCACATAGTAGTTGTGTTTGCCAACAGTCGGGTCTGAGACCTGTTCTGCTCCCTTCTGCCATTTTGCTTTTTCCACTCAGACTGGTTCAGCCAAGGTCCAAAGACCTTGGCTGAACCAGTGATACAAGGTGCAAGCATGAAGGTATGGATGGGAGCTGGGAATCTCTAGGTAGGAAAAATCCCCAAAATGGGTACCAGAGCAAGGGTACCACTTAAATATCTGTTAACTCGTGAGGGGTAGCCTTTACAGAAAACCAGGAAAAAACTAAGGGAAAATCATTAGCTCCAAAGGGGTCCTTGGTCTTCTGTCCTCCACATGCAAGTCTGACCCCTACCAAAGATCCTCGGAAGGTCTCAGAAGAGCCCTGCAATTCAAATTTGCTGTTGGGACTCTTTTCAACTATCTATCTCAGGTGCCACTTGGATGTAGCAAATACAAAACGTATCCCAGTGACAATTGCCCAAATTATCTCATATGCTCCTTACAAGCATCCTCTATACACCCAACAAGCATTGAAAATGCAATAGGTCTCGCCCTCGTTTAAGTTAAAGCAATTCTGTTTGTAATTAGGTGGCATTTTAGCTTTGCTTTTATTAGTGTCTTTCAAACGTTCATGTACATAACATGCATATGTATGCATATATGTATATGTATGCATGCATTTATATTTGTATTTATATAGATATGCATAGATATGCAGATGTGTATATGTATGTTTATATGAGTGAGTAGTATAGAGTAGTAGAGTGAGTAGTAGAGAGTGAGTAGTAGAGAATGAGTAGAGAGTAGAGTAGTAGAGAGTAGTAGAGTAGTAGAGAGTAGCAAAGAGTGAGTATAGAGAGTAGTAGAGAGTGATTAGTAGAGAATGAGTAGAGTAGAGTAGTAGAGAGTAGCAAAGAGTGAGTAGTAGAGAGTGAGTAGTAGAGAGTGAGTAGTAGAGAGTAGTAGAGAGTGAGTAGTAGAGAGTACTAGAGAGTGAGTAGTAGAGAGTGAGTAGAGAGTGAGTAGTAGAGAGTGAGTAGTATAGAGTAGTAGAGAGTGAGGAGTAGAGCATGAGTAGAGAGTAGTAGAGAGTGAGTAGTAGAGAATGAGTAGAGAGTAGCAGAGAGTAGAGTAGCAGAGAGTGAGTAGAAGAGAGTGAGTAGTAGAGAGTGAGTAGTAGAGAGTAGTAGAGAGTGAGGAGTAGAGAGTAGTAGAGAGTAATAGAGAGTGAGTAGTAGAGAGTAGTAGAGAGTGAGTAGTAGAGAGTGAGTAATAGAGAGTAGTAGAGAGTGAGTAGTAGAGAGTGAGTAGTAGAGAGTGAGTAGTAGAGTGAGTAGTAGAGTGAGTAGCAGAGTGAGTAGCAGAGTGAGTAGCAGAGTGAGTAGCAGAGTGGGTGGAGAGTGAATAGTAGAGTAGTAGAGAGTGATTAGTAGAGAGTAGTAGGTAGAGAGTAGTAGAGATTGAGTAGAGAGTGAGTAGAGAGTGAGTAGTAGAGAGTGAGTAGTAGAGAGTGAGTATAGAGAGTAGTAGAGTGATTAGTAGAGAATGAGTAGAGAGTAGAGTAGTAGAGGCTAACAGAGTGAGCAGTGGAGAGTGAGTAGTAGAGAGTAGTAGAGAGTGAGAAGTAGAGAGTAGTAGATAGTGAGGAGTAGACAGTAGTAGAGAGTAATAGAGAGTGAGTAGTAGAGAGTGAGCAGTAGAGAGCGAGTAGAGAGTAGTAGAGAGTGAGTATTAGAGAATGAGTAGAGAGTACAGTAGTAGAGAGTAGTAGAGAGTGAGTAGTAGAGAGTACTAGAGAGTGAGTAGTAGAGAGTACTAGAGAGTGAGTAGTAGAGTAGTAGAGTGAGTAGTAGGGAGTGAGTAGTAGAGAATGAGTAGTAGAGAGTGAGTAGTAGAGAGTGAGTAGTAGAGAGTGAGTAGAGAGTGAGTAGTAAGTGAGTAGTAGAGAGTGAGTAGTAGAGAGTAGTAGAGAGTGAGGAGTAGAGCGTGAGTAGAGTAGTAGAGAGTGAGTAGTAGAGAATGAGTAGAGAGTAGAGTAGTAGAGAGTAGCAGAGAGTGAGTAGCAGAGAGTGAGTAGCAGAGAGTGAGTAGTAGAGAGTGAGTAGTAGAGAGTGAGGAGTAGAGAGTAGTAGAGAGTAATAGAGAGTGAGTAGTAGAGAGTGAGTAGAATAGTAGAGAGTGAGGAGTAGAGAGTAGTAGAGAGCGAGTAGTAAAGAGTGAGGAGTAGAGAGTAGTAGAGAGTGAGTGGTAGAGAGTAGCAGAGAGAGAGTAGTAGAGAGTGAGTAATGGAGAGTAGTAGAGAGTGAGTAGTAGAGAGTGAGTAGTAGAGAGTGAGTTGTAGAGAGTGAATAGTAGAGAGTGAGTAGTAGAGAGTGAGTAGAAAATAGAGTAATAGAGTGAGTAGTAGAGAGTGAGTAGTAGAGAGTGAGTAGTAAAGAGTAGTAGAGTAGTAGAGAGGGAATAGTAGAGTGAGTAGTAGAGTGAGTAGCAGAGTGGGTGGAGAGTGAATAGTAGAGTAGTAGAGAGTGAGTAGTAGAGAGTCGTAGGTAGAGAGTAGGTAGAGAGTAGTAGAAAGTAGTAGAGAGTAGTAGATAGTGAGTAGAGAGTGAGTAGAGTGAGTAGTAGAGAGTGAGTATAGAGAGTAGTGGAGAGTGATTAGTAGAGAATGAGTAGAGTAGTAGAGAGTAGCAGAGAGTAGAGTAGTAGAGAGTAGCAGAGAGTGAGTAGTAGAGAGTGAGTAGTAGAGAGTGAGTAGTAGAGAATGAGTAGAGGAGAGTAGCAGAGAGAGAGTAGTAGAGAGTGAGTAGTAGAGTGAGTAGTAGATAGTAGTAGTGAGTGAGGAGTAGAGAGTAGTAGATAGTGAGGAGTAGACAGTAGTAGAGAGTAATAGAGAGTGAGTAGTAGAGAGTGAGTGGTATAGAGTAGTAGGGAGTGAGTAGAGAGTAGTAGAGAGTGAGTAGTAGAGAATGAGTAGAGAGTAGAGTAGTAGAGAGTAGCGTAGTAGAGAGTAGCAGAGAGTGAGTAGTAGAGCGTGAGTAATAGAGAGTAGTAGAGCGTGAGTAATAGAGAATAGTAGAGAGTGAGTAGTAGAGAGTAGTAGAGATTGAGTAGTAGAGAGTGATTAGTAGAGAATGAGTAGAGAGTAGAGTAGTAGAGAGTAGCAGAGAGAGAGAGTAGTAGAGAGTGAGTAGTAGAGAGTGAGTAGTAGAGAGTGAGTAGTAAGTGAGTAGTAGAGAGTGAGTAGTAGAGAGTAGTAGAGAGTGAAGAGTAGAGCGTGAGTAGAGAGTAGTAGAGAATGAGTAGAGAGTAGAGTAGTAGAGAGTAGCAGAGAGTAGAGTAGCAGAGAGTGAGTACTAGAGAGTGAGTAGTAGAGAGTAGTAGAGAGTGAGGAGTAGAGAGTAGTAGAGAGGAGTAGAGAGTGAGGAGTAGAGAGTAGTAGAAAGTAATAGAGTAGTCAAGAGTAATAGACAGTGAGTAGTAGAGAGTGAGTAGTAGAGAGTGAGTAGAGAGTAGTAGAGAGTGAGGAGTAGAGAGTAGTAGAGAGAGAGTAGTAAAGAGTGAGGAGTAGAGAGTAGTAGAGAGAGTAGTAGAGAGTGAGTAGTAAAGAGTGAGGAGTAGAGAGTAGTAGAGTGAGTAGTAGAGAGTAGCAGAGAGACAGTAGTAGAGACTGAGTAATAGAGAGTAGTAGAGAGTGAGTAGTAGAGAGTGAGTAGTAGAGAGTGAATAGCAGAGAGTGAATAGTAGAGAGTGAATAGTAGAGAGTGAGTAGTAGAGAGTGAGTAGTAGAGAGTGAATAGTAGAGAGTGAGTAGTAGAGAGTGAGTAGTAGAGAGTGAGTAGTAGAGAGTGAATAGTAGAGAGTGAGTAGTAGAGAGTGAGTAGTAGAGAATGAGAAGAAAATAGAGTAGTAGAGAGTGAGTAGTAGAGAGTGAGTAGTAGAGTGAGTAGTAGAGAGAGAGTAGTAGAGAGTAGTAGAGTGAGTAGTAGAGTGAGTAGCAGAGTGGGTGGAGAGTGAATAGTAGAGTAGTAGAGAGTGAATAGTAGAGTAGTAGAGAGTGAGTAGTAGAGAGTAGTAGGTTGAGAGTAGTAGAAAGTAGTAGAGAGTAGTAGATAGTGAGTAGTAGAGAGTAGTAGAGAGTGAGTATAGAGAGTAGTAGAGAGTGAGTATAGAGAATAGTAGAGAGTGATTAGTAGAGAATGAGTAGAGAGTAGAGTAGTAGAGAGTAACAGAGAGTAGTAGAGAGTGAGGAGTAGAGAGTGAGGAGTAGAGTAGTAGATAGTGAGGAGTAGACAGTAGTAGAGAGTAATAGAGAGTGAGTAGTAGAGAGTGAGTAGTAGAGAGTGAGTAGAGAGTAGTAGAGAGTGAGGAGTAGAGCGTAGTAGAGAGAGTAGTAGAGAGAGAGTAGTAAAGAGTGAGTAGTAGAGAGCGAGTAGTAAAGAGTGAGGAGTAGAGAGTGAGTAGTAGAGAGCAGAGAGAGAGAAGTAGAGACTGAGTAATAGAGAGTAATAGAGAGTGAGTAGGAGAGAGTGAGTAGTAGAGAGTGAGTAGCAGAGAGTGAATAGTAGAGAGTGAGTAGTAGAGTGAGTAGTAGAGAATGAGAAGAAAATAGAGTAGTAGAGAGTAGTAGAGAGTAGTAGAGTGAGTAGTAGAGAGTGAGTAGTAGAGAGTGAATAGTAGAGTGAGTAGTAGAGTGAGTAGCAGAGTGGGTGGAGAGTGAATAGTAGAGTAGTAGAGAGTGAGTAGTAGAGAGTAGTAGGTAGAGAGTAGGTTGAGAGTAGTAGAAAGTAGTAGATAGTGAGTAGAGAGTGAGTAGAGTGAGTAGTAGAGAGTGAGTATAGAGAGTAGAGAGTGATTAGTAGAGAATGAGTAGAGAGTAGAGTAATAGAGAGTAACAGAGAGTGAGTAGTAGAGATTGAGTAGTATAGAGTGAGGAGTAGAGTAGTAGATAGTGAGGAGTAGACAGTAGTAGAGAGTAATAGAGAGTGAGTAGTAGAGAGTTAGTAGTAGAGAGTGAGTAGAGAGTAGTAGAGAGTGAGTATTAGAGAATGAGTAGAGAGTAGAGTAGTAGAGAGTAGCAGAGAGTGAGTAGTAGAGTGAGGAACAGAGAGTGAGGAGTAGAGAGTAGTAGAGAGAGTAGTAGAGAGAGAGTAGTAGAGAGTGAGGAGTAAAGAGTAGTAGAGAGAGAGTAGTAGAGAGTGAGTAATAGAGAGTAGTAGAGAGTGAGTAGTAGAGTAGGAGAGAGTGAATAGTAGAGAGTGAGGAGTAGAGAGGGAGTAGTAGAGGATGAGTGGAGTAGTAGAGCCGGAGTAGTAGAGCCGGAGTAGTAGAGAGTGAGTAGAGAGAGAGTAGAGAGTGAGAAGTAGAGTAGTAGAGAGTGAGTAGTAGAGTGAATAGTAGAGCGAGTAGTAGAGTGGTAGTAGAGTGGGTAGAGAGTGAATAGTTGAGAGTAGTAGAGAGTGAGAAGAGAGTGAGTAGTAGAGAGTAGTAGGTAGAGAGTAGGTAGAGAGTAGGTAGAGAGTGAGTATAGAGTGAGTAGTAGAGAGTGAGTAGTAGAGTGTGAGTAATAGAGAGTAGTAGAGAGTGTGTAGTAGAGAGTGAGTAGTAGAGAATGAGTAGAGAGTAGAGCAGTAGAGAGTAGTAGAGAGTAGTAGGGAGTGAGTAGTAGAGAGTGAGTAATAGAGTGAGTAGTAGAGAGAAAGCATGGAGCAAAGAGGGTAGGCAGCGGCCTTCATATTCAAGGAAGGCTTTCTCCAAAAACCTGCAGTTGCAAAATAAGTGGTTTTGTGCCGTGTTTATGCCTCCCTGTGCCGACAATGCTTGATATAAACATTTAAGATAGCATTAAAATATAATGCTCATCTTATACCATTAAATACTGCAAGGGTGTTCAAGACCTAACAACCTTTCTCTCTCTTTAAGGGCTTTAAAACTAATTGATGCAACTGCCCCCTAGGACAGGGGCGACCTTAGGCATGTGCAAGCTGTGCACCTGCACAGGGCCGCCAAACCCCAGGGGCCGCCACGCCAATATATATCCTTAATATAATAATCCTCTGAGGATGGATACATATTTGCGTGGCGGCCCCTGCCCAGGGCCGACATGAGCCTAGAGCCGCCCCTGCCTTGGACTTGTACTCCCCTAGTCGATGCGGCAGCAAAATGTGGATTTATTTAGTTGAACATGGCCTCCTGTTGATCCAGTGGGTAGACAGAGCTTTTAGAGCAGGCAGCGATGCTGTAGACACCGGGTGGTTTGTTCAGCATTTACTAGGTGTAGAATTTGCATGGCTCAACATGCTACTGGCCTCAGAATGAGTAATGAACAATCCATGCGCCCTCAGCATTGCTTTGGCTTACTGGCAACAACAAAGATCTATACTATAAATTCTGACTCGTAGTCGAATGCATCATCAGCCTCAGCCCACCTGCAAGTGCGATCGTCCAACATATTCTCTCGTGAATTTATACCAACAAAGCTGATCATTTTCGCCACTTTCATGCGCGCGAGAGGTTGTTGAGGGGGCGGGGCTTGCATATGCACACAATTACGGTTTACAGATGCCTGCCGGACAAAGATATCAAGTAGTAGCAGACAAAAATAACAGCTTCTACTACTCTGGCTTCCTTTAAAGTACCCTCGGCACTGCCTGTGCTACCTTGTATCTGTGAACACTTCTACAGATGTTTCTACACTGCTTGCTCCTTTCCCAGCCCCTCAGAAGCAAAATGAACTCTGTTCTGGGACCTAAAATGGGATAAGTGTTCAAAACCTACAATGTCAGGGTATGCAATGTCACTTCTGCTACCTATGACATTTTAATGCCACAACGTCGACTTAGGAATCACTTGAAAGTGATAACTTATTCTTTGAGGAAACAAATGGCTTCTTCCATACTAAGAAGCGAGTTCTGTTCAAAGCTTTTCTGGGGCAATCCGAGGCTGGTAGGCAGTTTACCACTATTGGCCCACAGCCTCAGGCACCGTTACATTCCAACTGTATAACAATGTTACTCCCTTGACACATTGAGCTCAACAGATGTAGCAAATTCAAGCAGTTGTGGTTTTCTCTATCAGAAGGCAGGCGTTTAGAAATTCATATACACTTTATGTTCAGCCAGAAATACGTATTTGAAAAAGAAAAAGTTGTTTATTTACAGATGGGTGAAAGAATAAAATTAACAATATGGTAATTAGAAAAAAAACCCTGAAGGTCCTAGCACCTTGTGGGGCAATAGGAATAAAGATTAAAAACTTGTTTGAATGACACCGTAAAATAGAAATCAATGAAAATTAAGTTAAATCAATTACAATCTAAGCTCTCCCAATTAAAGAAAGTGAAACCATTCCTCCCAGAAAGAAACTTCTGAACTGCTGCTCAAACACCATGCCCTCACATTGGGTTGTGGCTACACTCTACAGCAAGTTTCATCAAGAGCCTGAAGAAATAACTACACCGCCTACAGTTTGATGACAGCCACTGGCTCCCTAGGTTCATACCAGTTGTATCATCTACAAAGCCATCACGATTGTCCCTTCCCTTCCTGTCCGTCTGACAAGCACACCATCTCAGATGGCGCTTGGCACGCCGCAGCCAAGCCACAGTCAGATTGGGGACTAATAAGTGCAAAAATGAAAAAAACGAGGCAGAGAGCTTCTCCATTTATATACATAGTGTCTTGAAAGACACCTTCGTGCCCATTGGGACTGCAACAACCCTGCTCCAAATTAGGAAAGAGCTGAATACACACTTCTTTAACAAGTCATGAGCACTGTCGCCCTGCTTGGGGCTACCAGGCCATTTTCTCCGAGGGCTCCTTGCTTTCCGTTTTGGGCTGTCTGAGGTCTTGTACCTTTTTGATAGGTCCCTTTTTCGGTGACTTTTGCTGCGATCCTTATGTCCAGATTTTAACTCTCGCTCTTTCCGGGCCTTCTCCTTCCGAACCTTTTCAGCTAGTTTGGATAACTTAGTCTCCTTATTGCTGCTTTTCGAAGACTGAGAAGGTTTGCTATATTCCTCATGCTCTTCGGGCGGTCTCTTGGACGATCCAGATGGTCTCTCCTTGATCGAAGATGACTTGCTTGGCTGTTCTGCTGCTTTCTCTACCCTTTTCTCTGGTTGTTTCCCTTTGATCAGCTCTCGGATTCGCTTGTGCCGATGCTTGTGCAACTTGTCGCTCTTTTCAGCAACCTTTCTCTCATCGTTCTCTCGCTTCTGGAGTCGGAGGGCTGTCTCATCAGGAAACGTGTCAGAGTCCGAGCTAATATCATCGTATTCAACTAGTGGCTTTAGAGTGGTAACCATCACTGACTCACAGCCATCCTTTAAACACTTGGCCTTGTGCTTTTTATGCTTGACGATCAGCTTGTGCTTCTCCTTGCTATTGCTTTGCTGGGCGAGGGCCAAGGTCGAGGACGAGGACGACCCACTATCCTTCTTTGCCCCATGTCGCTCTGGGTTTGGCATTCCTCTCCTAATTCCAGAGAAATGGAAGGGTGTGTATCTGACCTCTTCGCACAACTACTTCTCTGCTTGGATCACAAGAAAATGTAAAGGAAAGTGTCACACTTTCTTGATTCACAGCAATAGCGGTCCTGCTCACATTGACATGTCTGTTCTTGACACAACAACGTTGCTCGGCAGCTAACCCAGGGGTTCCCTGGCGCTTCCATGCACAGACAATGGAGGATGCTGATTGCTATGGCACGTTGCTCCGTCGCAAACTTGCTGTCAGAATTGACTTCTGACTCAAGTCCTTACAGCTAATTGTATGAGGAGCTATTTGTACAAGGCAATCTGTAGCACTTCACTGAGGTGGTGGCTCCCCTTAGTCCCTTGGTTCCACCTTCTGTAAGCGCTTGCATCAATACGATAGCGAGTTTTCTAATAAAAGCGTAGTTCTTCCTTCTCTGTGGGTCATGGGTAACCTGTATAGACTGTTAATTACACCCCCGAGTCTTTCAAGGCTGTTGTACCGGACAGTGTTCTCCTCCCTCTCACAGAACACCGCCCTGCTTCCCAGTGAATCCCTCGCTCTGCGTTGGAAGCACTTGTCCCATTGGGGGTGGGGGGGAGAATGCTCTTCCTCGATTATGCTTCACAATACTGTCCAACGTGGTGTTTAAGAGGCGGCCTCGTTCTTTGAAGGATCTTATATAACTGTCCTCCCTGGTGGGGAGTGAACGGCAGCCCCTCGACTCCTCATTAGGGAAAGCTGATAGCTGTCGTGAGTCTGCACCTTCACTCTTCTTAAGGTGCCTATCTTCTCCGTGTCAACTTGACTAGAAGGGTCCACGCTGTCTCCACGGGGACCACCACTGTGTCCCTCCTCAGAGGGCCTCTTCTCCACCCTCCTCAGGGCAGGTTAGTACTTTCCTAACTTACTAGGGGAGTGGGGTTTCTGCACCGGAGGTTCTACTTCGGTACCTCAGGGGCTCCTCCCCTTCCCGGGACCAGGCCCGGACTGCTTCTCAGTTGCTATCCCTGGCCCCTACTCTCCCGCTTGCTGGTAGGAGTATTGCGCCACTACTCCAGGATGAGGAGGCCTGCTTCGCTGCCACGGCCCGGGACAGAGGCCGCTTTCACTGCCTCCTGTGGCTCCGTCACTTCAGTCAGAACAGAGCGGCGCTAGGATTGCACACTGTGGAGACACTGCGCGAGCTCCCGCGAGAACTGGCTGCCTCGCGAGAACTCAACGGTCGTTTCCCAATTCAATTGATCATTTTCCTGACCATGGAAACAAAAGAAGGACAGTTATTGTGGCACGCAGACCTTTCACTGTAACGCGGCCTGCCATCTTTGGATAGTGACGTGTTTCTTAACTCTCCCATTAATTCCAGCATCATGAATTAAAAGTTTGAAGTGCACCAAACATATGACATTTTACCAAGTCAATGGAAAAGCTGAGTGCGGCATCTGAAGTCCCGGGTCCCAGGAGGGGGCCCGGGTGAAGACCAGCGCTGCGGAGGGAGATCGAGGATCGAGACTGACCCCCTGGCTGACGAGAGACAGAGACACGGAACACGCTAAAAGAGCCCGGTGAGTTGGGGGGGGGGGGGATGTGTGTGCGTGCGTCTGTCTGTGTGTGTGCCTGCCTGTGCCTGCGTGTGTGCCTGCCTGTGTGTGTGCCTGCGTGTGCATGTGTGCATGTGTTGTGAACAGCCGGCCGGGATCGGAGCGCGTGACCTGATCCGATTCCGGCCGGCTGCGTGCGCGTGACAGTCTGTTGTCTCTGCCTAGTCCTTGAACGGGAAAAGGACTGAAATGATTACAATAGATCGCTTTGCGACAGCAGGGGCTTTCGCCCCTGCAATCGCAGGCGCGACCTAAAAAGGGGCACACAAAAAGTGGGATCTGATTTACTATTCTAACCACAGTCTCACACACATTGAGGAAAGTGCATATGAACCTTTCTCCACTGCAACAAGAATTTTTATGCACGCATCTTCTTGTACCTGTAACAGAGACGTCAAGGGGCTGGAGCGGAGAGGGGCAGTTTCTGCTATCATCGTTACATGGCTGGCAATAATTTTATTCCAGGTATTTCAGATAGCTAGTGCCAGATACCTAGCTAAAAGTCTCACCTTACAGAGAAGATCTATGTGCATGAAAAGTGCCTCACTCATGAGGTGCTGTATCAAATAAGTGTTGTGTATATGGGTGGGATGGGACCGGTTTGAGGGGGCTCTAGTTAGAAGCCAGAATTTAAAAATCAGGTCAGGATATGATGGTAAGAGATGCAGTATGTAATTGGGACAGTACCAGACAGTACAATTTATAGTTGTTTTTTTTGCATTACATATTTTTACAATTGATGGAGAAAGAAGATAAAGGGACTGGCTGAGAATCAGTTTTAATGGTCAAGTGCCAAATCTGAGATTAGAAATCCGGTCTCCAGGATTCAAAATCAATGCCATAGCCCTTAGGATGTGTCGGACAAAGTGAGGGGTTTGTCTTGTCATCCAAAGTTGAAGGGAACATTTACATTTGTTCCATTTGACTCCTCTGATCTATAGACAACAGATACATGTTGTACACAAGGATGATAGGGATAAGTTACTTACCTGTAATCCTAGTTCTCTTCCAGGGGTATCCTCATCAAAGTCATAAGCACTGAATATTCCCGCCCATGTGCGGGACACGGAAACAATATAAAAATATATATATGTAAAAAACACATATATCTCTTACCAAATATATGTAAATACATATATAATTTTTCTCACACCAATGCAGCTCCAAAACCAAGGCTAGACAATGTAAACACTTGTATATGTACAGTAATTAGAAAAGGAAACAAAAAACACATTAGGTCAAATAGTCCTTGAACTTTGTGTTTTAATGAGTAAAAACACTCATAAATCTTGCAAATTGCTCATAAAAGACATTGTTAGCCATAAGCTGCATTGAAAAGTGAATAACACAGAAACTGAAAGCATTTCAGTTAAAATTGGCACCATGCCTTTAAGGCAGCCATGACCCCAGGCTTCCCATCATGCCTCAGGGGTGACAGTTAGGTCAGTTGTTCTTTGCATAACCCTGAAGTCAGGGCTAAACCACAAGTCAGAAACGTGCATCTCTCAATTACCTGGGGAGGCGGGTGGGTGTGCTTATGACTTTGATGAGGATACCCCTGAAAGAGAACTAGGATTACAGGTAAGTAACTTATCCTTCTCTTCCAGGGGATCCTTATCAATAGTCATAAGCACTGAATAGAATAGCAAGCCCATCAACCACCTGCAGGTAAATGAGAAGTACATGACCCAACTTAAAAAGACCAATCATAACAGCCCAAATTAGCTGTTAAACAGATTCCTCAAGGAGGCCTGGCCTACCTGGGAATCTGCTCTCGTGTCAGAATCAAGACAGTAATGTCTGGTAAATGTATGGACGAACTTCCAGGTCGCCGCCTTACAAATCTCAGACATGGGCACATTATTGAGGAAAGCCGCAGTCGCAGCTCTTCCTCTGGTGGAATGCGCTCTGGGAGAAACCCCCAGGGGCTTCTGCGCCAGCTGGTAAGCAAGTTTAATGCATGAAACGATCCATCTTGAGATAGAACGGTTTGAGGCAGCATGACCTGTTCTGATCAATCCATAGTTAACAAAGAGCTGATCAGAGTGACGACCAATCTTAGACCTATCTAGATAGAACTTTAAAACTCTTTTCAGGTCTAAAGAATGCAGAGCCCTCTCAGCTGGTGTAGAGGGATTGGGAAAGAAAGTGGGCAGAGAAATGGTCTGATTTACATGAAAATCTGACACCACTTTAGGCAGAAAAGATGGATGCGTCCGTAGTACCACTCTATTCAAATGGAACACCGTATAGGGTTCAGAGGAACAGAGAGCTTGAATCTCGCTCACTCTGCGAGATGACGTGATTGCTACCAAAAAAGTTGCTTTCCACGAAAGATGTTGTAAAGTAGCTTTATGAATGGGTTCAAAAGGTGGACCCATTAACTTCGATAGCAACACGTTCAACTCCCATAGAGGAGAAGGAGGACGCACTGGAGGGTACACTTTCTTCAACCCTTGTAGGAAGTCTTTGACAGATGGTAACTGGAAAAAAGAGGTTTGGGAAGGTGACCGCCTATAAGCTGTTATAGCAGCTAAGTGCACCTTGATGGAATTAAACTTTAAACCTGCTTTAGCCAGCTATAACAAATAAGGAAGAACTGCTTCTTCCTGACATTGAACAGGATTATGATCATTCTGTATACACCACATATAGAATCGCTTCCACTTGCATGCATAAGAATGCCTTGTGGAGGGCCGCTTTGCCTCTTTTAGGATGAACATGCAGTCCTCTGGCAGCCCTAGACGCCCGTACTGTATGACCTCAGGAGCCATGCTGCCAAGTTCAGTGACGGAAGGTTGGGGTGGTGAATCCTCCCGTTCACCTTGGACAACAGGTCCGGCCTGCATGGTAGCCTCTTGTGAGGAGTCACTGACAGGTGAAGCAGGTCCGTGTACCACCATTGCCTCGGCCAGTCCGGGGCGATGAGGATCATTGTTGTGCACAAGTGTGTTAACTTGCTCACCACCTTCGGGATCAGCGGAAGGGGTGGAAAAGCGTACACAAATTCCTCTGACCAGTCGATCAAAAGAGCATTCCCTCTCGTCCCTGGCCGGTAGATCCTGGAGGCGAAGTCTTGGCATTTTGAGTTTTGGTAGTCTGCGAACAGGTCTATGGTGAGACGACCCCAGGATTGAAAAATTTCTTCTACCACTGCGTCGTGTAGTACCCAATCCTCCTTGTCGTTGAAATGACGGCTTAGAGCATCCACCCTCACATTCTGCTCTCCTGGGAGGTGGACTGCTGTGATGGACAACTTGCGAGCCAGAAGCCAATGCCAGATCCGTTGTGCTTCCAGCGACAGAGTTCGTGAGCGTGTTCCCTCCTGCTTGTTCAAATAGTACATTGTGGTGGTGTTGTCCGTCTGTACTAGAACTGAAGCTTCGTGAATCGAGGGAAGGAACGCCTTGAGAGCTAGGTGGACTGCTCTCAACTCTAGCATGTTGATGTGGTAGGTACTTTCCTTTTGCGACCACGGACCTTGCACCTGTAGTTGACCCATGTGTGCTCCTGTTAGAAGGTGACCTCAGGGGAGGGCAGGAAGTGTACCTGACCACCCTGGGACCCACCTCCCTAGGTACGAAGACGAGCACTAGCGGGAGACTTCTCAGGGGGAGAGTCTCGAATCTAGGATCGTACACACCACACAAGCGCCACACGACAAAGAGACACCACACCGTAGCTTCTTAAGAACGCTTCTTTATCTCGTGATTCAAGGGATCTTTATGATCAGCGAAAGCAGGTATACAAATAGAGCAAGGACTCAAAGAGTCTCGGTCAGGGTAGGGGTAGCGGGACAGTCTTGTAGGATCAGTGTCAATATCGTTGCGTATCCGGCGCACAGCTCTCAATCCTCGAGCCGGGGGATACAAGGCGATCTTTCAGGGTCCAGCCGGACCAGGAGAGTCAGGGAGCCGCGAGTCACTCAGCAGGGCTCAAGCAAGATGTCGGAGGTCTTACGATCTTCAGGCGAGCCGCGAGTCCCTCAGCAGGGCTCAGGTGTTCCAAAGTTGCAGGGGAGCCGCAAGTCACTCAGCAGGGCTCAAGCACGATGTCGGAGGTCTTACGATCTTCAGGGGAGCCGCGAGTCACTCAGCAGGGCTCAGGTGGTTCCAGCAGAAGTCCTTCTCTGCCAAACGAGCCGCGACCACGTCAGCAGGGCTCTCGTCATTCCAGAATCGAATCTGCCGATGGTCCCGGAGCATCCCCAGTTATAGGGCTGCTCCTCTTTGATCTCCGGAGTTCTGGTCTGCAGGGGTCTTAGCACCTAGGGGCCGCTTGTTGGGGTTTCCTGCCACGCGGCCCTTTGATCCATTCATGTCAGGTTCGGGAGGAGTCCCAGACACACAGCAGGCGTGGAGCCAGCCCTCCGGGTGGCCGGAGGGGCGATCGAAACCCACTTCTCGAGGAGAGGTCGGAGGTGTGAACGATACTGCTTCTTCTTCTCTCACTCGAGGGTAGCGCTCTGTCCTCCAGCCAGGGTGGCGCCTCTCGGCCTAGGCCGCGCTGGCTCGGGCGGCCATCTTAGGTGCTGGAAAGTGGGCACACAGGGCCTACGGGCTGGGAAGATGGAGGCACGGACGGGGAAGTCCGGGGATGGTCATGGGTAACATGGAGGGAAGGGTTGGCTAGGCCGGGGGACTCGGGTCTGTTGTGGTGTAAAGCTCGGAAGGGTGTTGCTACGGGTCATGGAGGACCACGCCACGAGGCCGGGTCTAACATGCGTCCCCCCCAGCTGAAAGTCGGGGAGAACTACCCATCCTCTTGGGGGTTCTCCTCGCTGAGGCGGAAGAACCTGGAGAGGCCGTCAGCGTTGGCGTGGTTGGTACCAGGGCGATGCTCTACAGTGAAATCCATCCCCTGGAGGGAGATCGACCATCGCAGCACTTTGGGGTTCTCGCCCCTCATCTGCATCAACCACTGCAATGGTCGATGATCCGTCTGGACGCGGAAATGGGTTCCGAACAAGTAGGGCTGTAACTTCTTGAGGGCCCAGACTACGGCGAACGCTTCTCGTTCGATGGTGCTCCACCTCTGCTCTCTGGGGAGTAGCCTCCGGCTAATGAAGGCTACAGGCTGGTCTAGACCTTCCTCATTCAGTTGGGATAGTACGGCCCCAATCCCGTGTTCCGAAGCATCAGTCGGTACCACAAACTCTTTTGAGTAGTCAGGGGCTTGTAGCACGGGGGCAGTACACATGGCTCTCTTGAGGGCGTCGAACGCCTCTTGGCAGGCAGGGGTCCACTGCACTTTCTGGGGCTGCTTTTTGGACGTTAGCTCTGTGAGGGGACCTACGAGGCAGCCGTACCCTCGGATGAACCTCCGGTAGTAACCGGTGAGGCCCAGAAAGGCTCGGACCTCTTTTTGGGTGGTGGGGGGTTCCCAGGCTTGGATGGCGTCGATTTTAGGCTGCAGAGGGGCGACATGCCCACTTCCGACCTGGTGCCCCAGGTAGACCACCGATCCTTGCCCCATTTGGCATCTGCTGGCTTTCACTGTGAGGCCTGCCTGGTGCAGGGCCATCAACACCCTCCGGAGGTGCCGGAGGTGCTCGCTCCATTCTGAACTGAAAACCGCGATATCATCCAGATATGCGGCGCTGAACTCTTCCAGCCCGGCCAGGACTCTGTTTACCAGTCTCTGAAAAGTGGCCGGGGCATTTTTCATCCCGAAGGGCATCACGCGAAAGCGATAATGCCCGTCCGGGGTGGAGAAGGCGGACCGCTCCTTGGCTCCCTCTGTGAGCGCAATTTGCCAATATCCGCAGGTTAAGTCAAAGGTGCTGAGAAAATGAGCAGACCCAAGACGGTCAATGAGCTCATCTGCGCGGGGAATGGGGTGAGCGTCGGCTCGGGTGACTGCATTGAGCCCCCGGTAGTCCACGCAGAACCTCAGTTCAGGGGTGACCCCAGGGGCAGCGGCTTTCGGGACCACCCCCAAGGACAACATCTTCGAGACCTCGGCCTGGATGCAGGACCGGCCTCGATCGGGGACTCGGTAGGCTCTGTGTCGCACCGGCGGGCTGTCTCCGATGTCCACGTCGTGGACACACCAGTCGGTGACCTTGGGGACGAGAGAGAACAGGTCTGAGAACTGCCCCAAGAGCTGGCGGCAGTCTTCGCGTTGCTGGAGAGTGAGGAAGGGAGAGAGGTTCACTCCTTCCACGGAGCCATCTTTCTCTTTGGTGCACAGGAGGTCAGGGAGAGGCTCCGTTTCCTCTTCTGCCCCGTCATCTGTGGCCAGTAGCAGGCTCAACTCCGTCCGCACGAAGTGAGGCTTGCGGCGGTTCATGTGCAGGACCTGCAGGGGGTTCCGGGGGGACTGGACGTCCACCAAGTATGTGACTTGGCATTTCCGCTCTATCACCTTGAAGGGCCCCGTCCACTTATCTTAAAGGGCGCAAGGCTTTACTGAGGCCATGACCCATACCTGCTGGCCCGGCTGGAACTCGACCAGAGTGGCATTCTGGTCGTACCAGCGCTTCATTTCTTCCTGGCTCGCCTCCAGGTTGGCCTCGGCCAGCTCTTGGAACTTCCTTGTCTGGTTTCGGAGTGTCATAATGTACCGGAACACCTCCTGAGGAGGGTCTCAGGGTGCCGTCTCCCAACCATCTCGGACCAGGCTGAGGGGCCCCCGGACAGGGTGTCCATACAGTAATTCGAACGGGCTGAACCCCAAGGATTTCTGGGGGACTTCCCGGTAGGCGAACAAGAGGCAGGGGAGCAGGACGTCCCACCTACGCCGGAGGGGCTCCTCTAGGCCCTTGATCATCCCCTTTAGAGTCCGGTTGAACCGCTCTACTAGGCCATTTCCTTGGGGGTGGTACGGAGTGGTGAACCGATAGGACACTCCACATTGCTGCCAAAGGGATGTCATGTACCGGGAGATAAAGTTCGTTCCGCGTCGCTCATGACTTCTTGGGGAAATCCTACACGGGAAAAGATTCCCATCAGCGCCCGGCCCACCACGGGGGCCGTGACGGTGCATAGGGGGATGGCTTCTGGGTATCGAGTGGCATGGTCCACTAGGACGAGGATGAAGCGGTGACCTTGAGAGGTCTTGGGGTCCAGCGGCCCCACAATGTCAATTCCGACCCGCTCAAAGGGGGTACTGACGACGGGGAATGGTTGGAGGGGAGCCTTGCGCTTTCCTCCGCTTTTTCCACTAGCCTGGCACGTGGGGCAGGACTTGCAGCCTCTACGTTCGCTTTCATCTTGGGCCAATAGAAGTGCGTGACCAGGCGGCTATACGTCTTGTCTTGGCCCAAGTGCCCTGCTAGGGGTACATCGTGGGCCAAGCTCAGGAGGAAGTCGTGGAAGCGTAGGTGTACCACCAGCATCCGGGCTGACCCTAGCTCTGCTGACTTCTGTTCGCTGTAAAGGAGGTCATTCTCCCAGTACAGCCAGTGCGTTCCAGATTGGTCGCCCGCCGCCTGGGCTTCGGCCTGTTGCCGGGGTCCGACCAGGGAAGGACAGGTAGCTTGTTCCCGGCAGAACTCCTCTCAGGAGGGGCCCCCCTCGTGGCGCCACTGCGCCAATTCGGGCAGATCACCCAGCTCGGTGAGCTGTGCGGGGTCTGGGTGTATGGCTTCGTCGTTAGCGACATCCTCTCCTCGTGGGGAGAGGTCGGAGTTCTCGGCTGCATCGGCCCAGTCGCCATCCACAGAAGGGAGGCTGGCGGTTTCGTCCTCGACTTCCCTGTCGGGGGGCTGTCGGGCTGCCATAGATCGGGTGGTGGCGCACACCCACTCGGGAAGACACATCATCCCGAGGTGGGTTCGGCGCTCGACCTGCTTCCATGGAGAACTTTCCAGGTCGTTCCCCAGGAGGCAGTCCACAGGTTGAGAGGTCCGTACTGCTACTTTAATTTACCTGCTACTCCTTCCCATTCAAATGGTATCAGGGCTACTTTACACAAGCTCTCAGAGTTATCTGCGGAAATCACAGGGCACAGGACATTGGGGAGGATCTTGTCTTCTCTCACTAAATGGCTAAGGACACCTGTGATGCTGGCTCCGGTGTCACGGAGGGCCTCCACTCAGTGGCCATTCACTATTACTGACTGGCGGTACTTCTTGGTGTTGGGAGGCAGGGCGTTCCCGGAGACCATCTCTCTATCTCCCAGGGACACTAGGGCCATGGCAGCAGGTTCCCATTCCTCGGTGTCCTCAAATTCCTCCCCTAGAGCTACATTCACTAACTGTCTAGCCGCGGGAGTGGTGGTAGGGATACGTGGGGCCATGGGGCACTGGGGATCACTGGCGTAGTGACCGGGCTTCTGAAATCTATAACATGTGATGGTCACTCTGTGCTGTCTACCCGGGGGACCGGCAGTAGCGGGTGGAGGTGCGGGGAAATTCGGCTGTGTGTTTCTCGGGGGGCTACGCTGGGGACCAGGCTGGGCGTCCCTGGGTCTGCCTTGGTTTCCCCCTCCTCTCTGGCGGGGTGGTCCTTGACTGGTGCGGGGGTAGTCCACTATGGGGCCCCTGGAGACCTGGGTGTTCACCCAGCGATCCGCCTCAACGGCCAGCTTCCTCGGATCTGCGAGCTTGCTGTCTAGCAGATGCTTGCGTAGTTCTACAAAACAATTTGTGGACAAATGTTCCCATAGCATGAGGTCAGTCAGGTCTTCCATGGTGGTCACTTTGCTGCCCTTGACCCATCCTTCGAATGCTCTGCTAAAAAAAAGTTTACTGCAAAAATCTTTTTGCAGTCCCGGAACCGCTGGTGGTACATTTCTAGGGTGAGGCTGTATCTCGTCAGGAGGGCCTCCTTCATGTGGCTGTAGGAAGTCTGCACGGAGGGGGGTAGATCAAGCAGGGTGTCTCTCCCCTCGCTCAGGAATCGACCCCCCAATCCTTCTGTGGGACTCGGTGGGAGGTCATGGCAACTTCGTAGGCCTTGAACCATAGCTGGATGTCGTCATTTTTGTAATACTCTTTGACCACATCTTTGGGGATGTGGACCTTCGGCTCTGCCAGGGGGACAGTCTCTCGGTTCCCCAGGGGCAGGTTCTCTTCGTTCCTCGCCTTGAGCTCGAGCTCCTTCAAGCTTCGCTCGCCTTCTAGCTGAAGTCCCCTTGTTTCATGCTCCTGCTGGAGTTTCTTCTCTTCTAATTCTCCTTGTACCTTCATTTGCTCGACTGCAAGTTTCTTTTCTGCCAATTTTATTTCGCCTTCGATCTTTAGTTTTGCCATCTTGAGCTCATGTTGGCGACTTCTTTCTCGATCTGCGAGCGCTTCCGGGGATAGACCCCCATCTGGTATGGTGCTTTGTACCGGGCTGCTGCTGCTTTCTGTCTGGGGGAGTCCCGGTCTGTCTGGCTGCGCCGCCGCTCCTTCTGTGCGGGGGGCTCCGGACTCCACCCAAGCTTTCAATGCTTTCTGCATGTCTTCTTTTGTGTTGAGGCCAGTGGTAGCGATTCCCAGTTCTTTGCAGAATTCCTTTAGTTCTTTGTGCGTGTAGTCCTCCAGTTGTTCTACACGGAATGCCGTACTTGCGTCAACTTCAACGATACTCATGGTGGTTTCCTCTGTCGTCTTTGCTCGGTAGTGCGTTAGTCGTGACTGTACGATCTCTAGATTGCGGCTTGTATCCCGTCGCTTGCCACCAATGTTAGAAGGCGACCTCAGGGGAGGGCAGGAAGTGTACCTGACCACCCTGGGACCCACCTCCCTAGGTACGAAGACGAGCACTGGCGGGAGACTTCTCAGGGGGAGAGACTCGAATCTAGGATCGTACACACCACACAAGCGCCACACAACAAAGAGACACCACACCGTAGCTTCTTAAGAACGCTTCTTTATCTCGTGATTCAAGGGATCTTTATGATCAGCGAAAGCAGGTATACAAATAGAGCAAGGACTCAAAGAGTCTCGGTCAGGGTAGGGGTAGCGGGACAGTCTTGTAGGATCAGTGTCAATATCGTTGCGTATCCGGCGCACAGCTCTCAATCCTCGAGCCGGGGGATACAAGGCGATCTTTCAGGGTCCAGCCGGACCAGGAGAGTCAGGGAGCCGCGAGTCACTCAGCAGGGCTCAAGCTAGATGTCGGAGGTCTTACGATCTTCAGGCGAGCCGCGAGTCACTCAGCAGGGCTCAGGTGTTCCAAAGTTGCAGGGGAGCCGCGAGTCACTCAGCAGGGCTCAAGCACGATGTCAGAGGTCTTACGATCTTCAGGGGAGCCGCGAGTCACTCAGCAGGGCTCAGGTGTTTCGAGGTTGCAAGGGAGCCGCGAGTCACTCAGCAGGGCTCAGGTGGTTCCAGCAGAAGTCCTTCTCTGCCAAACGAGCCACGACCACGTCAGCAGGGCTCTCGTCGTTCCAGAATTGAATCTGCCGATGGTCCCGGAGCATCCCCAGTTATAGGGCTGCTCCTCTTTGATCTCCAGAGTTCTGGTCTGCAGGGGTCTTAGCACCTAGGGGCCGCTTGTTGGGGTTTCCTGCCACGCGGCCCTTTGATCCATTCATGTCAGGTTCGGGAGGAGTCCCAGACACACAGCAGGCATGGAGCCAGCCCTCCGGGTGGCCGGAGGGGCGATCGAAACCCACTTCTCGAGGAGAGGTCGGAGGTGTGAACGATACTGCTTCTTCTTCTCTCACTCAAGGGGAGCGCTCTGTCCTCCAGCCAGGGTAGCGCCTCTCGGCCTAGGCCGCGCTTGCTCGGGCGGCCATCTTAGGTGCCGGAAAGTGGGCACACAGGGCCTACGGGCTGGGAAGATGGAGGCACGGGCGGGGAAGTCCGGGGATGGTCATGGGTAACATGGAGGGAAGGGTTGGCTAGGCCGGGGGACTCAGGGGTCTGTTGTGGTATAAAGCTCGGAAGGGTGTTGCTACGGGTCAGGGAGGACCACGCCACGAGGCCGGGTCTAACAGCTCCCCAACCTAGAAGATAAGCATCCGTGATCAGCGTCTGCACAGGAGGAGTTTGATGGAACAGAACTCCCACCTGCATATTTTGTCTTTTGGTCCACCATGGAATGGAAGCTCAAGCTGCGTCTGAAAGAATGATGTGATCGTCCCAGCGAGCCGATTGCTGGTCCCACTTGTCCTCCAGATCCTGCGGAAGAGGACGCATTCGAAGTCTGGCATTCGGGAACAGGAAGATGCAGGATGCCATCGACCCTAGCAGGGAGGAAATCCGGCACACTTTCTGAGCCTTGTTGCGAAGCACCAGCTGACATTTCTGGGTTATCGAAAACTGTCTCTCCTCTGAAGGAAACACTTTTCCTACTTCGGAGTCTAGCAGAGCTTCTAGGAAGTGAATCTTTTGGGTGGGTTAAGAGACTGATTTTCCGAAGTTGACATGTAGCCCTAGTCGCTGGCTCTATGCAAGTCTGGAACTGACTTCTTAAGCTGTCTGGGGAGGGACCTTTCAACAGCCAATCGTCCGGGTATGGGTATACGAAGACCCCTCTGCGGCGTAGAGCGGCTGCTACCACTGCAACACACTTCGTGAACACCCGGGGAGCCGACTTCAACCCAAACGGCAGGACTTTGAACTGATAGTGGGAGGTCCCCACCCGGAACCGAAGAAATCTTCTGTGACTGGGGTGTATTGGAACATGAAAGTAGGCATCTTGGAGGTCAAGCGAACACATCCAATCTCCCCCCCTGAGATGTGGATATATTTGGTAAAGCGCCAACATGCAAAATGTTTCCTTTTTGACACACAGATTGAGAGATCGCAAGTCCAGAATGGGTCTGAATTCTTCCTTTTGCCCCTTTTTTCTGACCAGAAAATATCAGGAGTACACTCCTTTTCCCTTTTGAGACACTGGCACTCTCTCGATGTCTGACTTCTCGAGAAGAGTGGCCACTTATTTTTGCAGAAGGTGTAACTGATGATTCGATGTTGCCATCGGGGGAACAGGTGAAGGCTGTTGACTGAAACGAAGACAGTATCCATTCTGAAGTGTAGATAACACCCATCTGTCGTTTGTGATGTTTTGCCACTCTTCCAAATGACCCGCAAGGCTTCCCCCCACTGGAGTGGTCCACGGCGCTGAGGGAAGGAAAGACTCATTGCTTTGACTGAGCTTTGCCAGTATTGTTGCCCTGGCGTTGATTCCCTCCTCCTCTGGAATTACGCTTTCCTCTATACTGGGACTTTTGTTGACCCTGCTGGTCTTGACTCTTCTTTGAAGAGCCCTTGTTGTAAGAGCGGTATTTCCTTTTGAATTGTTTTTTCTTTTCGAGTCCTACCGCTTTGAGAGTGTCCAACTCTGTTTTCACGCGCTGCATCTCTTTGTCAGTGCTCACCCCTTGAATGAAGTCCTTGAGAAGGGCAAGTTCAGAATACGTGCTTGGGCTTCTGGTTTCAAAGCCGTCAGGCGCAACCAGGATGATCTCCTTGCCGATATTCCATGGTGTAGGAAGGTGGATACCTGACTATGGTTACCCCAGATTTGTTTGCTTTGTGTTTAGCTGGTTTTCGACTTAGTTGGCCTGGTTCCCTACTAATCAGGGCCCCAGGCTATCTGCTCTCTCCTTAAAATGGACTCCATGCACCCTAGGTGCATAACCCAATTGGAACTGGACTCCTTGTCAGCCCCTGTACCATGCACTATAGGTGCTCAGGGCATAGGTGCCACCAAGGCCTACCAGGGGCTGCAGCATAGCTTTTGCCACCCCTGGCTGGTTCTTAAATTGACACAACTGGCTGATCACTCAGCTGGGGCAAGTTGGTGTAATCACCTCTTGCTTAGATATAGTATACCTATATCTAAACCTATATCTGGACACATATAAACCTGTGAGTCACTCCTATGGAAGGCCTTATCAATCCTGGAGGCAGAGTGCGTGGTTTAACGTGAGATGGTGCTCGAGCATGAGCTGAGCTTGTCTGCAGCTGTCGGGAACAACTCCCTAAGCTGTTCCGGGATAATGCCATACCATATACTATTAAGTGCATTATAATCCATCGCGGTTATATGTTAACTTTGGTTTGGCTTTATCAAAACATGTCGTGTAAGGTGTCATACGATTTGGAATACTATCCCCTCGACAGTCCTGTCAACGGGGATAGCATTCCACTCCTCTAGAGGGAGAAGACATGTTACTTTACTGAAATGCGGTTGATTTTAAAAGAGCCTCAGCATCACAAAATGGACGCTTCTGCCACAGACACAAGTCTGACCTCCTGCTGCTGACCGAAACTCAGCCGAGGAGGCCTGGACAAAGGCTTTCCTGTCGCGGGGAGGTGTCACACCACCCCAGACAGGAGATAGTGGATTGTAGCAGGGAGGTTTGAAAGAAACCAGACAGTGCCTGGGGAGCACAAGGCTTCCCCTTGCATAATCCGGTCAAACCGGTACGGGGCTCACCAGCCCCAGTCCCAGGCGACCCTGGACAAAGGGAAAGGGGTGTAACCACCCCCTTCCTGGGTCCCACCCATAGGAGGGGACCTAGCAGGTAATCCAGCCCCCTAGATTGGTATAAGAATGGGAGCAGTGCCAACGCACTCAGATTATCCTGACTGAAACTTATGAAACGAAACTCTGGACCCTTCGGCATCCTACTCGACGTAGAAGACTGAAGAATCTCCCTTGTGGTCAAGGAGTGACCACCCTGTGCAAACAGGCACCATCCAGCCCCTCGACGTTCGCTTTGTTGCAGTTCCCGCCGGAACTCGAGCAACAGAGTTCGACAAGACTAAGCGTGCCTGCCTTCTAACAGCCCGATCCACAGTCCCTGCAGAGCTGAGACCCGTGGAGGCGACCGGAAGCGTGGGGCCCGCCATCTTGGAAAGACCACGAGACGCTGACCGTGCAGCCCACGAGTGACCCTCGAAGCTGTGCATTGGGGTTTGAGAAGCCCCAGCCCTGAGCCTCTCTTGCACCGAAGCTCACCCCTCCACACTCACCGAGTGCTGCGTGGGGCCCTTCTGCATCTTTTGGCTCAACGCGTTGGCCCGGTCACTTGCCCGTTGGCTAGTGGCCCCTGTGCCAACGAACCTTGAAACCTAACTTGTGCATCTGGTTGCTCCAGTCTTGCACTCGCTCCTCTGAAAAGGAGAACCCGCTCTGACCCTCCTGGTCCGAGTATTAAGCCATCTTCGAGTCCTACGTGGGTTGCGCTTGCCAAGGGTTGTTTGCTCCGATCCGGAAGCCGACACCGCCGACAGCGTGAGCCTTCGTGGGACAGCTCGTGCTCCACTCCTGGACATCCTCGGTGCCCCAGAGTCCACGTGGCAGCGGAGAGAAGCTTCCCGACAGCGACCTGAAAGCGCCCGACATTGCCTGGTTCCTTCCTGGTTCCACCCTGGTCACTGCTGAGTGACCCAGACTCTGTCCCCTCTGCTTTCAGATCATCTTTAACTTCAATCCACCCTTGGATCACACCGGACACTTCTCGTCTCGACGCCTGCAGCATCTTCAGCTCCAAGCACCATCAACCAGCGTGACAAAACCCGACACTACTTCGCACCTGTGCACCCGCTTCCTGTGGGTGAGGTAACTCAGCAACACCGGTGTTCCTGCACTGGTACACACCTCTAGTGTATGTGTCTAAAGTTTCATCCTGCTAGGTTAAGCGGAAGTCTCCTTTAACTGTAACTTTATAACTTTTACGCACCATTGACATTGCATTGGTGCATGTGTGTGCTTTAAGCGCTGCACCCGAATCCCGCGGGCTTTTCCCGACTTCAGCATTGCTAGTCCCGACTGCTCCCAGCGATTCCCTAGGCCCTAGGCCTAACCACTGTTTGATTGGTATCTCTTATACCACTTTTTTAATATATGGTTTGCGTGGCCCCTGGGCCTCATCCATAATTGTGCAAATTTCATATGTTTAACTATGCTTTTGTTTAAACGCTTGTGCCTCTGCACTCATAAAGAGTACAGAGGATTATTCTAGTAATAAATACATATATTTTTATAATATATAACTTGTGTGGTGTCCTTTCATTTGATATTACAGGATTGTGATTGGTAAAACAGCTCGCTTAACACGACCTCTTAAGTTAAGCCTTTAAGGCTGCTTAGTCCATGCTACCATTAGGATAGCTTGTCTATAAGGTTGACTTACAACCAGACACCATAAGGGTTGTTTGGACTGATACAAGGTGCCCCCAAAATTGGAGACATCATATATCAGGCCAACTTCTCACACATGGGCATAGCCATGTGCCGCCAGGGTAGCCCCATCCGCTGCGGCACCTATAATTTGGTTGGAGACTTGACTGCCCTCCAGAAGGATCTCCTTAAAGTCCTTACGTTCTTCTTGAGGGAGCTTGTCCACAAAATGCTGTCGAGAATCCTACAGGGACCTATCGTAACGCCCCAAAAGGGCCTCTGTGTTAGAAACCTTAAGAAAAGAGGCTGAAGTACTACAGACTCGTATCCCCCACGAATCTTGCGTCTTGCTGTTCTTGTCCGGAGGTACAGTAGCGGAAGAAGAAACCGCACTGGACTTCTTCGCCGCTGCGATGATTACTGAGTCCGGGGGCGGATCAGCTCTGAGAAACAGAGGGTCCTCCTCTGGAGATTTGTATTTCTTCTGGATCCTCGCTGGAGCCGCTTTGACCGTTGCTGGAGTGTGGAATACCTCCATCACCGGATCTATAATGCCAGTCACTAACGGCAAAAGGGGTATAGGTGCCGACCTGTGATGCAGCGTTTCAAAAATCACTGAGGTCTTGACCTGCAGAGTTGTTAAGGGAACTCCCAGTTTTAGAGCCCCTCTATCCAGTATGTCCTGAAAGGTGAAGATATCATCGATCGGAGATACCCTTGATGGCGGGGAATCCGTCAGAGTGGGCGAGTACTCTCTATGGGAACGTGTAGGAGAAGAAGAGGTAGTAGGTGATCTTTGCTCTCTCCTCCTGTTCCTAGATCTTGATCTATGCCTGGTGGTTCGAACCCTGGAGCGTGATCTTTCCCTACAGCAAACAGGGGAGCGTGATCTTCCTTTGGATCTCACCGGAGAGCGGGACCGTTCTCTAGGCCTAGAGATAGGCTGCTGCAATCGAGACGCCGTCTCTTTGTCTGTAGCCCAGTGCTGCAGCGGTGCATACCATCGTGGAGACAGTCTGACGGTAGGAGTCTGCTGTACAACGTCCCTCACTGGAGAGCGTGCAGGTGTTGCATCCTTTCGCCCCTGTGGAGTAGGTGAAGGAGAGTGCCATGATCCTTCGCCTCCCGACATGTAAATGTAATGTAAAATCACACTTATATAGCGCTGCTATCGCTCCAAGGAGCATCTTGGCGCTCACATCCAACCCTGCTGGAAAAGGTTGGTGGACAGAAGGCAACTTCAACGTAATTGCAAGCTCTACACTAATGCCCTACAAGCCGCATCCGAAAGTGAGAAGATCCAAGTCTTCAAAGATTTCCTAAATTCGCTCTCCTTGGCTGTACGCCAAAGATGAGCTGGCAATTTATTCCAAGCTCTTGCTCCTAATACAAAAAGAGATTTCCCCCCTTTGGTGGTCAATCTGAATCTGGGAGTTACCAAGAGGTTTTGATTGGCAGACCTCAAACAGCGTGCTGGCAGATAACATTTGAAGCCATTAGACAGATATCTTGGTCCTTGGAGCTGGAAGGCTCTAAAGGTGATGACAATCACTTTAAATAGGACACGCTTATGGATGGGTAACCAATGTATGATCTTAAGTGCAGCCGAGGCGGATGATCTTCTCGGCCAGCAAAGTACCAGGCGGGCAGCAGCATGCTGGACTATCTGCAGCCTATGGAATACTGCTTTGTTGGTACCTGCATATAGGCTGTTGCAGTAGTCCAGTCTAGATGTTATCAATGCTACTGCCACTGTTTTCCTGGCTGCAAGAGGAAGAAGATCAAAAAACTTCCTCAATGATTTAATGATCTGAAAGCAGGAGCTAGCCACACCTACCGCTTGCTGCTTAAATGATAATTGGTCATCAAATTTGATGCCCAGATTTCGTGCAGAGGAGATGGTACTAGGGGGAGCTTTGGCATCTTCAGGCCACCATTGTTTAGGGGAGAACAGATTTTGAGATCCAAAGGGTAGTATTTCTGTCTTCTCTGAGTTACACTTGAGGTGATTGTTGTTCAGCCACTCAAATGTAGCCATAAGACAGCTCTTCAGGTTCTCCTCAGCACCAGACAGCTCCCTATCCAACACTAGGATCAGCTGAGTATCGTCAGCGTACGATATGGTATTAATCTGGTAGGAGGCGATTAGCTCAATTAGGGGTACCATATAAAGGTTAAAGAGTACAGGGCTCAGGCTTGAGCCCAGCGGGACTCCTGAGCTGATGACTTTTTCTTCAGATTTGAAGTCGCCTAATACTGTAACCTAACGTCTCTGGGTGAGGAAATTTTTAAGCCATGCCAGTACCACTCCTCCAATACCTGCTTTACCCAGACGGCCAACCAAGATAGAGTGTGAGACCGTATCGAAGGCCGCCGATAGATCGAGTAAAATCAGGACGGCCTTCTTCCCTTGGTCCAGTGCCATTCGTAGTGTCTCCGCCGTAAACAAAAGGGCAGATTCCGTCGAATGCTTCGATCGAAACCCTGATTGATTGGAGTGCAGGATATTAATCTCCTCCAGAAAATTCGTAAGTTGTTTATTAACGAATTTCTCAGATTGAATACCGCAGGGAGTAGGGAAATAGGTCGCAGGTTGGACAGGGTGGTTGGATCTGGTAGGGCTTTTTTCTGAAGTGGCATGACCCCTGCGCACTTCCAGTCACCTGGGATTTCTGCCGTAGCCAGTGAAGAATTAATAATACTATTGATGGTTGGATTTATCTCCTCAACCAAAGTCCGCAGAACCATAGGCGGGCAGGGATCAAATGGAGATCCAGATTTTATTGAGGAAATGGCCTGATAAAAGTCCTCCAGGGAGATGGGCGAGAATGAATCAAAACGTGGGAAGTTCGTTGCCTCAGGGCCTATCCTCGTTGTTTCTACGTTTATCGGAGTAGATGGCATAGAAGGGAAATGCTTAACAATATCGGAGATTTTCTTCTCAAAATAATCAGCTATGGCATTACAGAGCGGGAGAGAGGGGGGAATTTTCTGAGAGAGTGCTGTAGGGTTGGTGAAGCTGTTAACTATCTTAAAGATCTCTTTCTGTCCCTTGTCAGAGGAAGAAATGACCTCTAAGTAGTATGTCTTTTTTGACAGCTTGATTCGGCATGGTAGTTCCTTCGTGCAGATTTATATATATCACGGGCAGCCGCCTCGTAATTTCTTCGCCACTTCCGCTCAAGTGATCTCACTTCACCTAACTCAATTTTTAAGGCTAATGAAAACCATGGAGCACTCTTTCTGGTTTTGGTGCAGCTTGAGTTATTGTGCTTCTTCAATATGTCCAAGGACGCACCAAAAGTTGCCAGCCACTCACAGTATTGCTGATTATCTGTTAGAGTGTGACCTGTTAATGCGGGTTTACTAACTAAATTTCTCCAATAGATCTGGCCGTTTAAGGGCATTTATCCAATCTGGTTTACGGCTAACAGAGCCAGTTTTCATACATTTCGCCGAGGCCTTCTGTTTCACAAGGAGGTCGAATGGGATGAGTTTGTGGTCCGACCACGTTAAAGTAAAGGGGGGATTAACCACCAAACAGTCAGAATTAGAACAAATACAATCTAAAACATGGCCTGCTGTATGAGTAGGTTCCAGTGTTAACAAAGTCAGGCCCAGTATATTAATAATGTCCATAAAACCAATGGTACCTGGTTCATTAGGGGAATCTAAATGAAGGTTAAGATCTCCCAGCACCGTGCAGTGGGCAAACCTAAGTGTGAGTTCGCGCAACACATCTCCAACGCTTTCCAAAAAGTCAGTGGGTGGGCCAGGTGGGCGATAGATCAAGGCCCCAGAGAAGGAGAAGGAGTCATGGATGGTAAGGCAGAATGCCATAGCCTCAGCTCCCTTAATGTCTGGCAACTCATACGTAGTGCATTTAAAAGCACTTCGATAAATGATTGCCAGGCCGCCTCCCCGTTGTAGGGGTCTATCTAAACGCTGAATAGAAAAGGTGTGTGGGAGAGCTACTGCTAAATCCGGGTTGCTCCATGGACGGAGCCAGCTTTCCGTGACCAACAACCAGTCTAGGTTGGTTTCAGTAATCAGGTCATGAATGTGCTGTGCATTTTTGCACATTGACCTAGCATTAATAAGTCCCCCTCGTAATACAGTAGGATGGATATCGTCCTGGAAGCCTGACTCAGAGGTAAACTTCGCCTTGCAATGATGGCAACAAACTGAGCCATCCCACGTATCTGGGAATAGGGTATCGTGGCAAGAGGAGGAGCACTTATCAAAAGAGCCTAGCCAGTCCCTGGACTTAACAAAACTGTTAGTCCCAGAACCAGCGTACATTGCCTCCACCACAGCCTCGACGCTGACAAGCGCAGACGGGCAGGACTCTGGCTGGACTCCGGCGTGAGTACGGCGTGCCCGCTGCCCGTTACCGCTGCGCGTCGTCATGGCAGGTTTAAATGCGGAATGGTCAGCCTACCGGAAGACTAGGGCGCTCACCAAAATGGCGCCGCGAGTATGTCCCTGCCTACCCCTAAGATGGCTGAAAGGGAGTGTGGAGCAGCAACTAACCCGCTAAAACAGCGGTGAGGGTGCCAATTATAGTGGAAGTCAGCGCTATATGTGTGCAATCAAATGCGAGGATAAAGTAACTTTATTAAAATCAAAATACAGCAATTTTTAAAAAACGCTCGTGCTACCGCGATTTTAATGGCTGATAGCACGTAATGCAGAGCTAGCGCCGCGTAACAAAATTAGTACCTTTGTCCAAGGCCGGGCAGGCGGTAATGATCAATCAATCAATCAGAACATTTATATAGCGCACTACTCACCCGGAGGGTCTCAAGGCGCTGGGGAGGGAGGTCCGCTACTGCTCGAACAGCCAGGTCTTGAGCTGCTTCCTGAAGGCGAGATGGTCTTGGGTCAGGCGGAGGTGGGTCGGGAGAGAGTTCCAAGTCTTGGCGGCCAGGTAGGAGAAGGACCTTCCTCCTGTTGTGGCTCTTCGGATGCAGGGGACGGCGGCGAGGGCGTCGCTGGTCGATCGAAGCTGGCGGGTGGGAGTGTAGAAGTTGAGGCGGCTGTTGAGGTATCTTGGGCCTTGGTTGTGTAGGGCTTTGTGAGCGTGGGTGAGGAGGCGGAAGGTGATTCTCTTGTTGACCGGGAGCCAGTGCAGGTCTCTCAGGTGTCCGGAGATGTGGCTGTGTCGGGGGATGTCGAGGATGAGTCTTGCTGAGGCGTTCTGGATCCGCTGAAGTCTCTTCTGGAGCTTGGCGGTGGTTCCGGCGTAGAGGGCGTTGCCGTAGTCCAGTCGGCTGGTGACGAGGGCCTGGGTGACCGTCTTCCTGGTCTCGGTGGGGATCCACCGGAAGATCTTACGTAGCATGCGCAGGATATTGAAGCAAGACGAGGAGACGGCGTTGACTTGTCTGGTCATGGAGAGGGAGGTGTCCAGGATGAAGCCCAGGTTGCGTGCGTGGTCTGTCGGTTTGGGTGCGCTGCCCAGGGCGGGGGGCCACCAGGAGTCATCCCAGGCGGAGGATGAGGAGCCTAGGATGAGAACTTCCGTCTTGTCTGAGTTCAGTTTCAGGCGGCTGGTCGTCATCCACTCGGCTACGTCTGTCATCCCTTCGTGTAGGTTGGCTCTGGCAGTGGCGGGGTCGTTGGTGAGGGAGAGGATCAGCTGAGTGTCGTCGGCGTAGGAGATGATGTTGAGGTTGTGTTGGCGTGCGATGGCCGCAAGGGGGCTCATGTAGACATTGAAGAGGGTGGGGCTGAGTGATGAGCCCTGAGGAACGCCGCAGATGACTTCGGTGGCTTCTGAGAACGGGGGAAGGTGGACTCTCTGTGTCCTTCCGGCGAGGAAGGAGATGATCCACTCCAGTGCCTTCTCCTGGATTCCGACGTTGCTGAGGCGCTGCACTAGGGTGCGGTGGCAGACAGTGTCGAATGCCGCTGAGAGGTCCAGGAGGATGAGGGCCGCTGTTTCTCCGTTGTCGAGCAGGGCTCGGATGTCATCGGTGGTTGGCCCGGACGCCAGACTGCGAGAGGTCGAGGGATCCATTCGTCTCGCGGAAGGCGGCCAGCTGCTTGTTGACGGTCTTCTCGATGACTTTGGCCGGAAACGGGAGGAGCGAGATGGGGCGGTAGTTTTTGAGTTTGGTGGGGTCCGCTGATGGTTTCTTCAGTAGAGCGCTGAGTTCGGCGTGCTTCCAGCTCTCAGGGAAGGTAGCGGTGTCGAAGGAGGAGTTGATGATGTCCCGCAGGTGGGGTGCGATGACAGCGTCGGCTTTGTTGAAGACGTGGTGGGGGCAGGGGTCGGTTGGGGATCCGGAGTGGATGGTGTTCATCGTGCGGATGGTGTCTTCGGTGCTGATCGGGGTCCAGGCGTGGAGGGTGGTGGTGGGGTATTGTGGTTGCGGTCGTGGGGAGCGTTGGTTGGGTGCTGAAGCTGTTGTGAATGTCGGCGATCTTGTTGTGGAAGTAGGAGGCGGGGGAGTTGCAGAGGTCTTGAGATGGGGTGATGTCGTTGTTTCGGGCGTTGGGGTTGGAGAGCTCTTTAACGATGTTGACGGGTTGGGGGGCGTGGCCAAGAGCCGATCATGGCGGACGTGTAGTCGAAGAGCTCCGTCCTTAGCTCTCGAAACTAGCGAATTATCCTGACTGCCTGCAGTGCAACCCACCTTGATATTGTGCCCGGAGCCTCGGGAGGTGAGCGGCGAGCAGTGACGGTGAGCCGCCTCCCTCGGACACCGCCGGAGACTCTGGGGGACTGCGGCGATTCCTGGGGACTGCTGCATCGTGGTGAGCCGCGGCCTCGATTGGCCTGGTAACCGGGTTGCCGCCAGGTGCCGGCGGACTGCGAAGGGGGCCCCGGAAAAGAGCGGGACACGGAGCTTGACAGCGCGCCCAATATCAGCGGCGGGCGCCTGCTCCAGCTACCACCACACTGTTCCCCCCGCACTGAAGACCCCAGAGAGACCCGTCCTGACCTGTCTACCCCGCCCGCAGCTGAAGGGACACCGGGACCGGCCCAGCGCCCGCCTATACAACGCGGATGCGCTCACGCTCGCCTGAGTGCCGGTAAGGAGTGAGGGACTGGGGGAACGGGAAAGAGAACACTGGCACCCGGGAGTCCGAGGCCACTGCCTGAGTCATACGGCGGCCGCACGACGCGATCCGGCGCCGCGGCGGTGCTACAGGCGCCATCTTTCCTTCACCCTGGGTCCCGAACTCCTTGAGAAACTGGTGCGACGCCTTACCCTACCCGAAGCACGCTGCGACAACAAGGGAACCGTGGCACTGGGGACATCTTGCAACACCTGCACGGCCCCTGTACCCAATACCACAGGAGGGGCCCCTGAGCACCATTGAGGGGTCCAGCTGCACGACGGCTCACGTGGCGGGCCGCTAACTACAAGATCCCTTCTGCTGGGTCGGGCGTGTGGCGCTTCCCTTCCTTCCCGCTTCTGACGGACCCCCACCTGCGGTCCATAGCCCATACTCGTCACCTCACCGAGGTCAGAACTATAGCCACACGAAGGATCCCTCACAGGGCGCCACCACACCCACCAGAGGCGCTACCATAGCCACAGCACCATTGACTATGCTTGATCTGGGGACTTACTCTGCACTTGCCTCCTCCACGTTGGCACTGGTGGCTGCATAGACGCCCTTGCCCTATAACACTGTGTGTAGCAAGCTGTACAGGCTGGGAACAGTGAGTGCGCTTCATACAACGCCACCCTGCATACTAGATCGATGGGGAGGCACAGGGGCAAGGCCCAAGACCACGGTGCATCGACGGACATGCAATCCAACGGCTCGGAGGACCCACTAGCCTCCTCAAATGTGGACATTATCCCGCCGACAGGGAAAGGATCCCAGGACGGCAAACTGGATCTCATCCTCAATGAAATACGTGCCACACGGGAGGCACTGGAATCACGTATAGACAGCATGGCGACGGGCCTCTCCTTGCTCCGAGCAGATCATAACAAACTTGCGGAGCGAGTCTCGGAGCAAAAACTAGCGCTGAACGATCTCATACCTCAGCAGACGGAACACTCTACGAAGCTGGAAGGCATGGAGAAACAACTCAAACAACTGTGGGAAAAGGTGGATGATGCGGAAGGACGAGCCCGCCGTAACAACGTCCGCATCCTAGGCATTCCTGAACGAAGCGAGGGGAGAGACCCTACCCAATTTGTGGAAGACTGGCTAAGGAAAATGGTGGGTCCGGAAGATCTTACCGCCCTATACAGCGTGGAACGGGCACATAGAATGCCGTCGAGACCTCCACAACCGGGAGCGCCCCCACGTCCCTTAATCGCGCGCCTTCTTCACTACAAGGACCGTGACACTGTGCTGAGAGTGGCCCGAGAGAAAGCGCTGATACGCTATGAGGACAAGAATGTCTCCGTATATCCTGACTTCACACCCACAGTACAGCAAGCCAGGTCCACCTTCATGAGGGTGAAGCGCAAATTACGGGAGAGAGACTTGAAATATGCCCTCCTGTTCCCCGCTTGCCTCAAGATTCTACATGGTAACAAATCACACTTCTTCGACTCGCCGGAGGAGGCGGAGGAGTGGATGGAGATAACGCTGACACCACCGGCCTCGCAGGACCCATTTGCCGACACCAGAAGCGACAGACATCGGAGTCCGCCCGACTGGAGACACACCGCTTCCAACACTGGACAAGCCCCCTCGTCGAGGTCGTCACCGAGGGAACAAGCTGCAAAGGACCGCTTAGCAGATCAATCATCAGTGGTGCAACTGACGGAGGAGGCACTCGCCGCTCACGACGCGGGCACAGCCAGGGACCAGACCAGCACCTCTGACACACACACCGAGGTGTCAGGATCAGCGGACAGCCTGCAACTGTTCCCCAAGATCACGGCACAGATGGCAGAAGAATTTTGAGCAGCAGCACTTTGAACAATATCCGGGTGGTAATGTATGAACGATCTCACTCTCTGCACAAAGGTGGGTTGCCGGAGGGTTTGGTTTACTGAGGGCTACCATGCCACCGCAGGCCAGACACGAGTGGTCTACTCCCCCCACCACATGCACATGGAACTGTTTGACTTATGCCCACGTTGGGCATCTTGGTTCGGCTCCCGAGCCCGTTGCCCTGGGGACCTTAATGTTAAGGGGTTAACTGTTTGCACGACACTCCTCTCCTGTAGTAAGATGTATCTGGCATGGGCACCCATGAGCTCAACATTGCTGCATTGCACGGTCAGTCATGGGGCCACTTAATGTTTATAACTTGTGCACCTGGAATGTGCGGGGCATGGGCTCGATTCACAAGAGACACAGGTTACTGGCTCAACTCAACCGTAGGGGAATCATGATAGCTTGCCTGCAGGAGACACACTTGAACTGTTCTGAAAACATGAAACTACGCAAGAAATGGAGAGGGCAACTCTTCGTTATGTCCTATTCAGCATTCTCTAGGGGGGCAGCTATTTGGCTTCGTAATTCTGTTCCCTTTAAACCGATAGAGCAGAGAATTGACAAGGAGGGTAGATATGTGTTTGTAAGGGGTTTATTGGATGGGGATGCAGTTGTGATTGGTTGTGTGTATTCACCGAATTCAGGCCAATCGGAGTTTTTGGTAAATGTCAATGGGGTCCTTGCGGATTGGGCAGATCATCAATGGGTGATTCGAGGGGATTTCAACGATGTGTTAGGTGTTGCTCTAGACAGGTCACACCCCCCACTGCATGCCACGGAAAGCAGGAGACAGGCGGACGCACTGGCACAATGGGCGGAGGGATGGGATTTGGCGGATGCATGGCGCAGTACACATCTGCTGGACAGGGAATATACCTTTTTCTCCCCACCGCACCAACTGCACACCAGAATAGACCGTATATTTTGCTCCCGTTCCCTAATGGGGTCGATTGTCCAGGCCCAGCACATGGGGAAGACCCTCTCAGATCATAACCCTGTCGAGCTTACTTGGCAATGGGGCCGACTACTGGCTCCCATCCCGACTTGGAGATTACCCACGGAACTACTTGAAGACACGGTCTTCAGGTCGTCCTTGTCAGACGCCATTGAGTCCTACTTCGACACGAACACTAATACCGCCAGCTCCCGACAAACAGAGTGGGACACCTTCAAAGTCTTCATCAGAGGGGAGGCGATGACCACCCGGGTGGGCAGGAGGAGGGAAGTGATCGATAATCTAAAAGAAGTAGAAGGTAAATTGGCAACACTAGAGAGTGAAGTTGCGGGCATGAACACACACTTCACACCACTGCAGGACGCACATATAAAACACGCTGAACTGCTAGAAGACCTGAGATTATTAGATTACAAGGAATACACTAATAGACAGCATACACAGGTGGATAGATCGGGCCCCCTGCTGGCCTGTATTATACGAGACTCCCCAGTGTACCATCCAATTTTGGAAATATTAGACCAGGCAGGAATGCTGGCTTCGACTCAAGTAGGAATCAACACTGCATTCAAAGACTACTACACCACACTCTATGGCCCCCACCAACGCCTCTCCAAGTCCGCACTAGAGGGATTTATGAGGGATTTAGAACTACCCCAACTCACCGACAGGCAAAGCAAGGACTTGAAGCACAATATTACTGTCGCGGACATGAGACAAGTGATACACGCTCTTCCGAGGAGCAAGGCCCCTGGGACGGACAGCCTTCCGGCCGAGTTCTATGCCACGTTCATAGACCTCATAGCCCCACGCTTACACACTATTTATCTGGAAGCGTTGCGGACTAACTCCTTACCGCAGTCTTCCCTACAAGCATTAATAACTTCCCTCTTAAAACCGGGTAAAGATGGAATGCACCTGGCTAACTACAGACCCTTATCTCTCCTTAACACCGACTATAAGATACTGAGCAAGGTGCTAGCGACGCGATTGGCACAATACCTTCCGCAACAGATCCACCCTGACCAGTGCGGTTTTGTACCGGGAAGGAGCACGGCCATGAATCTTGGAAGACTTGCCCAGCTGATGCTACGAGACCCGGCGGACTTGGGCTCCGAGGGCTGCATCTCGTTGGATCTGAAACAGGCCTTTGACTCCCTCAGATGGGATTTCATGTTTGCTACGCTCGCGAAATTCGGGATTCCACCCGAATATATCGCCTGGGTCAAACTACTATACACCCGCCCACGGCTCGGGTGCGCACATCCAAACACATTTCAGGACCAATAGCCATAGCAAGAGGCACCAGGCAGGGTTGCCCACTCTCCCCGCTCCTATTCATCCTGGCCCTTGAACCACTGCTCTGTAAACTCCGGCCAGCGGCTCCCCGCTGTGGCATTCGGAGAGGTGGGACAACACATATAGTGTCCGCCTATGCCGACGATATTATCCTGTATCTCCATGATCTACGGGGCAACCTGGATCCTATACCTAAAATATTCGAGGACTTCAGGTCATTGTCAGGCCTCACCATAAGCGAACCCAAGTCCTACGGGTTCACCTTTGCTGCCACTGGCTCGTCCGCTCCATTATCCTTGACGCCACATACATTTCAAATGGCAGACACCACCTTCCGATATCTCGGGATACAAATTTACAGGGATGCCGAAGTAATGATAGATGGCAACCTCGGAAGAGCTATGAGAGCACTGAAAACACAAATACAATTTTGGCTGTCATTGCCCCTATCGGTAGCCGGCAGAGTGGCCATCTCCAAAAAGGTAATGCTTCCCCGCCTCATTTACTATTTCACCAACTTGCCATTCCTGATCCCTGCCACGATGTTTAAAACACTAGATACACTCCTCACGGAACTCGTATGGGGACCAGGGCGAAGGCAAATAGGCCTTGCTAAACTGCAGCTCACCTCCGGAATCGGAGGCATGGGAGTACCAGACTTCAGGGCCTACAACTTCGCATGTCAGCTGCAATGGCTGGCCTATTGGCTAGCGGGTCGGAACCTACATGAGATTAACATGACGGAGGAAGATCACTCTAAAGGGAAAATTCATGTTTTGCTATTGCCCCGCTCTGAACTGCCGAGAGACACCCCACCGCTTCTCCGACTTGCAGTCCAATACTGGCGGAAGGCGTTGAAATACACGACCCCGACGACATCCTATGCCCCCACAATTCCACTATTGGGTATCCCACTGGAGTCGGGACCACTCACAACACACAAACTTATGTCATGGCACGACGCTGGGGTGACACATATAGGAGACCTTTTTGCTGAAGGACAAATGCTGTCCTTTGAAGACTTCAGGGCCACGCATGGTGTCCCCGGGGGATCGTTCCTCCTGCATGCTGGCCTTCGACATTATGTAACGAGAAGGTGGGCACATGAGGGAGTGGAACCACCCACAAACCCCTTGCCAACGATGCAGTATCTCATGGGACGGGAAGCCACCTAACTAAATGGCTCACTGCTAGCATCAGAACAGGGAGAGCGGTCTCACTGTCGCCTCTCAGGACAAAGTGGGAAGGTGATATAGAGAGGCCACTAAGGGACAAGGAATGGGAACATATACTCCAATTTCCCAAAAAGGTAGCCAGGAACCCCAAGTTTAAGTTCATCCAGCTGATGCTGCTACATAGAGCTTATTTAACGCCACACCGCATACACGTTATGTTCCCTAACGCTTTCGACGCATGCCCCCGATGCGCCGCAGATGACGCATCTCTGGTACACATGTTGTGGAAATGCCCCAAACTTGGCTATTACTGGACCACTATTAATGAGCTGCTCACCGGAGCAGGCGCCTTGCCACAAACGCTCACTCTAGAATATGCACTCCTGGGGCTGAGACCAGCGGCGCGTACAAGGAGTGTGGCAACACGTTTTACTGACATGGCCATATTGCTGGCGAAACGTGCAATCACGATGAGGTGGAAATCACCCAGGCCACCTGATCCTGAATTATGGAAAGCGGAAGTGACACGTTGGGGCAAAGCGGAGGGTGAAGCACTACAGCGAGAGGAACGTAGGGGCCTTAGGAAAACGCCGATTTCACTGGACTGGTTTGCCATACTGGGGATGTTCGAAGCAGGGGACGATGGGGATTCTAATGATTCGATACCAATACATTAAAATGTGTCCTACCTTTAATGAGCTTCCATGTACCGTTACCAAACGTGGTGCACTAGACAATGGTACGGGAGATCCCGTGATGTTCATGCTTATGCCTCTGTCTGACTGTATGGAATGCTACTTCTGGGAAAAACTGAAATATGGGTGCAGCCATGTACAACCTGATATGTACGCGCATAAAGTAGGAGTGTCGGGAGGGATTTTTGAGGGTGGAGGGAGGGATTATTCCGGTTCTTACGGGGTTTGTACACTTACTCAGAAACACAACATAATCAAAAATGTATAATGTAACTGCTATTATCGTGCATATAGGAGCATGTCTCATTCTGGTTCAGTAATACAATAATAACTCTGTACTGTTGCTCTGATCACTATGCTAATAAACAGATAAAAAAAAAAAACGATGTTGAAGAGTTCCTTGCTGTTGTGTGCGTTGTTGTCCAGTCATTCCTTGAATGCAGTTTTCTTGGTGGCGTGGATCAGTTGATGGTGTTTTCGGGTGGCGAGCTTGAGGGTGGTCATGTTGTCTGGCGTAGGGTCTCTGCGCCAAGCTCTCTCGAGGGCTCAGCAGTTCTTCTTGGAGCTCTTGAGTTCGTCGGTGAACCATGGTGCTTTCTTGCTGCCGGGTCTGCTAGGCGGGGTCCTCAGTGGGGCGAGGTCGTCTGCGCAGCTGCTGATCCACTTTGTGAGGTTGTCGGCGGCCTGGCTGGGGTTCTCTGAGCTGATGGGGGGGGTGCTGGCTCAGGGATACGGCGAGCTGGTCGGCTGTGAACTTGTTCCAGCTTCTGCGTGCAATCTGTTGCTGGTGGACCGTTGTTTTTCTGAAGCTGAAGTGGATGCAGCTGTGGTCCGTCCAGTGGAGTCCAGTGGCGTGGCTGAAGACGATGTCCTTGCTGGAAGAGAAGACGGGGTCGAGTGTGTGTCCGGCGTAGTGAGTGGGGGTGGTCACCAGCTGCTTGAGACCGAGGTTGACGAGGTTGTCCAGCAGGGTGGTGGTGTTGCGGTCGTTGTTGTTCTCCAGGTGGAAGTTGAGGTCTCCGAGGAGGATGTAGTCAGCGGAGGGGAGGGCGTGCGGGCTGAGGAAGTCGGCGATGTCTTCGCTGAATTGTGTGCGTGGTCCCGGAGGTCTGTAGATGATAGTGCCTCTGAAGGTGGTTTTGGGGTCGGTGTGGATCTGGAAGTGCAGGTGCTTGGCGGTTGTCAGGGTGTCGTTGGTGTTTGTCGTGATGCGGATGGTGTTCCTGTGGATGATGGTGATGCCTCCTCCGGTCTGGTTGCCGCGGTCCCTCCGGGTGATCTTGTATCCGTCCGGGATGGCAATGGCGATGTCGGGTGCTGAGGAGGCGTTCATCCAGGTTTCCGTGAGGAAGGCAACGTCTGGAGATGTGGTGTCAAGGAGGTTCCAGAGTTCGACGGCGTGTCTGTGGACGGAGCGAGTGTTGAGCAGGATGCACTTCAGGTGGTTGCTGTTGGTGCTCGGCTTGGTGGGAGCTGGTGTGGTGCAGGTCCGGATGCAGGTGAACTTGCAGGAGGGGCAGCTGAAGGGTCCGTGGGTTCGTCTCGGGGTGGCACGGTAGCATCCCGGGGTTCGGCCGGTGTTGAGTTTGGTGGAGTCGTAGGTCCGGCGGGTGGGCTGGTGAGTGCGGGAGCCAGGGGTCCTGGAGCTGGCCGCGGTCCAGGCGCGGACGGGCGCAGACGGGCTTACCTTTGGCGCACCTTCGGCGCGCAATCGGCGCGTACGCGCGGTCGCCATTTATGGCGAAGTGGAAGGGAGGGAGGAGCAGCTGGGAGGCGGGAGCGGGGAGGGCACAGAAGGCAAAGGGGGCGTGGCCGCGAGCACAGCGGCGGGAAGCGGGGAGCGGGTCACAGGGGCAGAGCGAGGTGACCGGCGCAGGGGGAAAAACACAATAAAACAGTCACACAGCAGTAACAAGGCAACAAGGAAACCAAAGGACAGGGCACAAAAGTACAGTAAAACAACAGTAAACCAACAGAAAAACGGCAGCAAGGCGACAAAGGACGAGAATTACAGCGGGGGGCGGGGTCCATGGGGCAGGCTCAGCGAGGCTGAGGGCGGCAGCGGGAGGGAGTAGCACACGCTACAGTGGTGGCCGTGCGGCGCGGGAGTGTTCTGAGAACAGGTCCTGAGAAGTGATCGTCTTATATGCGGAATGGTAAGCCTACCGGAAGACTAGGGCGCCCACCAAAATGGCACCGCAAGTATGTCCCTGCCTACCCCTAAGATGGCTGAAAGGGAGTGTGGAGCAGCAACTAACCTGCTAAAACAGCGGTGAGGGTGCCAATTATAGTGCAAGTCAGCGCTATATGTGTGCAATCAAATGCGAGGGTAAAGTAACTTTATTAAAATCAAAATACAGCAATTTTTAAAAAACGCGCGTGCTACCGCGATTGTAATGGCTGATAGCGCGTAATGCAGAGCTAGCGCCGTGTAACAAAATTAGTACCTTTGTCCAAGGCAGGGCAGGCGGTAATGATCGTCTTATATGCGGAATGGTCAGCCTACCGGAAGACTAGGGCGCTCACCAAAATGGCGCCGCGAGTATGTCCCTGCCTACCCCTAAGATGGCTGAAAGGGAGTGTGGAGCAGCAACTAACCCGCTAAAACAGCGGTGAGGGTGCCAATTATAGTGCAAGTCAGCGCTATCTGTGTGCAATCAAATGCGAGGGTAATGTAACTTTATTAAAATCAAAATACAGCAATTTTTTAAAAACGCGTGTGCTACCGCGTTTTTAATGGCTGATAGCGCGTAATGCAGAGCTAGCGCCGTGTAACAAAATTAGTACCTTTGTACAAGGCAGGGCAGGCGGTAATGATCGTCTTATATGCGGAATGGTCAGCCTACCGGAAGACTAGGGCGCTCACCAAAATGGCGCCGCGAGTATGTCCCTGCCTACCCCTAAGATGGCTGAAAGGGAGTGTGGAGCAGCAACTAACCCGCTACAACAGCGGTGAGGGTGCCAATTATTGTGCAAGTCAGCGCTATATGTGTGCAATCAAATGCAAGGGTAAAGTAACTTTATTAAAATCAAAATACAGCAATTTTTAAAAAACGCGCGTGCTACTGCGATTTTAATGGCTGATAGCGCGTGATGCAGAGCTAGCGCCGCGTAACAAAATTAGTACCTTTGTCCAAGGCCGGGCAGGCGGTAATGTTCACACAAATGATCACACCGGGGCCGGAAGACGACCTTATTGAGGAAGACAGGCTCAGAGGAGAAGCAGTGAGACTGTGAGAACCACGATGCTCTGGAGTTCTCTTCCTCTTGGCAGCGTGACTGATAGGAGAGCCCTGGTCCCCTTCCGCAGCTGAAGCTGTTCTGGAGGACCTCTGAGATGTAGGCCCATGACTCGAAGAAGGAACCCGCCGGCTCGAAGTCTCGGTGTGTTGCGCCACCACTGGCTGATGAATCTGAAGAGACTGCGCTGGAGTCCCATGTCTCGACGTCGAACGCCGGTGAGGCGACGTCGACGGAGGCCTTCTTGACGCCGAGCGCCTGTGACTGGATGCAGACGGAGTATGCTTGGTCGCTGAATGCCCTCGACTGGACTGCGACGGATGTCTCGACGACGAACGACGATGACCTGTCGATGATGTTGAATGCCTTGATGTCGAGCGTCGATGGCTAGACGCCGAAGGAGGATGCCTCGACGTCGACCGTCGATGATGGGACGGCGACGGAGGGTGCCTCAACGTCGATCGCCGACGGCCTGGCGACGACGGAGGATGCCTCGACTTCGAGCGTCGATGATGGGATGCCGATGGAGGGTGCCTCGACGTCGAGCGTCGATGATGGGACGCCGACGGAGGATGCCTCGACGTCGAACGCCGGTGACTAGGCGTCGACGGAGGCTTCGACGTCGAAGACTGGACCTGAGGCTTCGACGACAGAGATCTTGACGTAGATCTTCTACGCTCCAACGTCGACCTCTCCCTCGACGCTGCACGTCGCCCGGTTGACGGCAGAGGAGTTACCTTGACTCTCGACGCTGAAGTCTTCACCGTCGAGGGGAGTTGACTCGTCGTCGGTGGAACCTTCGACGCCGTTCCGTACGTTGACTGCGCCCTCTGTTTTTTCTGTTTTCTGTCTCTTTGGAGACCTACCTCTCTCAGAAAGTCCATTAATTCAGATTTTTTTCTCTGTCCTTGAGAGTTCTACTTGACAAGGACTTGCAGTGATCACAGATTTCTGAAGAATGAGAGTCAGGAAGACAGAGGATACACACAGGATGTGTATCAGTCTTAGCTTTCTTCTTCCCACAAGAAGGGCAGGGATCAAAAAGCGAAGGCATTTTTGACCAAACATTAACCTTTTTTGAGCCCAAAAAAGGTAGCACTAGCTCTCTAAGGCTAAAAGCCGTCGAGTGAATACTAAAATTGAAGGAAAACACCAAATAATTTTGACAGAAAGTCAAAAAAAAAGGTGGGAGCTGTTTAACCAGGGTCCTGACTGAAAGAGCCAGAAAGAACAACTGACCTAACTGTCACCCCTGAGGCATGATGGGAAGCCTGGGGTCATGGCTGCCTTAAAGGCACGGTGCCAGTTTTAACTGAAAATGCTTTCAGTTTCTGTGTTATTCACTTTTCAATGCAGTTTATGGCTGACAATGTCTTTTATGAGCAATTTGCAAGATTTATGAGTGTTTTTACTCATTAAAACACAAAGTTCAAGGACTATTTGACCTAATGTGTTCTTTGTTTCCTTTTCTAATTGCTGTACATATACAAGTGTTTATATTGTCTAGCCTTGGTTTTGGAACTGTATTGGTGTGAGAAAAATGATATATGTATTTACATATATTTGGTACGAGATATATGTGTTTTTTACATATATATTTTTATATTGTTTCCGGGGTCCCGCACATGGGCGGGAATATTCAGTACTTATGACTATTGATGAGGATCTCCTGGAAGAGAATAAGTGAATTAGGTAAGAGAGAGGACGAGTCTCAGAGCATCCTACCATGAATAAAGAAAGTCTTATGCATGAATACTTCTAAGGGCTAGCAAGACTCCTGTAATGGAAAGTGTAGATCAAGAAAGACATGGAATCCCCAAAAATAGCAGCAAGAGACAAATCTGCCCTGGATTAATTCCATTCCTTCAAGAGAAATTCCTGAGACATGGATGTCATTTAGCGGTATGTCCCTTGCGACCCCTGGCACCATTTGCGAGCTTTAGCATCAGCAGGGGTAAAATAAGTGGCAAGAACAGAAGCAGCTCGTCCTTATGGACGTCAGCAGGGGCTTCACTCACCAAGTTGTTTGTCAATTTTTTATTAAACTAATAGGGAATATTACATTATTTGCTGTTAGTTTATTAATACATTGAGTACAAATAGATGGAATATGACTTTCCCTGGCAGATTAGATATGTTAAAAAAAATGCTTTTAAATGTATGTATGTTGGGTTCGTGCTTGCACTTTTGAGCGTGTTTATGTAAAAGAGATTGTGTGCATGTGTGAATGTGTGTGCATGTGTGGGCAGAGTATGTGTGTGTTTATGTGTGAATGCATGTGTATGTATATGTATGTGTGAGTGAAAGTGAAGGTCAAGGGGTATGTGAAGTCACTTTCACTACCCATGGCATTTTGGTGAATTGATGGCCATGCTCCGAGAGTGGTACAACTCCACCGTTAAATGTATTAGCTCAAACTATTTTAATCATGGTGCACCTCTCTCTCAGCCCAGCGGTTCACAGAACCATCCATATCCCAATATGAACAAACATTGGCATAGCCAATAGGTCTCGCTTTTGGGACCTCATAAGTATTTAGTTATGCAGCACAATTTCCTTGGTGCAACATCATTAACTGTTGCATGGTTAAACACTTATAAGGCGCCAAAGGCGAGACCTATTGGCTATGCCAATGCTTTTTTTGCCAAAGTTAAAATGCCACAAAAAAACCTGAACACCATTTGTAGCATAAAAAGAATAAGAGCAAATGCTGCAATAGTGATAAAACGCCTAATCTAACCATACAGTGATGGAGTCAAAACAGTTGCAGCACACTGTTTAGAAAGAATTTCATAATGCAATGTTACTGTAAAAGAAAACTAGAATTGATGCTACACAATACAACCAAGCCGTCTGCTTAATGTAATGTGTAACCAAATGCACAAGTTACTTCCCTTCGGTAACGATACATCTGTAAAAAACAGTAGTTAGTGTTAGATTCCTTACCTTAGAATATCCCCAGGCGTCAGACTGGATCCAGAAAGTTTTCGTCAGCAGTACCCCTGCGCACCGCTAGGTGTCGTCTGCGGCTCCGCGTCCGTCGTCGGTGTCGTGATTGCCGGGATGACGTAGTCGGAGTACTTAGACGCGCTTTGACGTCAGTTCTGTACATTGCTTTCCGCGCCAGGAACGCAGAGCCATGATAGAAACCGACACTGGTGCTATAAAACTAGGGCCCTGAAAGGGATGACCTTAACCCTATATATCGGTTCTCAGAACGGGTAGAATGGGTGAGGCGGTAAGGAATCTAACACTAACTACTGTTTCTTACAGACATATCGTTACCAAAGGTAAGTAACTTGTGCATCTGAAAGAAACAGGTTAGTGTAGGAGAGTGGGGTCTGCAATCCTATGGTCACCCCCGATTTTTGCTTTTTGCTTCACTGGTTTAGGACTTTCCCTGGCTGTGGGCCTGCCAATCAGACCCACAGCCTAGCTGTTCTCTCTCTAAATTGACTCACATGTACCTTAGGTGCATTTACCAATTGGTACTGGGCCACCTTATCAGTCCCTGTACAGCATACCTTAGGTATCCAGGGCATAGGTGTACCCAGGGCCTACCAAGGGCTGCAGCATGTATTATGCCACCCCTGGCTGGCCACCCAAATCTGACACAATTGGCTGCACGACAGCTGGGGCAAGGTGGTGTAATCACCCTTTGCTTTAGATATAGTATCCCTATATCTAACCCTAAAATGGACACATGTATTCCTATCAGTCACTCCTATGGCAGGCCTTAACAATCCTGAAGGCAGAGTGCTTGGAATTATGTGAGATGGTGCTCTGGCATGAGCTGGGCCCGGTTGCAGCCTGCGGAACCAAGTCCTAATAGCTGTTCCATGATAACGCGTACCATATACTCTTAAATGCATTATAATCCTCGCGGTTATTTGCTAACTTTGGTATCGCTTTATCAAAACATGTCGAGTAAGGTGTCATACGAATTGGAATACTAACCCCTCGCCAATTCTGGCGACGGGGTTAGCATTCCACCCTTCTAGAGGGACACGACATGTATGTAACTGTGAACCCCGGTTAAAGTTAACTCGAGCCTCAGCATCACAAAATGGATGCTGCCACCACAGACACAAGTCTGACCTCCTGCTGCTGGGAGTCCTTCCAGCGTGGAGAGCTCGGACAAAGGGTTTCCTGTCAGGGGCAGTGCTAGCACCATCCCAGACAGGGTTTTGTGTATCCCAGGTAGGCAGGGCTGAGAGGAAGGTGACTGCAAGTGGCACCCCGGTGCTCACTGTGCATATGCCGGCTCAAACCAGTTCCAGGGGCACCCCAGCCCCTGAGCTGGGGAGAGACCGGACAAAGGAGAGGGGTGTAACCACCCCCCTCCTGGTCCCACCCATGGGCAGGACCGAGTCGCGTGCCAGCCCCTTTTCTTAGAATAAAGGTAGGAGCGGGCCCCCTTCCCAAATTAGATAATCTTGAATCTTGAACTACTTTCCACGAAAGGAACTCTTGACATTCTCTGAAGACTCTCCCTTGTGGCTAAGGAGTAGCCACCCTGCACCCGCAGGCACCACCTAAGCATTGCTGTTTGCTGCACGTCCATCCTTCGGATCAAGACTGACCAGCTCGACGAGACCTGGATTCCCTGGCATCTCTGACCTCTACCTGCATCATCAGCCCAGCTGAGATTCGTGGGTGTGACGAGACCTGAGGGACCGGCCATCTTCAAAACCTGCACAACGCTTAACCAGCGCGACCGCCGAGGGATCCTCGAGTGAGTGCACTGGGGTTTGAGAAGCCCCAGCCCAGAGCAGCTCCAGCACCGAAGTCCAGCCCCCCAGCATCCACGAGATCTGCGTGGGAACCTTCTGCTCTTCTGCTGCTTGCCACGTTGTCCGGTCACTTGCCCGTCGGCCAGTGACCCTCCTGACGACGTACTACGACGATTTCACCGCTGGTCTGGTTGCTCCAGACTGGCCCTTGCTCCCTTCCAAAAGAGGAGCACCCCGGACCCTCCTGGTCCACTCCAGACACCATCTTGACTCCACCGCGTGGGCTTGCCTTTGCCAAGGCTTGTCGCTCCAATCCTGGTTCCAGCATCGCCGACAGCAGACACCCTCGTGGGACAGCTCGCACCTCCAGCCTGGTCGCCGACAACACCTCCTTGCCCGTGTGACTGCAGAGCCCAGCGTCGCCCACTCACCTGATCGCGGTGATCTCATCCGGTGCCATCCTGGTGCCCACACAATCACTGGCTAGTGATTAAGAACTGAGTCCCCTCTGCTTTCAGGTCGTCTCCATCACCGATCCAGGCTTGGATCACACCGAACATCTTCACATCGCCTGCCAGCAACTTCTTCTTTCAGGCTCCATAGACTACAACGAGGATTCCCGACGTCTTTTGAACCCTATGCAGCCGCAGCCCCTGGGCTAGGTAACCCGAGCATTTCGGTGCTCCAACGCAGGTTCACTATATAAGTGTCCAGATCCTTTTTCGTTTTAAGTCTACCTAGTCGAATTCGTCCGGAAACAGTAACTTTAGAAATACTAGCCTCCATAGACTTTGTCCCGCATCCCGCGTGAGAGTGCACACTCTGCACCCGATCTCCCTAGGCCTCCTGCTCCTAACCTTAGTGTTCAGTAGGGTAGCCCTAGCGATCCTGAAGCCTCTGGATCTTGTTACTTACCTGCTAGTATTTCGCATTCCACTTTTAGTGTATATGGTTTTTCGTGCCCCTCGGGCACTTGTGTAAATTGTGCAACTTGAAGTATTTTCGTAAGAGTTTTGTATTGTGCTTAGCTCCCTGACTCATAAAGAGTTTAGGGTAGACTTGTTATAAATAAATATCTTTTATTTTCATAACAACTTGTGTGGTGTCCTTTCACTTGGTGTTCAAGGGGTATATGTGATGGTAAAACAATTGGCTTAACACGCCCTTTTGAGTTTAGCCTAAAGACTGCTTTTGTCCACGCTACTAGGATAGCTGGTCTATAAGGTTGACTTACAACCAATCATCAATAAGGGTCGTTTGGTATGATACACAGTGATCACTAGAATAGTGAGCACTATATATCAGGCCAACTTCTCACATTGGTGTGCAGCGGTTGGGATTTGAGCTTGCTGTTGTTTTATCACACACGTATCCTAAGAATATCATTTGAAAGATCACATAAGTACCAAGGTACATATAACTTAGCTTAGAATACGCTGAGTTCTACTGAACCAGCTGTTGTAGTGTAACAGGGCCTAGCACACCCTGACTACAACTCTTAGCAAGGGATCAGTAGGTAAACCCATAGTGTAGGTAAGTGCACCACTTACACCTCACTAGAAAAGCATGTCTACCACAGGAGGGAACACAGAGGGCCCCCTTGTAGTTGATGACCTTCCACAGGTTACTTCCAGATATGCAGCTCTTAGCTTCCAGGAGATGAGACAATTGCGTACCTCCAGGAAACTAAAACAGGGTTCTAACCCTATCACTCCTTTTCTGATAGGTCTCTTAGAGACTTATGATGCCAGGAGGGTTTCTAACACAGGCCCTTCGAATCCAGATGGGAGCATGCCCCCCTTAGAGGGAACCCTTGGGGACCCTGACCTCAACCTCAATGGAACAGAAAGTGAAGAGGAGGAAGAGGAACAGGAGTTGTCAGGGGATGAGGCAGACAAAGGTCAGGTAGTAGTCAGTAGGCTCACCAGGACCAACTTAAGCATGCATGAGAATGGAACTGGGGGACCCCCAGGCCCACTCTCAGGCAGGCTTAACATTGGGAGTAGACGAGTTAGGTCTCATTTCAGAGGCTCTAACAGATCTATTCATACCAATGGCTCTCATGCATCTTCTCACAGAGGGATGACATCCCCTCAGAGAAGAGAGCATGAAGCTAAGATTAGGGAAGTCAATCTGAGGATTGAGAGGGAAGAACTTGCCCTTGCCAAAGAGAGACTTGCCTTTGCCAGAGAGCAGAAATTGAGTGGGGCAGACCCCACTGGTGGCAGCATTATCCCTAGAGATAAGGACAGGAGTTTTGATACTAGACACCTGAGTAAAATAGTGCCCCCCTTTAAACAAGGGGATGACATCCACAAATGGATGACTGCTCTGGAGAGGGCCTGCACTGTCCAGTGCATCCCCCAGAGTCAGTGGGCAGATATTCTGTGGCTCTCCTTTGAAGGTAAAGGTAGAGATAAGCTCCTCACTACTAGAGCTGAGGATGCTAACAATTACCAAGTCCTGAAGAATACACTGATTGATGGGTTTGGCCTAACAACTGAGCAGTACAGGTTGCTGTTCAGAGACACCCAGAAAATTCAGTCTCAGGATTGGGCTGACTTTGTAGATTGTGCCACTAAGGCTTTTGAAGGCTGGTTACTGGGAAGTAAAGTTACTGATTACACAGGATTGTATAATCTAATTATGAGAGAACAAATCTTAAGTAATTGTCAAAATCAGTTGTTGCATCAGCACCCTATTGACTCAGATCTGACCTCTCCCCAAGAATTGGGAAAGAAGGCAGACAGATGGGTCAGGACAAGGGTCAAGCAGCAGAACCAGAACCAGGGTGGTGGCCAGAAGAAAGCAGACCAGAAGGGTAATGAGAGTAAACAAAATGACCAGAAGTCTTCAACAGGGCCCCAACAATCTAAGGAGGGTGAGTCCCAGAATTCCCAAAAGAAGAAGAACAATGGTCAGAAGAAACCATGGTGCCAGTACTGTAAAAGTAATACTCACTGGTTTAGTGAGTGCACCAAGAAAGGCCCAGCTCCTACCACTACTGCCCCTAAGGCACCTGCAACCCCTAGTTCAGTTAGTAGTGGTAGTGTTCCCCCTAAGACTTTAGTGGGGTTGACATTGGTATCTGAGGCAGGCTCTGACCTAGAGTACCTACCCAGGCTGTTCTTGTTTGTACTGGGGACATGGATTTGACCCCTAAAATAAGTCCCAATACTCTGGGCAAGTACAGGCAGACGCCTTTGATCAATGAAAAATTGGCTTAGGCCTACAGGGACACTTGTGCCAGTGTCACTATGGTGACACCAAACTTTGTGGACCCTGATAAGGTAATACTAGGTTCAGACTACCTAGTGACCAATGCTAACAATGTCACTACCACCCATAGTATGGCACTTGTTAATTTCTCCTGGGAGGGGTAAATGGCCTCAAAAGGGTTGTTGTTAGTTCAGACCTCCCAGTAGACTGTCTTTTGGGCAATGATTTGGAATCCTCCCTATGGTCAGATGTGGAGTATAGGACTCATGTGGAAATGTTAGGTTTGTCAGCACATGTCCTTGCTGTGACTAGGTCACAGGCCAAAAAATGCCCAGCTGAACTAGTGCTGGATCCTGGAACAATGGACCAGACACTAACCAAGAGAAAGAACAGTAGGGTTAAGGCAGTGCCTTCCCCCTTGCCTCAAGGAGAGGATCAGCTCTCCCAGGAGACTGACCCAAAGACCCCAGAAGGAACTGTCCTAGAAGAACTTGAGCCTGAACAGGTTGAGTTTCTTGGGACAGGGGGACCTTCCAAGGCAGACTAGAGACAAGCACAGTTAGACTGTTCATCTCTTGAAACCCTCAGACAGCAAGCTGCTGCTGAGGCTGCAGGGAATGCCACAGGTGCCCATAAAGTGTATTGGGAAGATGGACTCCTTTACTCTGAGGCAAGAGACCCCAAGCCTGGTGCTACCAGGAGGCTGGTCATCCCCTTGTCTCTGAGAGGTTTCCTTCTCACCTTGGCCCATGAAATTCCCCTTGCAGGTCACTTAGGCCAGAACAAGACTTGGGACAGGCTTGCCCCACACTTTCACTGGCCTCATATGTCTGAGGACACTAAAGAGTTTTGTCGCTCATGTGTCACCTGTCAAGCCAGTGGCAAATCAGGTGGCACCACAAAGGCCCCCCTTATACCACTACCTGTGGTGGGGGTACCCTTTGAAAGAGTGGGTATTGACATTGTTGGACCAATGGACCCCCCAACAGCATCTGGGCACAGATGTATACTGGTGGTAGTGGATCGTGCCACCAGGTATCCAGAAGCTTTTCCCCTTAGGACCAATACAGCTCCTGTTGTGGCCAGGGCCCTACTTAGAATTTTCTCCAGAGTGGGGTTTCCTAAGGAGGTTGTCTCTGACAGAGGTGCAAACTTCATGTCAGGATACTTGACTGCTATGTGGAAGGAGTGTGGTGTCAACTACAAGTTCACCACCCCCTATCATCCACAATGCAATGGGCTTGTTGAAAGGTTCAACAAGACCCTAAAAGGGATGATAAAAGGGTTACCTGAAAAGCTTAGGCGAAGATGGGACATCCTTTTACCCTGCCTTCTGTTTGCTTACAGAGAGGTCCCACAGAAGGGGGTTGGTTACAGCCCTTTTGAACTTCTCTTTGGGCATCCTGTAAGGGGACCCCTGTGTCTTGTGAAGGAAGGATGGGAGTTACCTCTCAAAAAGCCTAAACAGGACATAGTGGACTATGTACTTGGTCTCCGCTCCAGGATGGCAGAGTACATGGAGAAGGCATCTAAAAACCTTGAGGCCAGCCAAGAACTTCAAAAAGCTTGGCATGACCAAAAGGCTGTCCTGACTGTGTATCACCCAGGACAGAAGGTGTGGGTGCTGGAGCCAGTGGCCCCAGCAGGTCTCCAAGACAAGTGGTCTGGACCCCATACCATTATTGAGCAAAAGGGAGAGGTCACCTACCTGGTGGACCTTGGAACTCCCAGGAGCCCTCACAGAGTACTTCATGTGAATAGGCTCAAGGCATTTGTCAACAGGGAAGACATGGGCTTGCTCATGGCTACAGATGAGGGACAGGAGGAAGAGAGTGACCCTCTCCCAGACCTGCTCACTCAGAACCCTGATGATGGGTCAGTAGATGGTGTAGTCTTTTCTGACAGCCTCTCTGAGCATCAGCAAGAGGATTGTAAACAGGTTCTTCAATCCTTTAGACAAATGTTGTCTCTGACACCCAGTCAGACAAACTGGTGCACCCATGAGGTGGACACTGGTGACAGTCTGCCTATAAAGAGTAAAATCTACAGGCAACCTGACCACGTAAGGGACTGTATCAAACAAGAAGTACAGAAAATGTTGGAATTGGGAGTCATTGAACCCTCAGAGAGCCCTTGGGCTAGTCCTGTAGTTCTAGTGCCTAAACCTCACACCCAAGATGGTAAGAGAGAGATGAGGTTTTGTGTACACTACAGGGGTCTCAATGCTGTCACTAAGACAGATGCCCATCCAATACCAAGAGCAGATGAACTCATTGACAGATTGGCTTCTGCCAAGTTCTTGAGTACATTTGACCTGACAGCTGGTTATTGGCAAATCAGGTTAGCTGAGGATGCCAAGGCCAAGACAGCATTTTCTACCCCAGGAGGTCATTACCAGTTTGTGGTGATGCCCTTTGGTTTGAAGAATGCACCTGCCACTTTTCAAAGGTTGGTGAACCAAGTTCTCTCTGGGTTGGATGACTTCTGTGCAGCATATCTAGATGATATTGCTGTCTTTAGCTCCACCTGGGAGGACCACCTGATCCACCTGAGGAAAGTTTTGGAGGTCCTGCAAAAGGCAGGCCTCACTATCAAGGCTACCAAATGCCAGATAGGGCAGAGTCAAGTTGTATACTTGGGCCACCTTGTAGGTGGAGGCCAAGTTCAACCTTTGGAGAGCAAGATACAGGCCATAAAGGACTGGGCTCCTCCAACCACCCAGACACAGGTCAGAGCTTTCTTGGGCCTGTCTGGTTACTATAGGAAATTTGTCAGAAATTATGGAACCATTGTGACTCCACTTAATGACCTGACAAGTAAGAAAATGCCAAAGAAAGTTCAGTGGACAGTTAGCTGTCAGAAGGCATTTGATGACCTAAAGCAGGCCATGTGCACTGCACCTATTCTCAAGAGTCCAGACTACTCCATGCCATTCATTGTCCAAACAGATGCTTCTGAGTTGGGTGTGGGAGCTGTTCTTTCTCAACTGAATATTGATGGTCAGAGGTGGAGAGGTGTGGCTCACTGGTTAGAGGCGGCAGACCTGTAAGCAGAGAACGGCCCGGGACCAGGGTTCAATTCCCGACGCGGCAGGGTCGTGGACCAAGGGTCAACGGACTCGATAATTCTCGCCTCAGTGCCTACTCTAACCTGGGAACACACTCGGTAACTCTGGGCATTAAGCTTGCCTCATCTCTACAACGGCCCCCAACAGACGCCAGGGATGCCTGGTTTCACCCTGGAGATACCCAGTAAGGGACCATCTCACAGGGAAAACCAGGACGGGTTCCCCAGCGGTCTACAGCGCCAGGACACTCGGTTAGAGTAACAGTGCGCTTTACAAATATCCCACATTTACATGACCAGCCCATTGCTTTTATAAGTAGAAGGCTGACCCCTAGAGAGAAACGTTGGTCAGCTATAGAGAGGGAGGCCTTTGCTGTGGTTTGGGCCCTGAAGAAGCTGAGGCCATACTTGTTTGGCACTCACTTCAAGATTCAGACCGACCATAAGCCCCTCTTATGGCTAAATCAGATGAAGGGTGAAAACCCCAAACTTCTTAGGTGGTCCATTTCCCTACAGGGGATGGACTTTACAGTGGAGCACCGCCCAGGGACTGACCATGGTAATGCAGATGGTCTCTCCCGGTACTTCCACTTAGAACAAGAAGTCTCACCTGGTCAAGGTTAGTTTAATGTCCCTAAGTTTGGGGGGGGGGGGTTATGTAGGAGAGTGGGGTCTGCAATCCTATGGTCACCCCCGATTTTTGCTTTTTGCTTCACTGGTTTACGACTTTACCTGGCTGTGGGCCTGCCAATCAGACCCACAGCCTAGCTGTTCTCTCTCTAAATTGACTCACATGTACCTTAGGTGTATTTACCAATTGGTACTGGGCCACCTTATCAGTCCCTGTACAGCATACCTTAGGTATCCAGGGCATAGGTATACCCAGAGCCTACCAGGGGCTGCAGCATGTATTATGCCACCCCTGGCTGGCCACCCAAATCTGACACAACTGGCTGCACGACAGCTGGGGCAAGGTGGTGTAATCACCCTTTGCTTTAGATATAGTATCCCTATATCTAACCCTAAAATGGACACATGTATTCCTATCAGTCACTCCTATGGCAGGCCTTAACAATCCTGAAGGCAGAGTGCTTGGAATTATGTGAGATGGTGCTCTGGCATGAGCTGAGCCCGTTTGCAGCCTGCGGAACCAAGTCCTAATAGCTGTTCCATGATAACGCGTACCATATACTCTTAAGTGCATTATAATCCTCGCGGTTATTTGCTAACTTTGGTATCGCTTTATCAAAACATGTCGAGTAAGGTGTCATACGAATTGGAATACTAACCCCTCGCCAATTCTGGTGACGGGGTTAGCATTCCACCCTTCTAGAGGGACACGACATGTATGTAACTGTGAACCCCGGTTAAAGTTAACTCGAGCCTCAGCATCACAAAATGGATGCTGCCACCACAGACACAAGTCTGACCTCCTGCTGCTGGGAGAGTCCTTCCAGCAAGGAGAGCTCGGACAAAGGGTTTCCTGTCAGGACGGTGCTAGCACCATCCCAGACAGGGTTTTGTGTATCCCAGGTAGGCAGGGCTGAGAGGAAGGTGACTGCAAGTGGCACCCCGGTGCTCACTGTGCATATGCCGGCTCAAACCAGTTCCAGGGGCACTCCAGCCCCTGAGCTGGGGAGAGACCGGACAAAGGAGAGGGGTGTAACCACCCCCCTCCTGGTCCCACCCATGGGCAGGACCTAGTCGCGTGCCAGCCCCATTTCTTAGAATAAAGGTAGGAGCGGGCCCCCTTCCCAAATTAGATAATCTTGAATCTTGAACTACTTTCCACGAAAGGAACTCTTGACATTCTCTGAAGACTCTCCCTTGTGGCTAAGGAGTAGCCACCCTGCACCCGCAGGCACCACCTAAGCATCGCGGTTTGCTGCACGTCCATCCTCCGGATCAAGACTGACCAGCTCGACGAGACCCGGATTCCCTGGCATCTCTGACCTCTACCTGCATCATCAACCCAGCTGAGATTCGTGGGTGTGACGAGACCTGAGGGACCGTCCATCTTCAAAACCTGCACGACGCTTAACCAGCACGACCGCCGAGGGATCCTCGAGTGAGTGCACTGGGGTTTGAGAAGCCCCAGCCCAGAGCAGCTCCAGCACTGAAGTCCAGCCCCCCAGCATCCACGAGATCTGCGTGGGGCCCTTCTGCTCTTCTGCTGCTTGCCACGTTGTCCGGTCACTTGCCTGTTGGCCAGTGACCCTCCTGACGACGTACTACAACGATTTCACCGCTGGTCTGGTTGCTCCAGACTGGCCCTTGCTCCCTTCCAAAAGAGGAGCACCCCGGACCCTCCTGGTCCACTCCAGACGCCATCTTGACTCCACCGCGTGGGCTTGCCTTTGCCAAGGCTTGTCGCTCCAATCCTGGTTCCAGCATCGCCGACAGCAGACACCCTCGTGGGACAGCTCGCACCTCCAGCCTGGTCGCCGACAACGCCTCCTTGCCCGTGTGACTGCAGAGCCCAGCGTCGCCCACTCACCTGATCGCGGTGATCTCATCCGGTGCCATCCTGGTGCCCACACAATCACTGGCTAGTGATTAAGAACTGAGTCCCCTCTGCTTTCAGGTCGTCTCCATCACCGATCCAGGCTTGGATCACACCGAACATCTTAACTGGTCGCCTGCCAGCAACAACTTCTTTCAGGCTCCATAGACTACAACGAGGATTCCCGACGTCTTTTGAACCCTATGCAGCCGCAGCCCCTGGGCTAGGTAACCCGAGCATTTCGGTGCTCCAACGCAGGTTCACTATCTAAGTGTCCAGATCCTTTTTCGTTTTAAGTCTACCTAGTCGGATTCGTTCGGAAACAGTAACTTTAGAAATACTAGCCTCCATAGACTTTGTCCCGCATCCCGCGTGAGAGTGCACACTCTGCACCCGATCTCCCTAGGCCTCCTGCTCCTAACCTTAGTGTTCAGTAGGGTAGCCCTAGCGATCCTGAAGCCTCTGGATCTTGTTACCTACCTGCTAGTATTTCGCATTCCACTTTTAGTGTATATGGATTTTCGTGCCCCTCGGGCATTTGTGTGAATTGTGCAACTTGAAGTATTTTCGTAAGAGTTTTGTATTGTGCTTAGCTCCCTGACTCATAAAGAGTTCAGGGTAGACTTGTTATAAATAAATATCTTTTATTTTCATAACAACTTGTGTGGTGTCCTTTCACTTGGTGTTCAAGGGGTATATGTGATGGTAAAACAGCTGGCTTAACACGCCCTCTAGAGTTTAGCCTAAAGACTGCTTTTGTCCACGCTACCAGGATAGCTGGTCTATAAGGTTGACTTACAACCAATCATCAATAAGGGTCGTTTGGTATGATACACAGTGATCACTAGAATAGTGAGCACTATATATCAGGCCAACTTCCCACAGTTAGTGTTAGATTCCTTACCTTAGAATAGACACCCCAGCAATACCAACCCCGGTGGTGGGTCTACAAACAAAGATCACACCAGAAAGTCCTGGAGAACGGAACGGCCGAAAAAGCCATCTCTCCGGACTTGGCTGTCCAGGCAGAAATGTCTAGCAAACATGTGCAGCGAGGCCAACGTAGCTGCCTGGCAGATGTCCTGCAAGGGGACTCCCTGACCCAGGGCAGTAGTGGCTGCCGTAGCCTGAGTTGAATGGGTGCACATCCCAACTGGAGGCTTCTTTTTCGCCAAGGAGTAGCAAGCATTGATGCACAAGACGACTCACCGAGAGATTATCCACTTGTGCACCGCCCTTCCCTTTGCGCCCACGTAACCAACAAAGAGCTGGTCGTCCACCCAGAACTGACGTGTGCAGTCCAGATAGAATGAGAGCACACGTTTTGGGTCCAGACGGTGGAGCCTCTCTTCCTCTTTCAGGGATGCGGAGGCGGATAGAAGGTGGGCAAGGTTATGGACTGCCTGATATGAAAGGCTGTGACCACTTTGGGCAGGAAAGAAGGACGAGTCCTTAAAACAACCTTGTCCGGATGGACAGAGAGGAAAAGAGGTTTAGAAGTTAGAGCCTGGAGCTCATTCACTCCTGGAGGTGATGGCAACCAGGAATGCAGTCTTAAGAGTCAGAAGACAAAGAGGACAGTTATGAAGTGGTTCAAAGGGAGCGCACATCAGAAATGTTAGAACAAGATTCAAGTCCCACTGAGGCATCACAAAGGGAACAGGAGGGAACATGTGTGTGATGCCTTTCAAGAATCTATTTACAATAGGGGACTTGAAAAGAGAAGGCTGATCAGGAAGCCTTAAGAAGGCTGAAATGGCCGAGAGGTAGCCCTTGATAGTGCCCAGGGCAGAGCCCTGCTGGGCAAGAGAAAGAAGGAAGAGGAGAACCTCTGAAAGAGGGGCAGATAGTGGATCCACAGCCTTTGCTGTGCACCATGCCTCAAATTTGTTCCACCTGCAGGCGTATACCGTTATCGTGGAGGAATGCCTGGCTGCCAGAATCACATCGCAAACTTCAGGAGGCAAGTCAAATGACCTCAACTGCCGCCACTCAATCTCCACGCATGTAGGTGGAGACTGGACAGGTTCGGGTGGAGAACCATCCCATGCTGCTGCGACAGAAGGTCCTCCTGAAGATGCAGACTAATGGGGGGGATCGACTGACATGCTGAGTAGCTCGGGATACCAGTATCTTCGTATTCAGTCCGGAGCCACAAGGATGACTTGGGCCCGGCCTCGCCTGATCTTCTTTAGCACTCTGGGCATAAGTGGTATAGCTCCACTTGCGACGAAAATCGACACAGAGCGAGTGGCGCCTTGGAAATGCCAACGCGCAGAACTGACGACATTGCGCATTCTCTTCGGTGGCGAATAGATCTAACAAGGGCTCTCCCCACTGCTGAAATAGACCTTGCGCCACGTCCGAGTTCAGACGCCATTCGTGATCCATCAGGCACCGGCGGCTGAGTTTGTCTGCCCTGGCGTTCAGGGAACCTGCCAGGTGTTGAACCACCAGGGTGACGCCCTGGTGTTCCACCCATTGCCAGAGGCGCAGAGCCTCCTGGCAAAGGGTCAACGACCCCACCCGCCCTGTTTGTTGCAGTACCACATGGCGGTGGTGTTGTCTGCACTACACTTCCCCGGACAGAGGGAAGAAATGCCTTCAGTGCAAGTCGGATTTCGCAGCTCCAGAAGGTTGATATGGAGCCGGGACTCCACCGGAGACCGGAGTCCTATGATCTCCCTCTCTCCCATGTGGCCCCCCATCCCAGGAGGGACGCATCCGTCACCACTACATGCTCTGGTTGGGGTAGGGACAGAGATCTGCCACTGACCCAATCGCGGTTCGTGAGCCACCACTGCAACTGACTCGGTGTGCCCTCCGAGATCAGGACTTGGTCGGACAGGTTGCCCTGATGCTGTGCCCACTGAAACTTCAGGTCCCACTGCAGAGCCCGTATCCGCCACCTGGCGTGATGCACCAGAAGGATGCAGGAGGCCATCAGCCCCAGGAGCCGCAGCGTCAATCTGACCGAAACTCGGGATAAAGGCTGAAAGATCGGAATCAGAGCTTGAATATCCCGAACCCGCTGTTCGGGGGGAAAAACCCGAAACTGCGCCGACTCCGGACCGCTCCGATGCAAAGGAGCTTCTGAGAGGGGCACAGGTGTGGCTTCGGCACATTGATGGAGAACCCCAGCGAGTGCAAGAGGTCGGCCGTAGTCTGGAGGTGGGAGACGACTGTTTGGGGCGAGCCTGCCTTCAACAACCAATCGTCGAGATAGGGGAAGACTGAAACCCGTAATCTGCACAGATGAGCTGCGACCACCGCCATCACTTTCGTGAACACACATGAGGCGCTGGTAAGGCTGAAGGGGAGCACGGTAAACTGAAAGTACTTGTGGCCTGCCGTGAACCGCAGGTAATGCCGGTGGGCCGGCAGGACAGGCATGTGAAAATATGCGTCCTGCCAGTCCAACGCTACCATCCAGTCTTCTGGGTCCAGGGCAGCTAGGACCTGAGCCAAAGTCAGCATCTTGAACTTCTCCTTCCGGAGGAAGCTGTTGACGCTCCGTAGGTCCAAGATAGGGCGTAGGCCTCCTTTGCCCTTCTTGGGTACCAGAAAGTAGTGGGAATCACAACCACATTCTACTTCTGGCCCAGGAACACGCTCAATGGCCCCCTTGGTCAAGTGGGTCATAACTTCCTCCTGCAGAAGTTGCAAGTGATCCCCGACATGCGGTGGTACTGCGATGGCATGGCTGGAGGGGTCGCCTCGAAGGGGAGGGAGTAGCCCCTTCGGACGATTTGCAGCACCCACCTGTCTGACATGATGGTACACCAGTGGGGGAGGTGATGGCGGACCCTGCCCCCCCACTGGCGACAAATGGGCCTGAAATGCCGGACTAGGAAGGCTTAGAGGCAGATGCTGAAGGGGCAGGTGTGGAATGACCCTGCCGGTGTCCCCCGGTACAGCACAGCAGTAATCGCGACTGCGTTGAGCCTGGGTCTGCGGCCTGTGGCTGGCTGGACGTGTGGGGGCGCCCCTTCCTTGGCCACAAAAGGAGCTAGAGGCGATAGTTTGCTGGCGTTGGCCTAGGCCCAAGGACTAGGCCGTAGCCGTGGAGTCCTTGAAACGCTCCAGCGCACTGTCCGCCTCGTCACCAAGGAGGCGACGGCCATCAAAGGGCATGTCCATGAGTGTGGCCTGGACATCCCCTGAAAAGTTGGCGGACCTCAGCCAGGCGTGGCTGGGAACCGCCACTGTCGTTGCAATCGCCCTACCCAGCGATTCCGTGGTATCGAGTCCACACCGTATCGAGTAGCGTGCTGCATCCCGCCCTTCCGCTAGGGCTTGGGTGAGCTTTGCCCGGGCCTCCTCCGGACACTGCAGCAGCACTTCCGCAACCGTATCCCACAGAGAGTGGGTGTAACAGCCCAAAAGCCAGGCTGTGTTTACAGACCGCAGCCCCAAACTCGGGGAGGAGAACAGTTTCTTGCCAAACTGATCGTACCTTTTGGATTCTCGATCCGGGGGAGCGGTCGGGAATGCGGTCTGGGATGTTGAGGCCTGGAGGCCTATTGTTTTATCTGATTCCCGTCTACTGAGAAGGTATTTCTGGCATTTGGGTTTCAAAATAGTTGATTGAGTACAGCCAACATACTAAGCCAAATATGTGCAATCTTCTGATCCAATGACAATATATGTAATTATACTGTTGTGTTCTCTGTAACAATATCAATGAAATCTTATATTGCATTATAACCAAGGCCAGAAAAGTTCTTTTGTGGTTAATAGTATTGTGAAGAATTTGTACTTATCATGTAACAGCATTACGTTATAGATAATGAAGTGTAAAAAGTCACAAAAACCCCTAGGGGGTGGGTTAACTTCACTTCACAAAAGACAAATCCGAATCTTCTGAAGAAACGTCGATTCACTCCCTCACACGCGGTCACCGCGGAGGACACACCCATGTCCTACTATTTTGAAACCCAAATGCCAGAAATACCATCTCAGTAGACGGGAATCAGATAAAACATTAATTTGCTTTCAACAATTAAGTGCACTCGCTTAATTGTGATCTTAATATGACGTTAGACGCATGTCTGTCTTATGCGTACACAACTGCATATTATTTCTTTTATTAATGCCAATATACTGTTTCTTAGGGGATACTCTTCTTTTCCCTTTTTAAGTAAATTTCGGGTCGCTTCGCCGTTAGACTTGATACGAGAGAATCAGGATCCCCAATATGACGGCAAGCAAATCAATAGACTCGGTCTAGTGTTTCTAAGGTGTACTCCTTAAAGTCGTTTCCTCCTTCCGGTCATGTGTCCGTTGTTGGAAAACGGCGACCGGGAAACAAAGGAGGAGGGATGCCACAGAGTTGGTGAGTACTGCGCATAACAACTACAAATGTTTAATCAGTAGGAATTATGATCATACATGTTATGGTCTACTCGAGTCGATGGCAGCACTAACCTTGGCTGTTATCGTTTTTCCCCTCACCCCTTTCTGTTCTCTGGCGAATTTTTCCATGACTCCAGCTATACCCGCAGGATCTGGAACCAGATTGTGGATCCCCTCCTGGTTATTTTTTCTAAACCCACTCCTGAGGCGGAAGCCGGGAGCTGGTGGTACGATTTCCTTTACTTACTCACTGCTTTTAAATTGTTGTGTCACTTATACTTCTGTGAAATTTTAAAGACTACTTAAGCAAATCCTACCTCCCTCAATCCTCATTTGGGGTAGAAGCCCATTGCTCGTGTCAGCGCACAGCCAATTTGAACGCTGTAGCGCTCACTGTTTACCTGAGCGGCCGCCATCGCCGGCGTGCTCGCTGACCACGCCCCCTCGAGGCCACGCCCCCCGCCCAGCCTATAAGACGCTGAAAACTAGCGCCTTTCACTAATTTCTAAACCCACTCCTGAGGCGGAAGCCGGGAGCTGGCGGTACGATTTCCTTTACTTACTCACTGCTTTTAAATTGTTGTGTCACTTATACTTCTGTGAAATTTTAAAGACTACTTAAGCAAAGCCTACCTCCCTCAATCCTCATTTGGGGTAGAAGCCCATTGCTCGAGTCAGCGCACAGCCGATTTGAACGCTGTAGCGCTCACTGTTTACCTGAGCGGCAGCCATCGCCGCCGTGCTCGCTGACCACTCCCCCCGCCCAGCCTATAAGACGCTGAAAACTAGCGCCTTTCACTAATTTCTAAACCCACTCCTGAGGCGGAAGCCAGGAGCTGGCGGTACGATTTCCTTTACTTCCTCACTGCTTTTAAATTGTTGTGTCACGTATACTTCTGTGAAATTTTAAAGACTACTTAAGCAAAGCCTACCTCCTGTGGAAAAAGGTAGGGCTATGACCTTTTTCAAGATTTGCCCGGCGCTAACCGCCTTTGTACCATTCAAATTACCAAGCAATGAGGCAGGCGCCGGAGACCAGAAGGCAGGAAACAGAAGTTTTATTCCGACGGAGCAGAACACATCAGATCAGACAACAAGGTATCGTCTCGAGGTGCTCTCCAACAGCCTCTCGGAGGCCTGGCCTCTTATACACTGGTTTATGGCATGTGACCTTTCTTTATTACAATCAGAACATTGTGAAGTAAGGAAAAAGACATCCCCATAATCCTCGTGTCAATCCCACCCCCATATACCTTCACAATAGAGGTCCTCAACCTGCTGATAAGAGGAGGGGGTCATCACGCAGCTGAGTGTTTCGCCAAGTCTTAGGATGTGCGCGCCTGATCATATCCCAGGGGGTGGGGAGGCCCTGATCAACAGTGTGTCCTTTGAAGAGGGGCGATTGCATACAATGAGGGGCAGTAAATGGTATCTCCCGGCTTAGGCAATGGCCTCGGACCTGTGTGGACAGTCGGACACGGGGTAAGAGGTCATCAAAGGAGTGGTATTCAAGCCGCGTGGACAATTGAGCGCGGAGGGAAGGTTTATCAACAGAGGGGCATTCATGGGAGGAGAGGAGGTGCTGGTCAGGCGCTGGCGTGACTCCCAAGGACAGGGTCATGCAGAAGGGTTATGCTCATGAGGGGCAGGGAGGGGGAGCCAGGGTGCGCGGAGGATGCTTGCTGGGTCAGAGGGGCGCGCTGGCGATCGATCGTGGACAGGGAGACCATGATACCTAAAATGGCTGCCGTGCACGTCGTACGTGGGTGACAAGCTGGCGCAGATGATGTTTAGATCGCAAACTAAAATTCCACAGTCCTCCCTTTTAACATGTCTCGCCAACTTGTCAGTTTGGATTTATCCCCATAAGGCCACGTATCTCTACTTCATAGAGGGGACTCATGTGCTCATTTCGGAAGTCCAAAGTCTTTGGGCACATACAGTTAGAAACAAGGCCGCACAAAGATGGCAGACATTGGATACCTAAGCAACACCCACATAATATTACAACAGGTATCAGTATGAAGGAAAACAACCTCCAACCCCAGTTCCTCAAAGTGTCCCAAAACCAGCTCCCAAGTGACCATCCTTCTTGTTCTTGGTGAATCTCCGAGGAAAGTCTGTGGAGGTGTTCAATTGCCTTGTAGACGGAAGGCGAGTTGTCAGGCACGTAGGTGCAGCAGCTAGATCCGATGATGCGGCATGCTCCTCCTCGGTCGGCTAGGACCACGTCTAGGACAAGGCGGTTTTGAAGGGTCACAAGACGGACCGCCTGAAGCTCCGCCGTGTTGTTAGCGAGGATGCCAGCCGTGATGTTTATTGTCGTTTCTACTGCCTGGGTCAGGTGTCGGATAGCGCGGCTGTTTGCCATTGGGCCCCACAGGGGAACAAGTCCCTTTGCTGCATCCAAGAACTGAGCTCCAGTGGAGTCGGCTTGTTCCATGTCATCTGCACGCCTCTGCCGGTGATGGTTAGCAGGGGCTACATACGTGGGGGGAAGAATGAAGGCAATGTAGCAGATACCCTTCCAACCTTTCGGGAGCCAGGTGTAAGCTTTGGTGCCACACACAAAGTACATATTTGGAGAAGCAACAAAGGAAGGGGAATCAACTGAGTTCAGTGTTCTGGTGATTCGGCAGGAACTGCGACCCACCAGCTGTGTTCCCTGGCCTTCGAGACACACAAGACCTGTGACATTGATTACTGAAAGAGCCACGGTCGGAGTGGCGGTAGTTTGTTTCTGCAGATGAGAGAACGTGGACCTAGCCGGATTGTGGAGTACCTGTACTTCGACTCGTTCTTTGGCTGGAATGTCTTTAAGGAAGGTGGCGCCTGTGAGCGCAGGACACAGGGGAGCAGAGGTCTTTCCAGTTCTGTTCAGCCAGAACCCAGAGTAGAAGTGCGACACTGTCTGGCTGGAAGTGGCGTTGTCCTTGTGGCTCTCTTGCATGAGGATCAACCAGGCGAGGCAGGAGCCGTGGACTGAGAAAGGAGAAGGGATGAAGGGGATGGAGTGTCCTGTGGCATGCGGGAGCAACCCGCAGATCCAGCAGTTCGTGGCATTTGCAGCAATGTTGTGTTGGTGCAACAGTTGCACGAAGGAATTGTTCCAGAATTCCCTGCGCCTTTCTCGCAGCTGAGGCGACAGAGGGATTAGGTGATGCTCTTTCAGGGGTGTTGGTTGTGCAGTAGGTAGCAATGCCTCATGAGCCGGTGTGCTTTCCTCCAGAATCCAGAAGGAGGTCATGAGGAGGAGGCAGAAGAGGAAGACAATAAAGAGGGCGATTGTCTTTGATTTGTGCAAATTGTCAGTCTTTGGGTTTCTATAGTGGGTATTTCCTGTTGCTTCCATCATCTTCTTATCTGGCGCTTCCATCATCTTCTTATCTGGCGCTTCCATCACCTTCAAGGGGCTCGGTAGCGGGCAGAACCACAGACTTCGTTTAGCTTCTCTCCCGGCAACCCTTGGTTGTGCTTAGGTCACCGTTCTGAGATTCAACTTAGTCCGAGGTCTACTTAGCCGAAGCTCCCTCCTTTCGACGCAGGAAATACCCTTCTCTGGATGGCACAGTGGGATCAGAGAATTTTGCAAGTTCAAGTGCCCCAGTATCGGGATAACAGTTCAATGTCGGTCAGTCCTTGTTCAGGAGCTCTTCTTGGGTGTTGACGTTTTCTGTCGTGGCCAAGTTCGCAGAGACCTTCCGGCAATGATGTGCGTGCAGCCAGTGCTTCTTCCCCTCCACTCGAAGCGCCGTTCGTGTGGTGATCAGCACTTGCCAGGGGCCCGTCCACCGGGGTTCCAGACTCTTGGTCCGCTGGAAATTTCGTATTAGAACGAAATCTCCCGGTTGGATGTCGTGGCCGGGGCCCCTGGAAACATCGGGGATGGCCTGCTGCACCTGTTGATGAATGACAGACAACGTCTTAGTTAATTTGCACAAATAATCAGACAGTAGGACGTCCGGGACGTCATGGATGGAGGTTGGTTTGGGAGCAGTCCAGAGGTTCATCGGTCGCCCGAATACAACCTCGTAGGGGGTCAAATGATGCTTGGTGGGAGTGGAGCGCATCGATAACAATGCCAGTGGGAGGGCATCCGGCCATTTAAGTCCAGTGGTGGCCACTATTTTTGACAATTTCAGCTTCAGTGTGGCATTATGGCGTTCCACCAGGCCGGCGGATTGGGGGTGGAAGACCGCATGAAACCTTTGCTTCACCCCCAACCCTTTTAAGATTAATTGGATAACCTCAGCTATGAAGTGGGGGCCATTGTCGCTCCATAAAATTCGGCAAAGGCCATAGCGAGGGAAGAATTCTTTCAGTAGTACTTTGGCAGTAGTCATGGCAGTGTTGTCACGGGTTGGATAGGCCTCTACCCATTTGCTGAAGGCACATACGATGACTAGTACATACTTCAAGCTTTGGCATCTTTCTAGTTGGATGTAGTCCATCTGAAGGACCTCAAAGGGGTGATTGGGGATCCCAAACCCTCCCCGGGGTACCACAGTTCCTTTCCCGGGGTTGTGTTGCAGACAGATAAGGCACTGTTGGACTAGGCGTCTGGCTGAGTCGGGGATTTTGTCGTTGTGCCAGACTTTGGAAATGAGTTCGATCATGGGTGCAGATCCTATGTGTGCGGGGGAATGAGCCATAGTCAGTATGGGGATCAGGTATGAGTCAGGCAGTAACCATTTGTCTGCATCTCTTGTTCGCCAGCAGCCCTCATCATCCTTCAGACCCACCCCGGCCCATTTAGTTAGTTCGTGCGGGGTGCTGGTCGACTGGATGTCTCTGATCATTTCCCTTGCGTCAGTCCTTTCTCTGCTTGTGACCTGGTCACATACATGCGTGTCACCGTCCTATTCTCAGCTGTTGTTCGTGCAGTGATGTCGGCTAGCGCATTCCCTTGTCCGACTAAGTCTGTCACCCTCTTGTGTGCCTGGCATTTGATCACTGCTAGTCGTTTGGGGAGGAGAACAGCTTCAATCAGGGCAGAAACCAAATCTCCGTGAAGGATGGGGGTGCCGTGGGACGTCAGGAATCCCCTCTCCCTCCACAGGAGTCCAAAATGGTGGACCACCCCGAAGGCATACTGGCTGACTGTATATACGTTCGCGGTGGTCCCTGTGGCTATGATGCATGCTCGTGTGAGGGCTATCAGCTCTGCTGCCTGGGCAGACCGTTGTGTGATGCAGGCTGTTTCAACTACTGTTCGGGCTGTAGTTACTGCGTAGGCAGCTGAAGTGGTGCCATCTGGGAGTTTGATGCATGAGCCGTCTACCCATAGCTCTCCATCAGGGTCAGTGAAAGCGGTGTCTCGGAGGTCAACCCTACTCCTGGTTTGTTTGTCCGTGAGGGTCACACAGTCGTGTATGGGAGGAACGTCGGGGTCATTTTCAGGCAGGGGCAGTAATGTGGCAGGATTCAAAGTCGTGCATCTCTTTAGTGTGATGTGGGGTGCAAGTAGCGTCAGTTCATACCCTGTCAGTCGTGCTCTAGTCAAATGTTGAGTCTTGGTTTGGTTCAGAAGGGTGTCGACTGCATGGGGTACTAACACGGTGAGGGAGTTTGAAAGTACGATTCCCTCACTCTGACGGATAGAGACAGCAGCGGCAGCTACTGCTCGAAGGTAGGCAGGCAAAGCTCTGGCTACAGGATCGAGAGTGGCGGAGAAGTAGGCACAAGGGCGCTGCTTAGGACCAATTGATTGAGTCAGGACAGACAATGCACACCCCTCCCTTTCGTGGGTGAAGAGGGAGAAAGGTTTGGAGTAATCCGGGGTTCCTAGGACGGGTGCTGAACAGAGTGCATTTCGCAATTCACAAAAGGATGCTTGACACTCAGGGGTCCAAGGGAGCGGGAAGGAGGCATCTTTGGTTAATAGGGCAAGTAGGGGTCTTACAATGAGGCTGAAGTTAGGTAACCACTGTCTGCAAAAAGAGGTTAGGCCAACCAAAGAGCGGACTTGCTTTTGTGTTTTTGGGATGGGGGTGTCTAGGATGGTTTGGATTCGGTCGGGTGTAAGTTTCCTTCCTTCTTTGGACAGGAGATGGCCTAGGTAAGTCACTTGTGGCTGGCAGAACTGCAACTTCTTTTTGGAGACCTTATGGCCATTTTCTGCAAGAAAGTGTAGGAGTTGGACAGTGGCTGTCGTGGCAAGTGGGGTGGTGTCGGCCGCCAAAAGGATATCATCAACATATTGGATCAACACCACTCCATCTGGTGGCTGGAAGGCATCCAGCTGTCTTTTGAGGGCCTGGCTGTAAATGCTGGGGCTTTCAGTGTACCCCTGGGGAGCTCTACAGAATCGGTACGAGCGGGATTTTAAAGTGAAGCCGAAGAGATAACGGCTGTCTGGATGGATGGGGATAGAGAAACGCATTCTTAAGGTCGATAACAGTGAAGGTGGTGGCAGTGGACGGGATGAGGGTCAGAATGGTGGTGATGTCTGAGACTACAGGGTATTGGGGTACAACCACTTTGTTAATTTCTCGCAAGTCGATGATGAAGCGGTATGCTTTCTCATCTCCTTCGCCTTGCTTCTTAACAATAGGTAGGATTGGGCTGTTGCAGACGTTGCTAACCACCTCTTCAACCACTCCTGCATCTACCAGAGACTGAATGATCGCTACCAGTGCCTTCTCGCCCTCTGGGGATATCCGATATTGCGGGAGTTTCAGGAGCATAGCGTCCTGTCTTACAGTTATATGAATAGGGTCAATCATCATTCGTCCCACATCAGAGTCATTTTTGGCCCACAGGTACGGAGGCAGGGTGTCAAGCAAGGACAGGTCAGCGTTAGTTATGGAGCACATGTGTCGTAAGGGGCAGGGTCTGGGCATGCCTGGGTTGTCGTACAGGATGACTCGGATTCCATCCGGGGAACATCTAATGGTAGCTCGAAAATGTTTCAGTAAGTCAATGCCCATAATGGCGTCTGGGGAGTTGGAGGAGAGCAGAAATGTTGTGTCAGTGGTGTTGCTTTCTAGGTCAAAGGTGATAGGTACGGACAGGGGGTTAGTGGAGGGCGTCCCATCGAAACCTATCGATGTAATGTGTGAGCCAGACAAGGGTGCCCTTGGAATCAGTCGTTTCGATAACACACTACGTGTCGCCCCAGTGTCTACCAAAAATGGAGACTCTGTACCCAGGACCTTAGCGGTGACGTAAGGACCTTGCTGGTCAACACAGAGCTCGACTGGATCCCTCCCTTGCCCCTGGCAGTCCTATGCAAAATCAGGGGCATTCTCACCATCAGATAGTTGATATTGGTTCTGTCGGGGGCGGCCAAATGTGTTCAATCTCCCTGATCTGTCATTGTTGTGTGCCCTCGTCCTTGTCCTCTGTTTCTTTGTCCACCCGCCACATCCCTGGGGTCCCTATTTCTATTCATCTCTAGCAGAACCGGACACTCGGATTTCCAGTGGCCGAACCCTTTGCAGAAGGCGCATTGGTCATTGCTAATGTCTCTACGTCCAGTGTGGGGTGTTGGGGTGTGATCTTTAGGAGATAGATCTCTGGGGGGGGTTGATTGGTAGTTCCCCCTTTTGCGTTCCCGTCCCACCGCTATACCTTGTATCTGGGCTATCATTACCCTTTCTTTTAAATCTTTCTTCTTTTTCTCGGACGCCCTATCATTCTCATTCTTTTGGTGCTCGTAATACTGAGCCATCTGAAGGATAGCTGCGGGTTTGGAGGCCCCCCAACTACTCTCACTTGTCTGCAATTTTTGGGAGACCTCTTGTGTTAGGCCCTTTACATAATTTTGTACAAACAGGTGCTGTCCGGTTGCAGTGGTCATATCTTGGCCACTGTAGTCGGAGAACACTGTCTCGAATCGGGAGAAGTATTCTGACACGTCTTCCTGGGGTTTCTGTCGACAGGCCGTGACTATCGACCAGTCTACCTTTCTTTCTGGGATCAGTGTCTTTAACTTCTGAACTAGTTTGTCTGGGAGCTCCAGTATGTCCTTCACTGGTTTCCTTCCTGGCTCTCGCTGTCTATCTAGTTTACCGAGTTGGTCCCAGGTATGTCCAAACAGATCCGTGTGGTCAGCCTTCCGGATTTGCTTCCACACGTCAGCTGGCAGGCATAACCCGAAGAACAAGTCAATGTCCGCTAAAGTCATTATCGTCGAACCCAAAGCTGTGCCTAACTCGGTATAGAATGCTGTCGGGTTCTTTCTCAAATCGGGCAGAGTTTGTTTAAAGGTTAGGATATCTTGTCGGTCCCATGGTTGGTAAACCCAATTATACACAACTCTCCCTTTTGCATCTGCATGATTAATATCATCGCTTGTTCCCAGGCCACGTGGCGGGATCCAATAAGGGGCCGCCTCTCTGATGGGCATCATAGTATTGGCTACTTCTACTGAGGTCGTTTCAGGGACTGTAACCTTGGTTTCTGGTTTTTGTTCCGTGAGGTGGCGGAGGACCTCAAGCATTTGCATGAAGAGCTCCGTCGCCTCACATTCAGTCCCATCTCCAACGTCAATCTTCCTATACAGCGTTGTTAGTTTAGCGGGGCCCTTACTTTGATACCTATCTTCATATGCGTTCAGGATGTGGTAGCTGAATCGCAAAACGAAATGCCGTCTGTGGCTGTCGGCATGTGAATTATATATGCTCATTGTGTACTCTTCGCTTTCCCTTCGTTCTACTAATGTCTTTGCTATTTTGTCGATCCCATCCCGCTCATCTTTGCTCAACCTATTTGGTCTGGCTGGTGGTCGTTTGCTAGCCTCAGGGTCGTCTGACAATGTTGTTAATGTGGCTGGTGCAGAGGCCGTGACGGCTGGTGCACTAGCACTAAGGTCACTTTCGCTCGCACTCGGGGCTTGCAAGCTTTGTTGGCAGGGGGCATATGGAGGGGGCATGTAGATGATTGGGGGACCTAGCAGTAACTCATCGTTCCCCCGTTGTTTGGAGGGCACTTCAGGGTAGAGCGCAGAGGGGGTCCTAACAGGACATTGACCTGTCGACCCTGATTCTTGGTTTTGTGTAGCTTCCTTTCTTTCTTTTATTTCTTCTTCTAGTTGCTTAGCGGCTAGGTGGGCTGCCTTTCGTAATTCTTTCCCTATTTTTGCTTCTTCTCTTTTCTTTCGTTGTTCCGTTTCTTTGCGCCACATGCCTATACTATCGAGCATAGTGGGCGTGGTCTTATTCTTCTGGAGCGCTATTTCCAATGTTTTTATTTTGTTTTCATCGAAGGAACCTATCAGTGGCCACTGACTTTCAGGGTTCTTTTTTGTATATTTATGCCATAGCTTAGTATAAGCTATAGCGACTAGTCCATGCTTAGTGAACATGTCCTTATTAGGGGTGCCTTCCAGTGGAGCCGGATGGTTCATCTCTAATAAGCGGTCCGGGCTGTACAGGCTACCAATCAGTGGGGAGAAGATAGGCATGACGAGGTTACAACGGGGACAAAGGTCTGCACTACCTATCTTATCACGGCGGGCAAAGACTAGACAGAATATTTCTATTCTCCGTTGTTTGCCGGCGGTGAATACCTCAAAAGAACCAATACCGAACAATCAGTGTTCGGTCAATCAAACAATCAGTGGGGAGAATAAGTGGGTACGAAAAGTTTGCGTTACCCATCCTTTCTCTACCTGCAAAGAGAGACCTTGTTCTTCCCTGTTTGCAGACAAAGAATCTCCAGACAATAATCCCCGAACGATAGTTCGGGAAAACAATGGGGGAGGAAGATAGGCACGACGGATTACAACGGGGACAAAAGTCTGCGTTACCTATCCTTCACTGCTTGCAAAGAGAGAGCCTGTTATTTTCTCCGTTTGCAGACGGTGAATCTCCAGAGGGTTCAACAAAGCGTAATACTAGTATTATCCAAACCAAACAATCTTTTCTCAGTTCGTCGTGTCTACACGACCTTACCCGGACCGCATGGACGGTTTCCTGTCTTCTGAATCCAGCGCCCGATCGTCCTCTCTTCTTCGTGATGTTCGTGGCACTCCTGATGGTTCCCAGTCAGGACCGTAGATCACTCGAGAGAGGTCTGTTCGGAACTAGTGAAGGTCGGATGATCGGCTGTCAGACGAGGGTCTATCGGACACGAGCTCTCCCGATCGTTGCAGTCGTTCACTCTGTCGTCGGGACCTCTCCCACTGGATCCATGTGTCGCTGATGGGCCCCACGCTTTGGGACGCCAATTGTGGAAAAAGGTAGGGCTATGACCTTTTTCAAGATTTGCCCGGCGCTAACCGCCTTTGTACCATTCAAATTACCAAGCAATGAGGCAGGCGCCGGAGACCAGAAGGCAGGAAACAGAAGTTTTATTCCGACGGAGCAGAACACATCAGATCAGACAACAAGGTATCGTCTCGAGGTGCTCTCCAACAGCCTCTCAGAGGCCTGGCCTCTTATACACTGGTTTATGGCATGTGACCTTTCTTTATTACAATCAGAACATTGTGAAGTAAGGAAAAAGACATCCCCATAATCCTCGTGTCAATCCCACCCCCATATACCTTCACAATAGAGGTCCTCAACCTGCTGATAAGAGGAGGGGGTCATCACGCAGCTGAGTGTTTCGCCAAGTCTTAGGATGTGCGCGCCTGATCATATCCCAGGGGGTGGGGAGGCCCTGATCAACAGTGTGTCCTTTGAAGAGGGGCGATTGCATACAATGAGGGGCAGTAAATGGTATCTCCCGGCTTAGGCAATGGCCTCGGACCTGTGTGGACAGTCGGACACGGGGTAAGAGGTCATCAAAGAAGTGGTATTCAAGCCGCGTGGACAATTGAGCGCGGAGGGAAGGTTTATCAACAGAGGGGCATTCATGGGAGGAGAGGAGGTGCTGGTCAGGCGCTGGCGTGACTCCCAAGGACAGGGTCATGCAGAAGGGTTATGCTCATGAGGGGGAGGGAGGGGGAGCCAGGGTGCGCGGAGGATGCTTGCTGGGTCAGAGGGGCGCGCTGGCGATCGATCGTGGACAGGGAGACCATGATACCTAAAATGGCTGCCGTGCACGTCGTACGTGGGTGACAAGCTGGCGCAGATGATGTTTAGATCGCAAACTAAAATTCCACACTCCCTCAATCCTCATTTGGGGTAGAAGCCCATTGCTCGTGTCAGCGCACAGCCGATTTGAACGCTGTAGCGCTCACTGTTTACCTGAGCGGCCGCCATCGCCGGCATGCTTGCTGACCATGCCCCCTCGAGGCCACTCCCCCGCCCAGCCTATAAGACGCTGAAAACTAGCGCCTTTCACTAATTTCTAAACCCACTCCTGAGGCGGAAGCCGGGAGCTGGCGGTACGATTTCCTTTACTTACTCACTGCTTTTAAATTGTTGTGTCACTTATACTTCTGTGAAATTTTAAAGACTACTTAAGCAAAGCCTACCTCCCTCATTCCTCATTTGGGCTAGAAGCCCATTGCTCGTGTCAGCGCACAGCCGATTTGAACGCTGTAGCGCTCACTGTTTACCTGAGCGTCCGCCATCGCCGGCGTGCTCGCTGACCACGCCCCCTCGAGGCCACGCCCCCCCTAGGTAGATATGTGCATGTACAGGAAGCGCAGCGGACGAGCGCAGCGGGAGCGCCTAAGGCAAGCCCGTCTGCGCCCGTCCGCGCCAAGTTCGCGACAGGCGCAGGAAACTCTGGCCTAACACCCCCGTCAGTAAGTTACCAACCCGACGACCTACACCGTCTACGCAGGAAAAACAGCTGCACTTGTAAGATCGATATGAAGAACATAAATGGACCCTTCAGCTGCAAACTCTGTAGGTGGTCTTCTTATAGAGACCCAGCCAAGACACTAATTCCTGAATCCAACCCAATAGATAATATGTCGCACTTTAAAGGAGGATTGATCAACGCTCGCTCCATGTGTAGCCACAGCCAAGATATGAAAGACCTTATCCTAGAGTTAGACCTCGATTGCCTCCTTATAACCGAAACCTGGTTAACTGATAATAGCAACCCTGATCTAGCCATCGCCCTTCCCCAGGGCTATACCATCTTTAGGCAGGACAGACTGAAGGGGAGAGGTGGAGGAGTTGCCGTAGTGCTAAGAAACGGTTTCAACTGCCACACATTCAACTTAGACCCCCTAAAAGATACAGAAGGCCTTGGCTTCTCAATCAAACTGAACGAAACCTCCTCCTTCTCTGGAGGACTGATCTACCGCCCCCCTGGTAATGCTACCAGATTCCTTGACACTCTTAGTGGCTCTTTGGGCCACCTTCTCATTATATACCCACACTTCACTCTCTTGGGTGATTTTAATCTACACCTCGATTCCAAAACTGACTTACAGGCCACCAACTTTCTACAGACCCTAGAAATTTTCAACCTTCAACAAAGGGTTACACAGCCCACTCACCAAGCTGGTCACATACTCGATGGGGTATGTACGAACCTTCACCTTCTAACAACCCTACCTCCTGTCCCACAAATATGGACTGATCATAGTCTGATCCCAATCTGTATCAAAACCTCCCGTCTCCAGAATGCTAGTAAACCTAGTTTACACTCGGATAACCACGTCAATTGGAAAAAGATAGAGGAAAATTTCGAGCTTAAGCCTATCACCCAAACACAGATCCCTAATCTTAGAGGCGACGCTGAACATAACTCTAAACTCTTCCAGAGCTGGATACAGCAGGAGATTAGAGCACGCGAACCTCCCAAACGTCCCCGAAGAATAGAGAAAAAACTTAAGACAAACGCCCCTTGGGTCACTACAGAATTAGCCAAAGCCCATCTACTATGTAGAAAAGCCGAACGCAAGTGGCGTATAACGTACGACACGGCAGACAGACTCTCCTATATGCAGCTGAGGAAATTATATCACTCCAACATTAAAACCGCCAAGAAAGTCTTTTACACTAACGCCATCACTGATGCCAAACAAAAACAAAAAACATTGTTTTCGATTGTGAAGACTTTCACCCATCCCAGAGCGTTACAACCTGAAATTCCCCCATCTCAAGAGTTTTGCAACTAAATAGCCGACTTTTTTGAGGAGAAAATTGACGCAATTCAAAAAAAATTTCCTACACCTCAAGTGGCCCAGACTTCAACCATGTTTGTTCAGAGAGTAGACCCAATCGGAAGTCTTAACACTTTCACACCGGTCAGTTTAGACCAAACAAGAGGAGTAATTCTGGCATGCAAATCAGTATCGCCGTCAGACCCATGCCCCCCCAGAATTCTCCACCAACTAATTGATGTGGTGAATCCAATCATAAACAAGATTGTTAACTCTTCCCTCAGCACGGGGATCGTGCCACGTGAATGGAAACAGGGAATAGTAAAACCCCTGATGAAAAAACCTAATAAATCCCCATCTGACCTTACCAATCTACGCCCGATATCTCTCCTCCCTGTTCTTGGAAAAATTACCAAACAAATGGTCTATAGAGAACTTAAAAGTCATCTTGAAGCATACAACGTACTCCATCCCCAACAGTCAGGTTTTCGTCCCCATCACTCTACCGAAACTGCACTGATTGAATTGACAGACTCTATAAAGCTGCTGCAGGATCAGAAGAAGGACGCTGTTCTGATTCTTCTGGACCTCACAGCAGCGTTCGATACTATTTCGCATTCCATACTGCTAAGCAGACTGAAAGATATCGGTATCTCAGATGTGGTCCTTGCGTGGATCACCTCCTTCTTAACCGATAGATCCCAAACGATCGCTCTGGGTCCCTTCCTCTCTAAAGAGAAGAGGGTCCCATCGGGAGTTCCTCAAGGCTCCATCTTGAGTCCTCTACTCTTTAATGTATACCTGATCCCTCTTATATCACTGATTGAGTCATTCGGCATACTTGTAACATCGTATGCCGATCACACTCAACTCATCGTACCTCTAGAGGAACACTCCACTAAGGCCGAAAAAACCTTAAAAACTGTCTGAAGGCCGTTTTCCATTGGATGGATAAAAACCATCTAAAATGCAATTCCAGCAAGACAGAAATCCTCCCTATGGGAAAAAAGGCTAACTTCTGCCCCGGCCTATGGTGGCCTGAAGACTCCGCTGCTCCTCCCCAGACTGTAGCAACAGCAAAGAATCTGGGAGTTCTGTTCGACACCGAATTATCCTTCGACCAACACGTCAGGACTGTGGCCGGCCGCTGCTTCGGCATCATAAAGTCTCTTAAAAAATTCTTTGACTTCTTACCCACGGACTCAAGAAAAACTGTAGGGGTGGCTCTAATTCTCGCCCGCCTAGACTACTGCAACGGTCTTCTGGCCGGCGCAAAAAAATCTACACTTAAAAAACTCCAAAGTGTACTCCACTCGGCAGCCAGATTAGTTTTAAAACTACCCAGAAAATCCTCAATATCAGCGGCCTTAAAAACTCTCCACTGGCTCCCTCTGCATAAAAGAATATTTTTTAAGATTCTTATTGTTGCATTCCGGGCATTCAATAACACAGGCCCTAAATATCTCATCAGGCGTTTTCCCCACTACAACCCTAACAGAACCCTGCGATCCTCAATGACAATCAAATCATGCTAGCAAGGTTTAATCTCAAAACCAAAGGTGGCAAAACCTTAAACTACCTGGCCTCTAAAGCCTGGAACTCTATGCCCTAAAATCTTAGGTCCCAAACCCAAGAAATCCAGTTCAGGAAGCTACTAAAAACCTGGATCTTCAATTTTCCCGATGACTACACCATGGCCGCCATCTAATCTTAATCTTTACTAGGTAATTGATCTCCTACCAAGAAATCAGCGCCAAGATGCTCCTTTCGGAGCGACCGTTGCGCTCTACAAATACCACTACAAATTACAAATTACAAATATGTACACGTATTAAGGTACCATTTGACTAATTCTTATGAGAGAGAGACAATTTATGTTGCACCGTTATTTAACTTGTGTAGCAACTTTGAAACACCGTAACATTCGGTTTTCTTTCATTATAGCTTGACTCATATAGCACTCGTTGACACTATGTGCTCATGAATGCCAGGATTCTTTCGATTATTTGACTACAAAGACAGACAACCAAACCGGTGTGACTGTGATCAATGGTAAGTTGTGATCCCGAGTATACATAAAATAACAGGCAGACTTGTCCAATGGTCATCAGTTATACACGCAGTCATACTGGTGGACACTGATCTAGATATCAATGAGACGTATAGTACTAATGTGCAGTAAGTTTCATAATCTCCCGAATTTGTGGGTGCTTTATCTCTTCTCTCTGCCGCAATGGCTTTTTCGGTCTAATTTTGCCCCTTTATATGCTTCTTTTACTTCATCGCAGATTTCTGATTCCTTGTGAATATTTTCGTCCAGACCTACATGAGTGTAAGTCGTGCCACAAGGTAGGCACTTTCCTTCAGGCACCTAGTTTGCCTTTTAACATTCACACACCTGGGGCCTGCATGTTCTCACTCCACGAATTAGTTCTTATGACTCGACACCTTACCAATCACGTTCTCGCATGAGACTTTTGTGTGATGGATTTGTTTTAATACGGCACAAGATCATGACCTTGGTGAAAAGTGCAACTCCTTCATTACCACAATAATATGATTGACTATCATGTCGCACAGGAGAAACAGTATGTTTTAACACACATCGACAATTTCACAATCGGTTTCTTTTCTCCTGAACCACTACTTTGATCACATAAACTACATCAATTCCACTTATGGTTCGTGGGAATAGGTGATAAATTAGTGACCACTGCACCCGGTTTATGAAAAAATCACCTTGATTCACCAGTGCATGATGTTGATTAGACAATCTGTCTTTCTCAAATGTGCTGTATGTAAATAAATATTCTATACACATTCCTTTATGTTTTTTTACCAGCCCTGAAGAGTCGTTGTGAGTTGTTCCCACACGACGAAACACGTGTCGGCTGGTTGTGGATTCATTAAACTACCCATCTTTAAGAATATACATAATAAATTGCATCTGTCAATTCATTGGCTATATGTTTACAATATTGACTTTTACATAACTACCATTGTAATACCTTGCTTGTTGTGTGCGAGAGCTTTGCTGTTTTCACACAGATCATAGTTTCATTGGCAAAAAATGAAAGTGGATCGGAGTCACGTGTAATAATTGTATGAGTGTAGTGAGTAACTGGATGGGCAAACGCTTCTTGATGCTTAACTCCTCCAAATCAGAAGTTATCCAGCTCTGCAACAATCCAGCAATCTGGTTTCCCCACTAGTGGCCGTCCTACATGGACACAGCACCTACGCCAACTCCCAAAGTAAAAAATCTGGGGTTTCTTCTGGACAGTGAACTAAAATACAAAGCACAAATTAACCAGATCACCTCCTCCTTTAATCCCCTCAAAATTATAAAGAAAATTGAAAAATTCCTTCCGGCTGATCTACTGAAAGCACTGGTCAACACCCAAGTTCTGTTGCAACTGGACTACTGCAAAAGCCTCTACATTAGCCTTTCAAAAGGACCACACAAAAAAACTGCAGACCATCCAAAATGCGGCTGCATGATTTCTTCGGAGAATTCCTAAACATCAATCAGCCAGGGCTTCTATTAGACAATTGCATTGGCTTCCGGTCTGCCATCGGATTACCTTTAAGGCTCTTTGCCTAGCTTATGAAACTCTTCATGGAAAAGCCCCAGCCTTCTTAAAGAAGAATTTTGTGCGGTATATCCCCGGCAGAACATTACGCCTCTGCTCAGCCAACTTGGTGAAGGTTGCATCCTTTAAAAGCGCCACTTTGGGGAAAGAAGCTTCTTCAGGCTCACAGCTCTTCAGTGGAACCGTCTGCCACTAAATCTGAAAACAGTACCCTCACTCATGATTTTCAAGAAAAGCCTCAAAACCTGGTTATTTAACCAGTGATCGTCACGCACTTTGATCTCGTCTGCTCCCTTTAGCTCCGCTCTGCACCAAGACGCCACAGGGTATTTGTGCGCTTTATAAATCTTATCATTCATTCATTCAGTATGTCAATAGCAAAGACTACTCCATCTCCACTGCCGACAGACCCTCAAATGGTCCGACAGAGTAAGGGTAGTTGAAGGTTTGACCATTTGCCTATCCACACTATTTAGAGAGGGCGGACAAATGGCCAGTTTTCCCTGTCCGTCACCACCAGGTTTTACCTGGTAAGCGACTGAAAATAGTAAAATGACCCCCACACCATTATAGGTAAACTCCAGTTGTGTGGGGATAGTTGTTCTTTTGTTTTCAAAAAGAAAATCCAGCTTTGGGACTTTCTTTTTGACAATTTTTTTTTTAAGTTTGCTGCATGGCTCCATCATGTTGACGGAGCTGACCGTCAAACTTTCAATGCATTTAGAAGAACCGCCATGATGGCTGTTCCTGTAAGAGATGTCCACTGGGCTGGCGAACATCTCAAAATATGGTGGATGGGTTCTCCCTCAGGGCAACTGATACTTCACTCCATTACCCTTAAAGAGTAAATACCCACCTGGCAAACTCTAAATCATTACCTTATTCCAAAATCGCTGAACATTGTTGACTTAGAACAGTTTTGGACTTCCAGACTTCTGGAGGACCGATGCCAACTACCCAAGTCAATCTGCCAAAGACGCGACCTTGCTTGGCAGGAAAATCAGATTGGTCCAGCTCCGAGCTACCTACAGCAGAAAATAAGTTTCAGCGGGCCCTCTGTGAGAAGGTATCCGACCCCGTGGAACTCATCATCATATACAGCCTGTGAGACGGACGGTGTCCCGAGCCGGAACAACGACCGGAAGTGGGGTAACCCGAGGAGTGATACCAGCGCCAACCAGGAAGCGTTTAACGGTCTAGTTGTCAGTCAAAGTCAAAGTCAAAGTCAAAAAGTACTTTATTCGGTTAAAAAGACAATAACCATAAAAGCGACAGAATAAGAATTCCTTTACAGTGAATATTACAGCCATTTTTTATCTAAGGCGAAGGAATCACAATTTCTACTAAAAACAATTAAGAATCATCCAAACATATCGATTTTCGCAATTGAAAAACATGTTTAAAAAATCCTGATAATGATGCAACAATAAAAACAGTGTCCATTCTTTGTAATTCTAAAAATGCTGGACGGCATCTATTTAAATTCATATCTTTAAGTGCAGGGACAATAAATTTTCTACGAGGCAAGGTATAAAATTTACAAAAAAATAAAACATGGATATCCGATTGCAGAGACAATTCATCACATGGGCACATACACAGTTTTTTTGACCAAGAGTTCATTTCCGGGAATGTCACTAACCTAAAAAGTATATTAAGTCTAAAACGTGTTAAAAAGAATCTGTCATGTCATGGTTCGACATGGGGAGGCTTAAATATGGCTGTAATTTACCTCCAGTTAGAACCATCTGATATGAGCAGACCGTCTTTTTTCCCTTAGATATTCCATACACATTTTTTTCAGTGTTTTTCTCGATATATGTGTCATTGCCAGTGGATCCTCATAATATTGTAAACAATCAATTTCTGTCAGGAAGGTCTTAACATAGTTTAACCACTTAAAATCACTCACATGTTCAAGTTTTAACACATCCTGGAGTATGGCACGATTTACAACACACTCATTTACAGTCCATACCCTGTGCCACAGGAGTATGGGCTGTGTTCTAATTATATCTGAGATATATGGCTGCCCCAACTCCACGTGGCAAATAACGGTTGCAATACTTTCGGGTATGGACAAAATGTGCCGCATAAACTTGTTTTCCACTAACTGTATCGATTTTATGTTGGAATATCCCCACAATTCTGATCCATACAGAGCCACGGATAGACATGTTGCATTATAAATAGTTAAAATCTCTCTTATTGGTTTCTTTCCCAGTTTTTAAAAAAAACTATTTAAGGCCATTATTGTCTTTGAGAACAAAAGAGTTCTTGCTTTTATTGCACTTGCCCAGGAACCACTCTCATGAATCAGGATGCCTAAATAAGGAAAAGTGGGCGTATTTTCTAAGGGAGCATTATTTATAAACATCGTTTTCATTTGTTTCTTTGTTTGTGGTCCACAATTCATGGTGAAAGTTTTGCTGCAGTTAATATTTAGATCCAGGCTGAGCATAAAGTTGTTTAAGGAAGTTAGCAGTTTTTGCAGGGCCATGGGGGTACGGGCCATTAAAACAGCATTGTCTGCATACAAGAGCGCAGGGATAGATCTTCTCCCCACCTTGGGCATATCCCTGCACTCTTGCAGGAGACGAGCCTCTAGACCATTTATGTAGATCAGGAATAGAAAAGGTGCCAGGACGCACCCCTGGCGTACGCCACGCCCTATTCCAAATGATTTACTACATTCCCCCCCTTTTCCGTAACGAACAATAGCAGTTACCCCTGAGTACAACTCCCTCAGAAACCGAATAATCGGTTCTTCCACCCCCAGCCTTTGCAGCAATTCCCATAGTTTGTTGTGGGATACACAATCAAAAGCCGATGTAAGATCGACAAACGTAAAATATAAACGCTCCCTTTTTATCGTTATGTATTTCTGCTGAACGATAAATAAATTTAAGCCCTGCTCAATGGTTCCTATGCCCTTTTGGAATCCATATTGAAGATCGCTTATTACCCCGTTGTCCTCTGCCCAATATTGTAGTTTTTCTAAAATGACTCTACCAAGGATCTTTATCGATGAGTCAAGTAGGGATATTGGCCTATAACATACACAGTTTTGCCTATCTCCCTTCTTATAAATGGGGACAATGATCGATGTATACCATGACTGGCTTAAACCCTTTGCTAATGCTGCATTAAAAAGCTGTACCAGAATGGGACCCCAGATGTCACTGTTCGCTTTGTACAGATCCGCTGGGATCCCATCTGGACCTGCTGCCTTTCCAGCCTTTGTGGCTTTTATACTCCTTAGGACTTCGGGGAGAGTTACCACCAGTTTTTGTACGTCATCCCCTTTCTCATACACTCTGTTCAGTCCTATTTCGGGAGTTTCCTCTCAAGACATATAAAGAGTGGAAAAATGAGTAACCCACTCATCTTCATTTATCGCAATTTCAATGCAAGCTTTGGGGTTATCGCAAAGGAATGGGGCATTTACCACCCTCCAAAAAGCAGACATATCATTAGATTCTGAAGCTGCACATAAATCTTCCCAGGCCATTTTCTTTATGGCATTTTTCCTATTGGTTAATGCCAAGTTATAACTTTTTCTTAAATCTCTTATTAAAGAGAGATCCCGGGGCACCCGGTGTATCGCGTGTTTGAGCTCAGTCAGGGCCTTGGTACATTCCGTATTAAACCATCTTCTGTTATTCTTACACCCATTCTTTAACTCCACCCTTAGACTCTCCTTAACAAAAGAAGCTATAGTGTAGAAGTGTTCTATTATATGTTCACTCATGGAATCTTCATCCAGGCAGACTCTAAAACTCTCTGTGCATGCATTCACCAATTTAGCTAAAAATTCCTCTGGGTCCACCTTACTCCACTTGAGTGTGTACCCATTTTGCCTACCAAGCATCACGTCCTGAACTTCATGGGTAGGAGGCAGATCTTTTTGCCTTACCACAAATGGAGTATCCATCTCAAGAACTTGTGGGAGATGATCACTCATAGGTGAATCCAAAATCTTATATCCACTTAATTTATGGCCATAGCTATTTGAGCAAATAGCAAAATCAATGGTGGATGCTGCTCCTCTACCAATGAAGGTCGGGGCAAATAGTGCCTGTTTGTGAGCCACTTCGTTTGCATATCCCAAGTCACAATTAAACAGTATCTCATTTAGCAGATCCCCAGTTAAAGTATGGTCAAAATGTGTGAGATTAATATCTTGTTCTAACATTAGACCACAGATGCCTTTTTTCCCTTTTTACAAAGTAAACAATTAACCCCCCTCCCCACAGTATCATTGCTTCCTTCCCCTTGTTATCTATTTCACACTGTAAATCATTACTTAACATTTTCAATGTGTCCTGTATTACACTTCTTGGTATATTATTATAAAAATGTATGATAATGACACTGGCTCCCCTCTTAGTGTCAATTACCAATTTGTGATAAAAACTACATTTGGGATAAAATCGTACCCTCTCATATGACAAACAATTTGAGAGGAACGTAATTAGACCACCCTTAGGTCTCCCATAAGCTCCCCCCAATGCCGGCATACAATAAGTTTTATATCCATTCATATATATAGGATCAACAGCCCAAGTTTCCTGGAGGGCCACAATATCTTGATTATCTATGACGGTTTCCCAGGAGGAGTTGGTCCTTTTCTGTCTTAGGCCTGCGACGTTCCAAAACATCAAGCTGCAGGTTTCTTTATTCTCATTTACTCCTACCAAGTCAGTAACGTCAAATCCCTTTCCCTTCACATTTTCTTCAAAATTACTTTTATCATGGGCTTTTTGGGGTACAGGCGAATGACCACCCTGATTCTTATATCCCGTTCCATTTTTACATGTATTAATCTCCTTCACCAGGTTTGAACTTCTTACAGCCATATCGGGCACATCCTGTCGGGAACTACTGTTAATAAGATTTGAGGGAGTACATAAAGAAGGATTGCATTGGGGGACCTTTTCACACTCTGAGCGTCAATCGACAGCCTCTAAGTTACTGAACTGATTGTAACAAGGGATCAAAGATGGAACAAACTGTGGACCCATCCAGTCTGCACTATGCTGCTGTCCAGTTCGAAGGGTTCTCCTAGCCCCTCGTTGTACTAAGGTCCATCCATCATCTCCCCTCCCTCCCCAGCTATTTGGGTATTGGGGAGCATGGTCAAGACTGATTTACATATGGCTGGGTCCAAACTGGAATGGCGTGGTGAGCAAAAAAATCCTGGATTTAACCCATATCTGCGACTGGTGGTAAATGTACTGTATAAAAACCTCTTGGTTTGATTTAATATAATGTTTCTCTATCCACAATAAGAACTTAGGCCATATATAGAGTACACATGACAACTAAATTGCTTCTTAAGAGCATCATCGCAAGGCTGGAGAAGTTGAAGCGGGCAGGATTGTTTCTCACTTTTAATAAATACCTCTCAATGCAAATACAATCTGATGTACTAAACTGAAACTCTTCCACATCTTAAAGAAATACAGTTTTAAAAAATTTGATAGGCACCTTAATATTCTAATTTGATGTTAGCTACCAAATATTTTCAAGGCGCGATGCACAGGCTCTTAAAGCCAAGTCAGACCCTTGGTTCGGGAAACTGCCTTAACAGCGCTTGCCTTACCACGCATATGCCTCGTGGTTAAGGCAGTTGGCGTTCTAGCTGTCTCAGCGGATGGAAGAGGAACCGGAAGGCATGAAGCAGGAAGGACAGACCGGAATGTGGCTGGATAAGTTGGGATGGGGTCAGGGAGAGGTGAGGGTAGGATTTAGGGTGTGGGGATTGGTTTTAGGGCTCAGGGGAGGGGTCACTGGAAGTTGACCTGGCTGATGAGCTGTGATATCCTGAAACTGGACCCAAGATTCTTGTTTCTGGTCCAGCGAGCACCTGGCCTGGCAGTTTGAGCTGGACTGTTACCATGGGGAGCATGGTCAAGACTGATTTACATATGGCTGGGTCCAAACTGGAATGACGTGGTGAGCAAAAAAAAATCCTGGATTTAACTCATATCTGCGACTGGTGGTAAATGTTTGATTTGTTCAGCATTCCGCCCATCATCTGTTCCTTTTGCGTCCAACACAGCCTAAAGCACTTTGCAAATGTTGACTAGTCTTTTTTCAGTTGCTCTTTGCTGTATTTGGTTGTCAAACTTATGCTAATGAGGTGAAATCTTTGCACTGACAGTGTTACCATGTGAAAAAATGACAGAAAAATGAAGTAATACTGTTACAGAATATGTCAAATTACGATACATAATTTGGATTTTTTTTTACTACTTAATTTAGTCAACCCTGCCGCATAATTTTGACTTTCCCCTACTGCATAATTTTGATGGCCTTGGTTATCACATGAGAGCACATTCAAATGCTTGACTTCAGGATGTGCGCTGTATAAAAACCTCTTGGTTTGATTTAATATAATGTTTCTCTATCCACAATAAGAACTTAGGCCATATATAGAGTACACATGACAACTAAATTGCTTCTTAAGAGCATCATCGTAAGGCTGGTGAAGTCGAAGCGGGCAGGATTGTTTCTCACTTTTAATAAATACCTCTCAATGCAAATACAATCTGATGTACTAAACTGAAACTCTTCCACATCTTAAAGAAATATAGTTTTAAAAAATGTGATAGGCACCTTAATATTCTAATTTGATGTTAGCTACCAAATATTTTCAAGGCTCCATGCACAGACTGGTAAAGCCAAGCCAGATCCTTGGTTCGGGAAACGGCCTTAACAACACTTGCCTTAACCACGCATATGCCTCGTGGTTCAGGCGGTTGGCATTCTAGCTGTCTCAGCGGATGGAAGAGGAACCGGAAGGCATGAAGCAGGAAGGACGGACCGGGATGTGGCTGGATAAATTGGGATGGGGTTAGGGGGAGGTGATGTTAGGTTTTAGGGTGTGGGGACTGGGGTTGGAGTCGTTTTAGGGGGCTGAGTTTTATAGCTCAGGAAAAGGGGCAGGAAAGGGGACGTTTTCAGACCTATCGGGCAGTTGGGAGGTGGGGAGGTTTTAGGGGGTGGGAGCTGGTTTTAGGGCTCGGGGGGGGGGGGGAGGGGGGCTGGGGTCCAATTAGCTATTAAGGGGCTGAGTTTTAGGGCTCAGGGCAGGTAAGGGAAGTTTTTAGGCCTAGGGGGGCAGTTTTTAGGGATCAGGGCAGGTGGGAAGTGGCAGTTTTCAGGGCTAGGGAGTAGTTTTAAGGGCTCAGGGCGGGGCTGCTTAGGATGGAGTTATTTTGTTTGGCTAGGGGGTTGGGTTTTAAGGCTCAGGATAGGGGTTGTTTTGTTCATATGGCTGTAGCGGGTAGAATACACAGCAGGAAGGCCGAATTTTAGGGTTCAGGACAGAGGTGTGATCTTTACCACACATGTCCCTTTACCAATCATGTCTTTACCATGAAATTGCATGGTAAAGGCATGTGTGGTAAAGACACAGTCATGGTTAACACTATGTGGTTTCGGCATGCGTTATTCCATCACACAACCCCTTGGCTCGGCTTAGCTCTCCTTGTTAATTTGTTGGCTCGGCCACCTCCATGTGTGTGTGGTGTGCTACATGTTTAAATATTAGTCTACGGGGACGTGCTGCTGTGGATGTGTGTTTACATCGGTGCTCAACTGTTCAATGTGCCTCTTAGCATGGGACTCTATGCATACATAAGTATGCCTGACAAAGAAGTGTGTGTCCTTTTATTATCTGTAAAGTATTGATTGTTGTGATAAAAAGGCTAAGCCAATCGATATCTGAGGATATTTATATTTTTGTTTATGGGCCTCACTGCCTGTGTGTCAAGAGATAGTCTGTATGTACCTCTAGGTGCTTGGATGTTTACACAGACCACCATTTCAAACACAGCAACACAAGGGAACTTTGAGATGCAGGATGCCTGCTCGCGCCCAGAAATGCAAAACACGAGCCTTTTCGTTATTCTGAGTTCGGAAAATAAAAGGTAAACAAACCGTGGAGCCTCTGAAAGCCCTCTCAGAGTCCGAGCGGGAGGTTGGCGGTTTCTCTCTGGCGGCCTGACCAAGCTAATTTCCAAGCATAACTAGGGAACAGAGTGAGGTGGAGAAAGGAGGCATGGACGAGTGTCCTCTGGCCCACCCTAGAAAGGGCGCCAAACCTACGCCCCGGTAGCTCTGCCAGGCATGACTGGGCTGTCGCTCCGCACTGCGGTATAAAAGGGAAGCCCTCGCTGACCAGAGCAGAGTTCTGGGTTCAAGCTTGAAGAAACAACAAAAAGACGACAACGTCGTTTGCCGTGACTGGCGCGAAAATCCCATCGCACGCACCTTCGTGCCTTCCTAGCCACTGAGGACTTATCAGTTGAGACCACTGTACCACAACGCTACAAGTCCTGTCTCCGGGGACTTCTGACGGACCCCAGCAGCTGGGGAAAGCGCCAACTACAGCTACGGTGCTACTAGTAACCTTGGACCCCTCGTCTGCTGAGCTGAGGAGAAGACTCCGCCACGATGCTGAGAGTTTTAGCCCTCGTGGTGCTGGGCCTCCTGCGCCTGGAAGGCAGCGAAGGACAGGTATGTGGACACCCAAGGATGCGCACTCTTTATAGAGCGCCTTGCATACGCCAGGCTTGTGCCTTGTTCTGTCCTAGGGGGTCGGTTCTATCTCCAGCCTCCTTCCCGACAGGGCACACTGGTCTAAACACCACCAGCGGAATCAGCGACCTGTGCTCAGTGTGAACGGAGTTCTTTGTGTCTGTGTAGCACCAGGGACCCTAGTAAAGAATAAACACATGGAGAATGAGCCCCTGTTGCAACAGCCTCAATTTCACTCAGTTAAAGAATATCTCGAGGGAAGAAGTTCCTAATCACGGCCTGGTGTGTCGCGGGAGAGGGTGCGTGCACCGCACGTGCAGGTGTTATTCCGCTATTGTTGGAATGCGTGCTGGGTTGGGCACTGCCCATAATTTACGAGAAGCAGGGTTTATTGTTCATCTTCAGGCTTTTACCCAGAGCAGGAGTTATGGTCAGACAAGGGCGAAAACGTCGACTAGAGGAAGACTGGAAAAAAATAGTGAAATAGGAGAAAGGAGGGATGAACAATGACGTGCAAGAGTGAGATAAAAAGACAGCTAGTGCATGCTGTTGGACGAAAGAGGCAAGAGGTGGCAGTAAGACTAGGCAGCTTTGGGATTTGGAAGCGCCCGTGGTGGCCTCCTAGGATAAAAGTCGAGTCCCCGGCAGCCTGCTCTTGTCTTTATAAACGATGCCGCTCTCTGCTTAGCTGCACGTAAGATACGCGCATGCGCTGTCCATACTGTGTTCATAGGCAGCTGGTGCAGCTTCTAGCGGAGTGGATATAGAGATTGAGGGAAAGGGCACGCAGACGGTTCTATGGGCATACGTATGAAGGCCACTGGGGACGTATTTCATCCAGGCCCTTTCTTGCCAGCTCTCTAACCCCAATATGCTGTTGGGCTTGGTTCTTACCCTTATATATTAGGTTCGCCCTCACACTTATTTACCACAGTCTGTAAACCGCGGTTATTTGTTCTGTCCCTGGATAGGACTCAAATGCAAAATTATGCTGCATGGCGCTTATTCCCTTTTATCCAAGATTATGTTTCTAATGAGCTTTTTTACAGCGCTCTAACACCATTTTCAAAGTCACATTCATGCAATAGTAAAACTGAATTAATAAATAAATGCAAGTAAATAAATAAACAAACAAACCAGCCAAACCAGCCCAATTACCAAAGTTGTCACGTAGGGTGCTGTGTAGCATGACCTTTCATTGGGACACACGGAGAGAAGGGGACCAGGACAAAGAGAGTCAGCTGTAGTGCAGCCCACATGGGTGGACGTGGCTGTCCCAGGCATAGAACCACTACCAGGAAATAGCCTTTTCTTTCATTAAGAATCGTCAGAGAACTACTAGTGTCAGCGCATTTACCTTACACCGAATAACTGCACACAGGAGATAGGTGGCAATGGAGTTTGCCACACCTTGTCTTCCTCACATTTAGGGTTTGGCCTCCTATGCCTTTTAATACCTGTTTTCTGCCTTTGTGTGCTGACACTGCTCTGTGTAGTCCTTACTGGTGAGGGAAATGTGCACTTCTGTTTAGATGTATTGGTCTTTATGGGTTTTGGTAACATGCATCATCTTGATCTGTGCTGCACTCGTATGTTTGTGGGAATATGTGTGTGAATAAATCTTGCATTGCACCAACTGTGCATAATACATGTTTGTATTGCATCATATATATATATATTAGTTACTCTCTTGCGTATGGTTGAAGAAAGGTGTTGGTGGAGGTGTCGCCCGCAAGTGGTTACTTCTGGTGCCTAGAGCGAGGCTCGGAGTTGGGCTCCAGCGTCAACGAGAATGGATTTTAGGGATAGAATAGCTGGCTGTATATACAAAACATTTACAAAACAGGGTGGACTTGTAGTTTGATAGACAGTTGTACCATTATTTTGGGAACAGTCAGGTCTTTACTGCATTCCTGAATGTTAGGGAGCGTTGATGATCATTATTTTCGTTCTGGAACTGGTCCGGGAACGTGCATGTCTTTACAGAGAAAGTTTCCTCCAATGGGTGTTTTTTTTATATAAAGTGGAGGATAATCAGGAGTAGAACCATTTTGGATATGAGTTTCCATTTTGACTGTACAGTTTGTGTGCTGTCTGTAGGAGGATACACCCACACGACCCACCTTGTATGGGACAGAGTGACGGGTAAGAGGTTCTTCTTGCTACCATTATCCAGGTTAGAGCTTTGAGGGACAAGCTAAAGTGATCCTGTCTACTCCAGAGTAGGACTTGTCAACTTATTCTGGATTGTTTTAGCTTGCCTAGTTTTTAGGAAGTCCCATGTGGAGGCAACCAGTGTAATTAACGTGTGACAACACTAAGGAATTTGAAGTCTGCATCCTATGTGATAAGCCCAGGTAACGGAAGGTATGCAAAAGAGTTCTTATTGTGAAGGAAGAATTTCTGGTCACTTTAGCTTGGTTATGGGGTGAGAGTTTGAAGTTCATGATTGCACCAGTGTGGTTGTTGAAAGTCCCAGCTCTAGGGGCCATGTTCACACAGGGTCCTGATTTTATGGCAAGACCGGAGGCTAATATTATTGCATTACTTCTTTAAAGCTCCACTAACAGCAGCCACTTCAAATAAATAGAACTTTACATCTTAGACTTCCAACACTATAAAACAGCAGAACACTAATTTCTCTTTCTTCTCTTTTGCTGCTGCAGGATGAGATAAGTATTAAAAAGCAGTTCTTGCTTTCAACTATAATTACGTAATAAGTCGTTAAATGAGAAGTTTTTTTCCGTTTGTTTGGGTTTGCGAGCAGATTTATTTTTTGTAGAGTGAACTTTCTGGGAAGAAAGTTGTTCTTATTTTAATAAGTATGCTTAATGTGAAAGAATTTATATGCATAAAGTAAATTGTAGAGAAACTTACGTTGTTAGTTTTGTTAGGAATACGGATGGAAAATTAATTAAAAGAGTTATTTGGCTTACCAGTATAGCTTCAAATGTTGACCGTTGAGGCATGACGTGTGTCGCGGCGCATGTTGGTCACGTAAAGGAATTAATTCAGGGCGTGCAGAGTGTAGCGCGTACAGAAAAGAGATTCTCACACGTGCGTGCGCGCAAGCTGGCAGAGTCACTTCCTGCAAAGAAGTAGAGAGAAGTGAAGAAGGACTTCAGGTCGGCGTGTTTACGTGTCAGCCATTTTAAGAGATTGGGAATATTTTATTAATATTGTATGTGAAAATGAGTTTGAAGGATTGGGCTAATTTCAATCGTGATGACAGTTGAAAAATTCAATTCAATTCAATATTTTATTATGATTTAGAATTCCGAAGAATTCCACATAAAATACATGATTAAAACACAATTCTATACACCGAAAAATTCAAATAAAATTGCAAGTTCGCATTTCATTTAAAAAACATGAGCATTAGGTGGTAAAGTTACCATATATGAATTATTACCAATTTTTACAAATTATTTAGGCTAGTTCTGTGCTAAAAACATTCGATTAAAAGAGAACAGTTTTTCTGTTCACTAGGCTATACTCTACGGTGGTCAACTTCATTTCAATGCAGATGGTCTTTCAACATATACAGGCTTCTTTCAATTGCAGCACACTATGGTTTATCGGGAAAACCTGATTAAGTGAGGTACACTGAAGAATTAATATACGGTTGTAATCCAAAAATAAATATCAAACAACTCAAAACATTTAAAAAGATACACATGTTTGGTTGTAAGCAGAAAAAACCTAAGCTTGAAAAACTATGTGCATCTTCTTTTTAGAAAAAATATCCCAAATAATACTAGCAGCAAAAAAAAAAAGTTTTTTGTAAAGTGCTCAATAAAGTGCAAATACCCTAAGCATCCTCGACGCAACACTCTTTACCAATGAATAACTAGCAGCAACAGTATTTCATAAGGTGCCCATAAAAACTTAAAAAGACGACTAACACGTCCGAAAAAAGTGCAAGTGCTCTGTGTAACTTTTTTGGAGATTATTTCCCAACCTCCCCTAGCAGCAGAGTAAATGGACTAACATACAAGTACTATAAACACTCAAATCACCGTAACATTTTACGATCTTAATAAATATTTAAAAATTCTTTGAAAAAGCAAAACATTTTAAAACACATCAGTTCGGATGGAGGGGACAGAAGGCAATTACGGGCCTGTTCTGCTGTGGAAATATTATACTTTAGAAAACCAATCCTTAAATATCTACGTCGTATTGAATGGAGTGCTGAACACACAAACAAAACATGATTCAGATCTTGTATACCACAATTGCATAGCTGACAATATCTTTCATTTTTGGAAATACCCTCTCAGGAACCTGTTACAATTCTTAGAGGTAATAAATTCAATCTAAATAACAGAATCACCCTACGTACTCCGTGTTTCAGGTTCCATAGGACATAAGGTTGGGGATTTTTAACAATTGTGCTCTCAACAATACAATCGGTACTTCTATTCAATGTACACAATTTCAAATCTCACGAGAAACCACATATATTGTTTCCTTAATTGTCTTCTTTAAGTCTTTTTTACATAAAACCGCTGCCCCGTCCATATCTAAACCAAACATGCTTAATGCTTTTAAATAATTTCTAAAAATAGCACTTTTTCCTAACATGTTTACAAACATTTCCCTGTGCAACGCTGCCCTTAATAAATTGTCGGAACCGTTTATCAGAGCGTGACATCTCCTTAAACAGGCAGCCATTGATAACACATATGTAGAAAGAAGACCAAATTCGAGTCTGAGCGCTGCGATCGGCGCTGCACGGTTCAGACTACATATTTGGCGCCAGATCTTTCCTTCCACTTTCTCAAATTTGGCCCACTCATGCGCATCTATTGTTTCGCTAGCATAATTCAAAGTCGGGGGGATCTTTATTTTATAAACTGAAATAATGTGTGAGAAATGTCTTTTCCCACATTGCATGTACAGGCGATTAATTGTGGAAGCTTGTGAAATCGCTTAACCTTTGCAATGGTCCATGTGTCTATTGGCTGAACACCTGTTAGTAAATATTTTTCCTAAATATGGATAAAAGGTTACTACTTCCAGTTTTTCCTTTCCCAGAAACCAATTAAAATTTTTTCTAACCGTACAACCTTGATAACTAAAAATCATAACTTTACTCTTTAAAATATTTATTTTTAAAAAGTACTCTTCTGTGTACCTAACTAGCTCTGTCAGTCGCCTTTGCAAACCTATTGGTGTTAAGTCCATTATTATTGCATCCTCTGCATACAACCGACAACTCAGGTTTAGGTTACCTACTTGAGGAATGTCCCCTTTACTCTTTCCTACACTACTCGGTAGATCATTGATGTAAATAGAAAATAGTAAAGGGGCCAGGAGGCACCCCTGCTTCAGCCCGTTATGTGTGCTTATTTTCCTTGAGAGGCCTTGTGTCCCCCCCAATAGAACTTTTGTCCAGGTCGAAGAATGGAGAGCAATTATTAATCTTAGGAGGCTCCCTGGAATCCCCATTGTAACCAATTTCCTCCACAGCGTCCCGCGATCCACCCTATCGAACGCTGTGGAGAAATCTATAAAGGCTGAGTACAATGGGGTCCTTCCGACCCACGGGGTATTTTTCGATTAAGGTTTGCAGAACAGAGATGTTATCCAGTGCGCCACTATCCTTACGGAATCCTGTTTGTTCCAAAGGTATATCATTATTTCCAAATGCCCACTCTTGCAAGTGGCCAAGGATACTCTTCGCGAACAGTTTCCCCATTGCATCTAAAAGGGAAATTTGTCGAAAACTGGCCGGGGATTTTTTTGGGCCCTTCTTATATAACAGGACTAATATACTTCCCTTCCAAGATTGTGGGATGTCTCCATCATTATAACAGTGGATAAACAACGGATGTAAAAATTTAGCCCTATCCTCGCAGTCCTGTTTTATTATAGCTACAGGAACATCATCTGGCCCCATTGCACTAGAGTATCTTGCCCCTTTAATGTATCCTTCAATCTCCAAACATGTCGGGCTCCTACATCACCCCCTGTTAAAAAAGCATTAGCCACCTCTTCAAACTGATCAGCTAGTTGATTTGGAGCATAAAGTTGGGAAATATAAATAAACCATTCGGTTTCTGAGATTAAAATAGGTTCTGATTTTTCTCTCCCATCACAAAACTTTGCTATCAATGCCCAATACTTTCTAGTATCCCCGGATAAAGCCACTTCTCGTAAATAAACCCATTTTTCGTCTTCAACCGTCCTCCGGTCTGATGCTATTTTCCTTTTCCGAACCTGTTTTAGCCTATATATCTCTCTCTGCCTTTGTAATCTGGGCTCTCTAAATTGGTTTCTAATTAAACCATTAATCTCTTTATTAAATTTTTTAATTTCCCATGGTGTTATGACTATTGGGGGGACTATCACACCTTGCTTATTTCTTCCCAATCTTCTAATTGCTGCCAAAACCCTCTCATACATCAGAACCGGGATCTCCGGAATTCGGCTAAAAGCAATTTTCTTGAAAACCCTCTCAAAGTTTGGGAGCGCCTTATATGACCAACAAGTACAGCCAATATTTCGAGAATAAGTGACATTTTCATTCCTCCGATTCCAGAGTTCGGGTCTCACAATCTTTATAACCATATTTACCTCTAGAATATTATGGTCACTCAACTTTGTAGGGAGTACCTTGAACTGTGTGCACATACTAAACAATTGAAAGGAAACTGCCATATAATCAATTAATGAGTGGCCATATATCCCATTAAAGGTATAAGCTGCGGGAGAGTCCTCCGGGAATCTACCATTTAAAAGTACAAGGTCAAGATTCCTAAGATTTTGCAGAAGGGATAGGCCGCGTTTATCAGATTTTAATTGGGCTGGGAATACAGACTCTGGGACAGCCCAAATCTCCTCCAGATCTGAATTAGAGAAGGACAGGACTGCACTATTACTTAGTTTAGCATAAAAGTCCCCTACCATCATTATACATGTACATTCTTCAGTATTACCTAAACTTTGCAAAAAAGTGCAGATGGAGTCGACCAATGGATTAGACGCCCTCCCCGGGGGAATATACACATTTACCAGCAACAGAAACAACGCTTGCCCCAAGTTATCTTTTCCTATTTTCAGCTTTGCACAAATACAGCAATTTGAAGGATGTTTATATATCACAGGGTCCCATGCTATGTTGCAACTGAGTAAGATGGCTAGACTTCCACTTGCATGCCCTTTTACAGATTTTTTTGCTGTGCTACAGTACACATAAAAGTTCTCAAGCTGGAACTCTTCCCCTGCCCACGTCTCCTGGAGACAGATTATCTTGGGGTCTAATTCTACTAAAGCTTTAAGCGTATAACTAGATTTTCCTAACCCCGCCACATCCCATGATATAATGTTCCCCAATTGGCTACCCCCGCTCTGTGGGCTTTATGGTGGATGCTTTTACCCCATTCAAAGTACCTGCAACCCAGCTCCACTTTGTCACATCATCTTCCCCGTTTGCACTAGGAGCCCACCGAACCTCGGGTGTTAAAATATGAATTTCTCTAACACCCGTTTTTCTCCCTACTGTTATTTCCATATCCTCATACTTTATGTGGGTGTTTGCACCCTCATACTCAGTGGAGCCATTCCCTTGCGCCTGATAAATTGGTACAAGGCTTTTGGTCGGAACACTACGAGGGACTACACTAGGGATCACCTCTATTCCTCTTCTCCTAAAACCATCCACGTTTGCTAAAACCAGTGCTGACACTACCCCTGATGAGAAAGTAGCTTTAGTTCTAGGGGGTGCGCTCCTCCAATCTAAGTGTACCAATTCGATATCTTTACTGGTGATTAACCCCAGATCCTTTATTTCAGATAGTGTCTTAAGGAGGGCACTTCTATTCAATAACATTGGTTCGGCATCGAACAGGGAGCTAAAAGTTAAAACCCTACTCACTTGCCCGGCACCTATACCAGTGTTCCTAAATTTATTGATACCTGGTTGTCCCAAGGGTAAATCTCTTTCCAACGTACCCCCTTTACTATTAGCATCCGTAGACATTCCCCGCCCCCACCTATCCCCTGGCTGGATTCAGGCCTCATTGGGGACAGATCCTGCCCACAGGGGTGTCGTACGGCACCTCCTGGGGCTAAAATTGGATCTATTACAGGGTCATCTAAGTTATCCATTTTACTTCTTAAACTAAGGTCACTGCTTGTATCATAATTTAGCCCACTTTCTTCCTTACCCTCTTGGTTCGAGGAGGCGTCCAACACTAAAATTGGACTATTCGGCTGAAAATCATTTTCCTGCCCATGATTTTGACTCACATTCATTATAATTTGACCCACAGTCCTTGTATTCATTTTGATAGAGGGGGATGTATAGCTATTTGCTTTTTCACTTTCAGGATAGAACCGCAGTTTTTTCTGTTTACGTTTCGGAAAACGGTGGTTCTTCATCTTTTTATTCCCCCTACGGCCATTTTTGGAGTTTCCTTTACTCGCTATTGAGACCTCTCCCAAAGGTGCACTAACTGGGATGTTAACTAATTCATCAGGTACCTGAAGTCTTGATTCTTTTGGATTAATTTTTTTAAAAATTGGGTACACACGTAATGGATTTAGGGCTGACAAAACCTTTAATTTTAAGTTTTCCCCTATTGTAGTGACCTTTGCACACTCGTGAAGATTGACTCGGAAAGAACTAATAATTGGATTTCTTTCGGTAGAAGCACTTTCAGAACCCACAAACATTTCATTTATTTCCCCCACCACTGAATTTGTATCAATATTTTGCATCCTATTGTTTATTTGACATGCTTGACTGGGTACTAGAGGAGTCTTTTCAGGGATCGTTAGGGCTTGCTTGAACTGTTTAAGGTCTTGAACCCCTACCAATATGGGCGAGAGAACTTCCAGTATGTGATCAGTGTTTAATGTACTTTTCTCCAACAAAGATAAAATTGCGGAGAGGGATCTTTCTAATGCAAAAAAGATCTCCATGATCCCCCCCGTCCACGCATTCTCACTTACATTCAGAAAATTCCCTGCCCCTTTATCCTCATCCACTGAAACTCCTGATATCTTTTCAACAGAGAGATCTAATAAATCAGCAGTTCGGGATAACTTGGTAGGTGTACTACTGTACATGGTAGGCATATGTGTTTGAGCTCCTATTGGGGCCCGGTACACTTCTGAATCCGGATACAATTCAGGATCCATCTCCAAAGTGCCAGACTTTTTCAGCTGGGTCATTAGTTCTGCATTCTTTTCCATTTGATTAGCAATGTCCGGTAAGGTGTAGTCCTCCATTTTCGCCTGCCCAGATCTAAAGCTGGATTCTATCCGCTGTTGTACTTTAAAAGAAAGATCACTTGATATAGTTGGCAGAAAGCCCGGCACAGATCTCTGTGTGCCTCTTGAAATATCCAAGAGAGTTACCAATCCTACCAGTGGGGATAATAGGGTGACATCCTCTTTTTCAACATTCTTCTCCATGGGGTAATCCTCTACCTTGCCCATCGATGAGTCTATTTCCATTTCCGGAATACTACCCTCCTTTTCTACTTTCCGTACATCCATTTCACATGGAGGTTGTAACACATCAATTTCACCCCCATAATTCCGATGTATGATTACAGCGGGGTAAAGCGCTTCCGGTTTTGTGAATTGGCACTCCACCCTATTCCCCGCTATTACATGGGTGTTCATCGCTTCTTCACCTAAGACCTCCTTTATCTCTTCCTCTTTTAACCCCTTTCCTCGCTTAGAGTTTATTACCCCTTTTGAAAACATTGACATCACCGATGGGTATGTTTTCAGGAGTGAAAGATGATTCCCGTTTCTCCAGCAACAAATGGTTTTCTGGGGCTTAAGGGAACTCTCATTGCTCAAGTTACAATTTTCAGAGTCTACTACTGATTTTGCTTTTATATTTGAGCGCAAACACCTAGATGGCATTACCATTGCTTAAAAGACTTAGGAGACACTTACTCTTGGACCTGGACTCTCTTCAGAACGGTCGCTCACCCTCGCTCCTCCTCACTCACAGCTGCATCACTCCACGCTATCGCGTTGCTGATATCGTCAATTTCGTGCTCTGGGTAACATCCAATTGTAGCGCTGTTTTACATAGAATTATAGCGCTGTGTATCTTCCAATTGTAGCGCTGTTTCACATAGAATTGTAGCGCCCTGTAGCATCCATTTGTAGCGCTGTCTTACATAGAATTGCAACGCTGTGTATCATCCTATTGTAGCGCTGTTTTTACATAGAATAGTAGCGCTGTGTAGCCTTCAATTATAGCGCTGTGTAACATTCAAATTTAGCGCGGTTTAGCAGTGAATTGTAGCGCCGCAGCTTTGATTGATTTCATTAGCGCGACCTCGCTCAGGCAGCTGCGCTCATTTCTCCAGTGTTTTTGTTTATGTACTGATTTCAGAGAACTGCTCACTCGTCGCATTTGTGCATTTGTTGTCCCTGTCTGGCTTTCCCTTTGACCCTCCATTTTGTTGTTGGGATCCCCTGACCCGCCCCTCACCCACACTACCGCCTCCCTGCTGCCCCTCCCACGCTCCGCCCCCTCCACTGTCCATTTATGTCAGATGGTCCCTCGCGCAGCGTCCACGCGCTACGGCCACGCCGAAGGTGCGCCAAAGGTAAGCCCGTCTACGCCCGTCCGCGCCTGGACCGCGCCCAGCGCCAGTGCCCCTGGTCCTCGTAAAGTCCACCCCTCCCGCATTACTTACGATGCCACCACCCTCCTAGCCCTCAACCCCGGCCGCTCCCTCAACTGCGTCCAAGCCGCTCCTGGACACACCCATGGACCCTTTTCCTGCTACTCCTGCAAGTTCGACGGCACCAACAACAACTCCTCATCTACGAACTCTCAACAGATATCCGATCCCAACCACCTACAATGCATCCTGCTCAACACCCGCTTGGTCCACAGACACGCCATTGACCTCTGGAATCTACTCGACACCATCTCTCCGGACGTCGCCTTCCTAACAGAAACATGGATGAATGCCTCTTCAGCCCCAGACATCACCATAGCCATCCCGGAAGGCTATAAGATCATTCGCAAGGACCGTACCGGCCACACAGGAGGAGGCATCACTATCGTCCATAAGAAATCCATCCGCATCTCAACCAGCTCAGACGTCAATCTCGCCAACTCTGAACACCTTCACTTCCAGATCCACATCGACCCCAAGACCACACTCAGAGGCACCCTCCTTTACAGGCCACCAGGACCCCGCGCACAATTTAGTGAAGACATCACGGACTTCATCACTCCACACGCGCTCCCCTCCAAGGACTACATCCTTCTGTGAGACCTCAACTTTCACCTTGAAAAGAACAACGACCGCAACACCACCACCCTTTTGGACAACCTCGAAAACCTCGGACTTAAACAACTTGTCACTACCCCCACCCACATCGCAGGTCACACACTCGACCCTATCTTCACCTCCAGCAAGCATGTTTCCTTCAGCCACACCACAGCTCTCCTTTGGACTGACCACAGCTGCGTTCACTTCACCTACAACAAGCCCACATCCAACAACCACCCCCAACCCACTCTGCAAAGAAACTGGAACAAAATCACCATCGACCAGATCTCCTCATCGCTTCTTCAAAAGCCCCCCGCCCACTCCTCAAACCCAGACCAAGCAGCCACCAACCTCACCCAATGGTTATCCAACAGCGCCGACATCCTAGCACCCCTGAAAAAAGGACAAATCAAACTAGGCAGCAAGAAGGCCTCCTGGTTCAACGATGACCTTAAGAAATCCAAGAAACTCTGTCGCTCCCTCGAGAAGGCCTGGAAAAAAGACCCAACCACCAGCACCAAGGACGCCTTCAAAAACGCCACCCGCATACACCACCAACTAATCCGAAATGCCAAGAAAACTGCCTTCAAGGACCGTCTAGATAACAACGCCCACAACAGCAAGGAATTATTCAACATCGTCAAGGAATTTACCAACCCCTCAGCCAACTCCAACGACATCACCCCCTCTCAAGCCCTCTGCGACTCCCTGGCCTCATTCTTCTACAACAAAATTGCAGACATCCACAACAGCTTCGACAACCAACCCGAAGACCAACCCACCCAATCCCCTGCAGGACCCCCACCCCCCCTGAACATCCTCAATGACTGGAAGCCAATCTCCACTGAGGACACCATCCGTCTGATGAACTCTATCCACTCAGGATCCCCCAGTGACCCTTGCCCTCACCACATCTTTAACAAAGCAGACTCCATTATTGCACCGCACCTCCGAGACGTCATCAACTGCTCCCTCAACTCCGCAACCTTCCCGGAAAGCTGGAAACATGCCGAACTCAGCGCCTTCCTGAAGAAACCCACAGCTGACCCCACCGAACTCAAAAACTATCGCCCTATCTCACTCCTTCCTTTCCCGGCCAAAGTCATCGAGAAAGCTGTCAACAACCAGCTCGCCGCATTCCTCAAAACCAACAAATCCCTCGACTCCTCACAGTCCGGCTTCCGAGCCAAGCACAGCACCGAAACCGCCCTCATCGCAGCAACAGACGACATTCGAACTCTACTGGACAATGGAGACACAGTCGCCCTCATCCTCCTCGACCTCTCCGCAGCCTTCGACACAGTCTGCCATAGCACCCTTCTACAACGCCTCAAAAACATCGGAATCCAAGGAAAAGCACTGGAATGGATCACCTCGTTCCTCTCCGGAAGAACCCAGAGAGTCCGCCTTCCACCATTCAAGTCAGAGGCTACTGAAGTCATCTGCGGCGTACCTCAAGGGTCCTCACTCAGTCCCACCCTCTTCAACGTCTACATGAGCCCCCTCGCGGCCATCGCACGCCAACATAACCTCAACATCATCTCCTACGCCGACGACACTCAACTGATCCTATCACTCACCAGAGACCCTAACATGGCCAAAACCAACCTACACGAAGGAATGAAAGAAGTAGCCGAATGGATGAAGCACAGCCGTCTGAAACTGAACTCAGACAAAACAGAAGTCCTCATCTTAGGTACCTCCCCCTCCGCCTGGGACGACTCTTGGTGGCCAGAGGCCCTTGGAAAAGCACCCATCCCGACGGACCACGCACGGAACCTGGGCGTCATCCTGGATTCCTCACTCTCGATGAACAGACAAGTCAACGCCGTTTCTTCATCTTGCTTCAACACTCTTCGCATGCTCAAAAAAACATTTCGCTGGATCCCTACCGAAACTAGAAAAACAGTCACCCACGCTCTGGTCACGAGCCGACTGGACTACGGAAACACCCTCTACGCCGGCACCACTGCAAAACTCCAGAAAAAACTACAACGCATCCAGAACGCCTCAGCCAGGCTCATATTAGACATCCCGCGTAAAGAACACATCTCTGATCACCTGAAAAACCTCCACTGGCTCCCCGTCAATAAGAGGATCACTTTCCGGCCCCTAACCCACGCACACAAAGCACTCTACGAAATCGGACCCGAATGCCTCAACACACGACTATCCTTCTACACCCCCTCCCGCCAGCTACGATCCTCCAACCAAGCCCTTGCCATTGTACCTCGCATCAACAAAACCACCATGGGAGGTAGATTCTTCTCCTACCTCGCTGCTAAAACTTGGAACTCACTTCCCACTCACCTCCGCCTTACTCAGAACCACCTAGCATTCAGAAAGCAACTCAAAACGTGGATATTCGACAAGTAACTCCCCACCCTTCTTCAAGCGCCTTGAGACCCTCTGGGTATGTAGCGCGCTATACAAATCTTTTGACTTGACTTGACTTGACTTGGAGTTTTTCCGTTTGTTGAGGAATAAAGGATGGAGTAGGATGAGGAAGTAGGAAGGATGACGTTCTACCAAGGGTTCGCAGGGCCAGCTCGGGGAAGCACTTGGTAACCTAAATGTGAATAATATTCTTTTATTCACCGGCCTTCACCAGCCTCTGAAAATCAGTGTGCCCCCCCACTGCAGCACTAAGGCCCCCCTGGGCCTTACCGTTCAGATCACTCTGGCTGCGGCTTCCGAGCCCAGCAAACCTTATGCAGCCTTTTATAGCACCAGCCGCTCCTGCTGCTGCCCAGGTTCAGCCGCTTCCACAAGCTTTCACAAGCTCCAAACCGCTATGAATACGGTCAAAAGCTGTGAAATCGATCTGCCTCACTGTAGTTTATCTGCCGCCGCCTCCTTAAAACCCCCAGGTAAGCGCTACACTCCCCGTGGATGGTCCCTCCGGATGCAGAGTGGCGTTGTCGACGTTTTCCCCAGTAGGCGCCAGCTCACAGTTCGCCTCGCCTCGCTGCTCTATCAGTCCCCCGTGGCCAGCTAAACCGTTGAGACTCCAGCCGCTCTTGCTGCAGCCCAGGTACCGCATGCCACAGACACACTCCTCGCAGCTTAGTTCAGGCTCTGGCGGGTGAAATATGGTGAGCACTTATTGTTCTATTGTCCCTTATATACCATGACACTTTCTGGAAACCACACAGACTGCTCCAGACTGCTCCATGAGGCGCTACAGGCCACAGGCCCCCCCAAACAGGCAGGTATCTCCCTACCGTCTGCAGTACTGCGATGCGGCGTTCTCTCTGCGTTTTTCCCGTTTTTTTTCGCTTTCGAACCGCCGCTGCCCCGTTTGCACTGCTGCTCTGTGCTCCGCTGCGCTGTGTGGCCACCATAGCTCTCTGTAGCTCTCTGCTGCTCTCTAGTGTCCGGAAAGGAACTCCTGACTGTGCTCCTCGGACCTCCGTACAGGATACTCGCTCCTTCCACTTCCTACATAGACTCGAATGGGTTCCAGCAATTGAAATGCAAGTGAGTGTGCATTCACTACATCAAAAAAACTATGACTGACAGGATTTGAGTGCTTTGATTGTATGAAGTATTTAACAACAAGGGGTGGTGATGGACAGAGTTTCTGAATTGAGCAGAATACTCTCACCCAGTCAAGAGATCAGGGCTAGATTCAACACCATTTTTTAGCTCACTGCACCATCCCAGCTCAGAACCTGGCTATATGCAAATTAGTCTGTTCCTGTCCCAGTGCATGATGGGAACAGGGCAAACCAAACTACCAAGCCAATTCTTACACTGGGAAGGAAACAAGCTTCCGGGGAGCTAAATAACGGTGATGGATTAAGCCCTGATCTTTGGACTGGGTAAGAGTGGTCTGCTTAATTCAGACACTCTGTTCATCACCACCCCCTTTTCTGAATCATTGATTGTATGAAGGGCTGGTGCATCGTTGTAAGGAAAGTCATTGTAAAAGTGGTAATTCAGAATGACTGAGCCAAGTAATTTAGGGAGTTTGGTAAACAGTACAATGGAAGGGAGAATTTTTAATATGTTAAATAAATTCTCTACACATTTTATTAGTAAAATGGAAAAAAATTGGATGATTTAATTCAGAGTAAGGGATTATCTGTTAAGGAAAAGAGATTTTACTCAGCTGGGGAAGGTCCACAAGCAATATCAAGTGGAAAAGTAAGTAGGAAAAGGAAAAATCTGGTGGAAGTAAGAAATGTGACAAGAAAGTTTAAGAAAGGTAATATGGATAAAACATTGAGCGGTTATAGAAAACGTGATGGTGTCAAGGACACACATGTGGACCAAGTTAAGGGTCCAGAATATACAGGGAAAACGAACATTCCTCAGTATTGTGCGATGAATCCTCTGGTAGGGCAGAGATGGAATTAAGTTGTTCTTCAGAGTTTAAATCTGAGGAAGATATCAGAGAAAATATAAAGAAACCTCTAGACTTGAAAGGTAACATGGGAGAGCATGAGGCTCTTATGGATCCATTGGGTGAGTTTAAATTTGACCCAATGTTAATAAAACACCCATTATCTTCTGAATGGGTGCCGGTGGCACATGTAGCAGAATACATGTAAGCCTGGTTGAGAAAGCAGATCCCTAAGGATGTTAGAATACGTTTGCAATCTGAATGTCCAAGACCCAGTTTGGCAAACAAGGCCATGGTGACTCCCGAGTTGTATGTAAAAATAATTGCCTTCATAAATAAAGGAGGACGGGATCCTAGAAAAGGTCTGAATAAAGTCTTAAAATGTGCCAAGATCTGTTGTTGGACTTATCAGGTTCATTGGCAAAATATTTTGAGATGGTAGAAGAGACTTATGTGGGTAAGTAGTCTTTGGATATTGAGGAATTGCGACAATGTGCTCAAAGGGCAGTATGTTTGCTAGAAAATGCAAACACAGCTTTATCCGTTGAACAAAGGAAAATTATTCTTTTGAAGATAGACCCTAATCTAGTAGAGCTTGCTAGTAACAAAGGGGGTCAAATCAGCGAATGGTTTACTGTTTGGGGACAATTTCATTAAGGAAAGTTCCAAGTATATAGGGGCTTTTAGCTCTTTACAGAAGTCACAGAGAGAGATAAAGAAAGTCTTTGACAAACGTGTTTTGGTAGGGTCGGGAGAACAAGAGGTCGGTTCCTCGGCTGAAGTCAAGGGATTACTAGGCATCATTCAGACCCAGTATATATCAGACCTCTTATCAGACAGGAAGATTCTAGCCACAAAGTCAGAGGAATAGAGGCAGAGGTGGGCAAGGTGATCGTCGATCAAGAGGTGCAGGTAAGACAAGACCCTTTTGTTATCCCACAAAAGTTGGGCGGCAGACTTTCCCAATTTATATTAAATTGAAAAAGGGTGACAAGGGATCCTTGGGTCTTGCAAGTTTTAGGTTACCGAATAGATTTTATAGGGGAACCAATTCAAAATTGTCTCCCTGTAAGGTTAAAATTCAACGCAGATCTCACAGCATAAGTGGACAGGGAGGTTCAGGAATTACTGTCTAAAGGTGAATTGAGGACGAAAAGGAAGCTGTAGGAGGTTTTGTCAGCAACATTTTTTTGGTGGATAAAAAAGACAAGAGTATGAGACCAATAATAAACTTAAGAGACTTAAACAATTAGTAATAATAATAATCCACATTTGTAAAGCGCAAACAATCACCAGTAAGTGTCTCTAGGCGCTGGGGGCCGTCTGGAACACTAAGCAAGCTATTGCCCAGAGTCACATGGTGCTGGACTAATCTGCCGCCGGGGATCGAACCGTGATCCCCGGTTTCCAGCATTAGTCGCCCTGGCCGCGGCGCCACATCTCTCCCTATTTAGGGGAATATCACCATTTAAAAATGGAAGGGATACATTTGGTGAGAGATATTTGACAAATGGGGGAGTGGATCACTCATCTAGATTTAAAAGATGCTTATCTGACAATCCCAGTATGGGAGCCTAATCAAAGATTTCTAAAGTTCAGATGGGGAGAAATCTTGTGTAAGTTTACGTGTCTACCGTTCCGTCTGTCATCTGCCCCATGGTGGTTCACAAAGGAGCTTCGACCAGGGTTGGCTTACTTGAGTGAAAGGGGGATAAGGATGATTCTTTATTTGGACGATATCATGTTGATGGATCAATGCATGTCAAGACTAGTAGAGTACATGACTGACAGTGGAATTATTAGAAAGTTTGGGATTTGTTGTGAACAAGGAAAAGTCATGTCTTGTTCCAGGTCAAGTGACCCAGTTTTTAGGCTTCGTGGTGGACACAGTGGTGGGGCAATTGAAGCTACCAAGGGAGAAATTTAAACATATCAGGAAGGACATTCAGAAGGTGTTAAGTTCAGAAAGATTGTCGCTAAGAGCATTGGCCAGGATGATAGGTTTACTTTCTTCAACTATTCAAACTATTTTTCCAGGACCTTTGAATTATCAGGCTTTCCAGAGGTTGAAAGCAAATCGTTTGAGAGTGGTCTAACATGTTCAGAGGAGATTGCTCTCACAGATTAGTGTAGGAGGAATTGGTTTGGTGGTTACGGAATTTGGAAGCATGGAACAGGAAAGCTATATATGGGGAATGTCCAGAGGTGGAGATAGAGTCAGATGCAAGCCTGGAAGGATGGGAGCACAATGTGGATTTATTACGACTGGGGGAATTTGGTCGGAGGAGGAAAGAAAACTGCATATAAATTGTGTGGAAATTTTAGCGGGGTCCTTTGCGATTAGGAGTTTTACGAAAGACAAGGCAAGGTGTTCAGTTCTTTTAAAAATGGTTAAAGTTTTGGCTGTCAGATATGAGAAATAAAATTGGGGGGCCCAAAGTCAAAGGATCTTGCAGATCTAGCAAAGGTTTTTAGGGATTATTGTCTTCAAAGAAAGATTTTAGTTCAGGCGGAACACATTGCTGGACTGAAAAATGTGGAAGCGGACTGGTGCTCAAGACATTACAGGGATGCAAGCGATTAGAAATTTAACGGTCAGATTTGTCGGAGATTAATGCATCTCAGGGGCCCTTGCAAAGTGGATTTGTTTGCGAACAGGTTGAATACACAGTTAGTGAGATTTTACAGTTGGTGTCCAGATCCAGAGCCGCTGGGAGTGGATGCTTTTAATCAGAATTGGAGGGAGCTCAGGGCGTATGCCTTGCCCCCATTTTCAATGATCACTCGGTTGACTGGTCAATTACGAAAGCAAAACGGAACATTGGTTTTGGTGGGGTCTCTTTGGAGGTCACAAGTTTGGTATCCAGTACTCCTGGAGTTAGCAGTGGAGGTGCCAATTATGCTCCCAGTGTTTCAGGATATTTTAATGAATCCTTGGATTGAGAGACCTGAGTTAGTCAAGTCCTACCATCTTCTGCATAATAACTATGTATAAGGGTAATTCATTCCGTCCTCCTAGTGCGACATGACACAGCAAGGTATATCCCCAGGGAGTACCACTTTGGGTATATATACACACTATATCTTGCAGAGGTAGTCAGGGGAGAAACGGACTTCCGTGCAGACACACTGACGAGAGACGCTGAGGCTCCTGCACAAGACACTCCAGCTCGCAGTGGTCTGACATCCCTCGCAGGGTGTTCATCTCAAGACCAAGATGGGGTCCCACAGTCTCTCACTTCAGGTAATGTGGTTGACTTTATCCTAGAGGGAATCTTGGCTTTTTCACCAACATACATGCTAGGTACCATTAGGTACATCTAGTTAGGGTTCCACCGTAGGAGTACGCATTCTACTGTCATGTATTTTATATACTTGTCTGTATCCATTGTTTTAGCACAATGGTAGACATCTATCATCCTTTTAATCTGTTAGTGCTTATAATCATTTACATATGCTACTATCTAGCTTTTTTTCAGCACACCTATTTTACACTAGAATGACGCTGGTTCAATAAATGCTTGTTAGAAAACGTCCCAGCAACTCGGAATCAGGCAGTGACGAGAGGTTGCTCCCGTAGAACTGTTGTGTTCTTGGGAGACTTCCCTACCGGGTGCCATTTCGGGGTTTGAAATTTGATAAACTCGTATATGCATCCGGTGTTGTTGGGAATCTCCACTACACGTGACGATCAAACTACGATCCTTCTCAAATAATTTTTTTTTTAAACTTGGCACATTGACCGAATTGCAGCTTGGCCAAGTCCAGGATTGGGAATAACAGACGTCCTGAAGAAGACAGGGGTGACCTTTTGAGGCACAGTAAGTCGGTCGAAACATGTTGGCATAAGCAGTAATAGGAGGGGTGTTTTGAGAACCTTATTTCTCCTCTAAACACAACCCATCCTTTCTTTCTTTTAATCCTGGTTTTGGAACCTATGAATAAAGGTTTTGATTGGTATCTCCAAACCAGTTTTAGAGCACTTTCCCTTTAACTGCACTTTTGTCGTATCACCATTCCTAGTCACAGGGTGAGAATTGGCACTTGACCACAGTGTGTGTCATATTTCTGTATGTGTTGTGTCTTGTGAATCTGTACCATTTTTTATGTTCACCCCCTCCCTTATGCCTGCTCTGAGTGTGGCTACACCAGGTCGTATTGTAAGCAGACCCGATGATGAAGCATGTCACACACTTCGGTGTGTGAGTGAGGGCAGTTTTTCAAAACAGATACATTTTTCTGTTTTGTATTATTAAACGTGTGTTCTAATCTCTCCACCCTTCTTGTGTGTGTACAGCTTTACCTTGGGGGTTCACGGGTGGTAGAGTTTATGTTTGACCCTCTCCCCTTCTCTGTAAATAATGTTGGAAAACGTCCCCACCGTTTATTCTGTGTATTTATCTGAGACAGTGTGAGCACCAGTGACCGAGCAAAAAGTAGTACACGGTTTCCACAGTCCCTGATGTTGTCATGTACGATAGTTGTCAAGAACTATTCTCTCCTTGGTAAGAGGAGTTTCTAGTGGCACTGTGAGCTAGCTGGTATACAGGTTAATATACCCTGTAGGGGTGTCTAGAATCAGTCTGATGCCAATTCTACAGTGTATGTTGTCTAAAAGCTCAGATCTATATAGGTTTATAGGAACTAGCAGACAAGGTCAGTTGAGATGGGTTGCATGGAAAATTTCAGGCGGGTTTGGGAAGTGCCTGGACTTCCGCAGGCAGCTACAAATCTTATTAAGGAACCCTGGGCACCTGGAACAAGGACATTATATAGATTGGCCTGGTGAAAATGGGTATGCTGGTGCATGGAGAAGGATTTTAATCCCGTTTCAGTTGATGTAGTAGAAGTAGTAAACTATTTATCAAGTTTATTTGAGAAAGGACTGTCTTACAGAACTAAAAATTGTTATAGATCTGAAATAGCTGCAGGGCATATGTTAGTGAATGGAATTACGGGGGGACAAGATGTTTTGGTTAGAAGGTTGTTACACAGTATAAGGATTTCTAAACCACCAGAGGCTAGATATAACTACATTTGTGATGTTTCTAGAGTATTGCAGTATTTAGAAAGTTTGGACAGGTATGAATGTTTAAGTTTAAAAATGTTGTCACTAAAGGTGACCATGTTGCTGTGTTTGATTTCTTTTAGAAGAGTTTCAAATGTAAGAGCTTTGGATGTGTCAAGGTGGATTTTTTCACCTGAGGGAGTTTGTTTCCATTTGAGTAGGAGAACAGAAACAAATTATTTTTCAATATTTCACCGTTATGTTGATGAGAGGGAGAACTTATGTGTGGTACCAGGTGTAAAAGAATATGAGAGGAGGACATCTCTCCTAAGAGTGAGGGGTGAGAATCAGATGCTTATTTATTTTAGAACCCCATTTAAGGCAGTATCTTCACCCACTTTGGGGTAAGGAAGTTATGAGATGCGCAGGTGTGGATGTGAGCGTGTTTGGGGCTCATTCTGTGAGAGGATCATCTGCATCAAAAGCTTTTCTACTGGGAGGTGCTTTGTAAGATATTTTGAGGTGTGCGGATTGGTCTAGTGACAAGGTTTACAGGAAATTTTATTTTAAACCTGTAGATTGTACTGCTTTATTACTTGTAGAAAGACTTTAAACTTGCAATAATGTCAGCCTCTGGTCTTGCCATAAAATGTAGATTTCTATCAGCTTGATGTTCAGAAAATCGCTATTTTATTAAAGACACAGAGGCTAATATTAATCCCGCCATGAACCTAGTCTGGATTTTATTGATGTATTTTATATTTCAGCTCAAACACAACAAAGATGGACTGGATCGGAAGGATGACGTTTCATGGAGGAGTTATGGATCCTAAAGATTTTCTTATTTTGGAGTTATGGACATGTTTATGCAATGCTTGTTTAAACTAAATGTAGATGGAAAAACAAGGAAGAGAAAGGAGCATTCTGTTGTTTTATAGTGTTGTCAGTCTAAGATGTAAAGTTCTATTTATTTAAAGGGGCTGCTGTGTGTGGAGCATTAAAGAAGTAATGCAATAATATTAGACTCAGTGTCTTTAATGAAATCGAGAATTTTTTAACACCAAGCTGATGAAAATCTACATTTTGCTCTGTTCCAAAAGGTGGTATTTCTGTTCTTGATGAGTTAAGCTGTATGTGGTTCGTAAGCATTCTATGTTCTGTTGTTAACATGCATTTCCTGAAGGTGGAGGTCTTCAGGACTGAGTTTTTTAAAGCACAAGTTACTTACCTTCGGTAACGATATATCTGTAAGAAACAGTAGTTAGTGTTAGATTCCTTACCTTAGAATATCCCCAGGCGTCAGACTGGATCCGGAAAGTTTTGCATAGCAGAACCCCTGCACGTCGGTAGGCGTCGTCTGCGGCTCTGCGTCCGTCGTCGTGGTCGCCGGGATGATGTCATCGGAGTACTTAGACGCCGCCCTCACGCGCTGATGCCAGTTTTTTGTACATAGCTTTAAGCGCCAGGAACGCAGAGCCATGCCAGAGACCGACACTGGTGCCAAAAAACTAGGGCCCTCAAAGAGAAATACCTTAACCCTAGATATCGGCCCGCAGAACGGGGAGGATGGGTGGGGCGGTAAGGAATCTAACACTAACTACTGTTTCTTACAGATATATTGTAACTTGTGCATCTGAAAGAAACAGGTTAGTGTTAGATTCCTTACCTTAGAATAGATACCCCAGCAATACCAACCCAGGTGGTGGGTCTGCGGACCAAGATCACACCAGAAAGTCCTGGAGAACGGAACGGCCGAAAAAGCCATCTCTCCGGACTTGGCTGTCCAGGCAGTAGTGTCTAGCAAACATGTGCAGTGAGGCCCACGTAGCTGCCTGACAGATGTCCTGTAAGGGGACTGCTCGATCCAGGGCAGTAGTAGCCGCTGTGGCCCGAGTGGAATGGGCCCTCATCCCAACAGGGGGCTCCTTTCTAGCCAAGAGGTAGCAGACCTTGATGCACAACAAGACCCACCGAGAGATGGTCTGTTTGTGCACCGCCCGTCCCTTCTTCGCGCCCACGTAACCAACAAAGAGCTGGTTGTCCACCAGGAACTGGCGTGTGCGATCAGGTAGAAGGAGAGCGCACATTTTGGGTCCAGACGGTGGAGCCTCTCTTCCTCCTTGGAAGGATGCGCAGGTGGAAAGAAGGTGGCCAAGGTGATGGACTGCCCGATGTGAAAGGCTGTAACCACCTTGGGCAGGAAAGAAGTACGTGTTTTTAACACAACTTTGTCCGGATGGTCAGAAAGGAAAGGAGGCTTAGAAAATCAGAAAATGTGTAAGATTCTTCTCAAGTTACTGGTGTGGAAAGCTGAAAGTCTGGTGATGTCACTTTTCTTCACAAGCCAGCGTTCTCATGCACACATGAGTGTAGACAGAACGCAGCTCTGGATTTGGGAGATCCGATTTCCTAAAATGTGTTTTAAATTGGTCAGACTAAATATTACAACGTATCAGAAAACGTCATAAACTGAGTAGGTCTATCTGCAGTCCTTCAAGTACCACCGACTGAAAACTGTCTTTTTGGCACTCACTGGTTTGTTTCCAGTCGTACTTCACTTCTGTAGAATACAAGCTGCAATGGTCGTAAACACGACAAAATGTTTCTTTACACTATTGCTTAACATCCTTCGCAGTCTATACCTGATATTGATTTCCAGAGCAATTTGGAACATGGCTGACACAATAGAACAGAGAACTAGCAGCATCTTTTAGTAACTGGAAACCAATCAATCAATCAATCAATCAATCAAAAACATTTGTAAAGCGCACTACTCACCCGTAGGGTCTCAAGGCGCTTGGGGGGGGGTCCGCTACTGCTCGAACAGCCAGGTCTTGAGCTGCTTCCTGAAGGCGAGGTGGTCTTGGGTCAGGCGGAGGTGGGTCAGGAGGGAGTTCCAAGTCTTGGCGGCCAGGTAGGAGAAGGATCTTCCTCCTGTGGTGGCTCTTCGGATGCGGGGGACGGCGGCGAGGGCGTGGCTGGTCGATCGGAGCTGACGAGTGGGAGTGTAGAAGTTGAGGCGGCTGTTGAGGTATCTTGGGCCTTGGTTGTGTAGGGCTTTGTGTGCGTGGGTGAGGAGGCGGAAGGTGATTCTCTTGTTGACCAGGAGCCAGTGCAGGTTTCTTAGGTGTCCGGAGATGGGGCTGTGTCGGGGGATGTTGAGGATGAGTCTTGCTGAAGCTTTCTGGATCCGCTGGAGTCTCTTCTGGAGCTTGGCGGTGGTTCCGGCGTAGAGGGCGTTGCCGTAGTCCAGTCGGCTGGTGACGAGGGCCTGGGTGACCGTCTTCCTGGTCTCGGTAGGGATCCAGCGGAAGATCTTACGTAGCATGCGCAGGATGTTGAAGCATGACGAGGAGACGGCGTTGACTTGTCTGGTCATGGAGAGGGAGGAGTCCAAGATGAAGCCCAGGTTGCGTGCGTGGTCTGTCGGTTTGGGTGCGCTGCCCAGGGCGGGGGGCCACCAGGAGTCGTCCCAGGCGGAGGGAGAGGAGCCCAGGATGAGAACTTCCGTCTTGTCTGAGTTAAGTTTCAGGCGGCTGTCCATCATCCACTCGGCTACGTCTTTCATCCCTTCGTGTAGGTTGGCTCTGGCGGTGGCGGGGTCGTTGGTGAGGGAGAGGATCAGCTGGGTGTCGTCGGTGTAGGAGATGATGGTGAGGTTGTGTTGGTGTGCGATGGCCGCAAGGGAGCTCATGTAGACATTGAAGAGGGTGGGGCTGAGCGAGGAGCCTTGAGGAACGCCGCAGATGACTTCTGTGGCTTCTGATCTGAACGGTGGTAGGCGGACTCTCTGTGTCCTTCCGGCGAGGAAGGAGATGATCCATTCTAGTGCCTTCTCCTGGATTCCGACGTTGCTGAGGCGCTGCACTAGGGTGCGGTGGCAGACAGTATCGAACGCTGTGGAGAGGTCCAGGAGGATGAGGGCCGCTGTTTCTCCGTTGTCGAGCAGGGCTCGGATGTCGTCAGTGGCTGCGATGAGGGCGGTCTCGGTGCTGTGGTTGGCCCGGAAGCCAGACAGCGAGAGGTCCAGGGATCCATTCGTCTCGAGGAAGGCGGCCAGCTGCTTGTTGACAGTCTTCTCGATGACTTTGGCTGGAAACGGGAGGAGCGAGATGGGACGGTAGTTTTTGAGTTCGGTGGGGTCCGCTGATGGTTTCTTCAGTAGAGTGCTGAGTTCGACGTGCTTCCAGCTCTCCGAGAAGGTAGCAGTGTCAAAGGAGGTGTTGATGATGTCCCGCAGATGGGGTGCGATGACAGCGTCGGCTTTGTTGAAGACGTGGTGAGGGCAGGGGTCGGTTGGGGATCCGGAGTGGATGGAGTTCATCGTACGGATGGTGTCTTCGGCGGTGATCGGGGTCCAGGCGCGGATGGTGGTGGTGGGGGGCGTCGGTGCGGTCGTGGGGTGCGTCGGTTGTGTGCTGAAGCTGTTGTGTATGTCTGCGATCTTGTTGTGGAAGTAGGAGGCGAGGGAGTTGCAGAGGTCTTGCGATGGGGTGATGTCGTTGTTTCCGGCGCTGGGGTTGGAGAGCTCTTTGACGATGGTGAAGAGTTCCTTGCTGTTGTGTGCGTTGTTGTCCAGTCGTGCCTTGAAAGCAGTTTTCTTGGTGGCGTGGATCAGTTGGTGGTGTTTTCGGGTGGCGAGCTTGAGGGCGGTCATGTTGGCTGGTGTCGGGTCTCTGCGCCATGCTTTCTCGAGGGCTCGGCAGTTCTTCTTGGAGCTCTTGAGTTCGTCGGTGAACCAGGATGCTCTCTTGCTGCCGGGTCTGCTGGGCGGGGTCCTCAGTGGGGCGAGGTCGTCTGCGCAGTTGCTGATCCACTCCGTGAGGTTGTTAGCGGCCTGGCTGGGGTTCGCTGAGCTGGTGGGTGGGTCCTGGCTCAGGGATGCGGCGAGCTGGTCGGCTGTGATCTTGTTCCAGCTTCTGCGTGCAGCCTGTTGCTGGTGGTGGTGGATTGTGGTTCTTCTGAAACTGAAGTGGACGCAGCTGTGGAAGGCTGTGAAAGGGATCCATAATAGCATATTTGAAAAGTTATTCTAGGTAGATATTGCCATAAATGTGAGTTCACATACTGAGATGCAAGAGAGCAGGGGCCAGATGTAGGTGGCCTATTACCGGTCAGTAACGTCCGAAATCGGCCGTTACTGACCGGTAATAGACTTTTCCTATGTAGGGGGCATATTTACCGATTCGGTAAATAACGAATCAGTATTTACCGATTTGGTATTTACCGAATCATCATTTACTTATTCGGTATTTACCGAATTGGTAAATGAAATGTAGGAAGCACTTCAAACAGTGCTTCTGAGCTTTAAGGATTCGTTATTTACCACCAACTAGCTTTATTTTAATTCACTACACCACGTCTACCCTTTAGTTCTGGCCCCACACCCGCACTTCATCTATACGGCTGTTGGAAAAAGATCTCCGCCAAAGAGCCCCTCTATGAGGTGTTGCCCGTTGGGTATTGCACCGCCGACCCAACGAGGAGCAGGCCCAAATGATGAAGCATGACACCTGAAAGGGTGTGTGAGAGCATTAAATCCAACAAAATGGATTCCCAGGGCTACCGTCTGGTTACCCTGCCTTAAATCACCTGCATCATAGACTGTATCATTTTCTTCTCCTCCCTTAGGAACAACACAACAATTTTTGTATTGACAATGGTGTGATGCTCCCATAAAATATGTTGGGATATGGATAAGTCTAAGTAGGGAGAAATCTTGTCCGTCAACTATGCCAGGGCAATTGCATTAGAAGACCAAATAAACCAATGGCTGAAATTCTTGTTGACGATGGCCCCTTTAAAATGGTAATGCTCCCGAAATTATTGCACTACTTTGTAAATATCCCTATTCGGCTGACAGAATGTTTTTTCAAAATGCTAACCTCCTTTCTTGTTAGACTTGCCTGGGATGGAAAAAACCTAGCATAGCCTGTGACAACATGACACAACCCTATCATAGAGGCAGATTTGCCATCCGTAATATGGAGCTATATTACTTATGTGCCCAAGCCCAATATGCGCATTTTTGGTTTCACCCCCTGCAACACTGCTCACATTGCTGTTAAGAAGGATATTGTGGATCCTACCCACCTAATTACAGTCCTATGATCGCAATCTAACACTGTGCGTATTGAAATAAACACAGTGGCCTGCACGATTATGGTATTGTAGGGCATCAGAAAAAAAGGAAAACCATAAAATATTGTATGCCATTTACATTTTGGCGCCCCTGCATTCACATCCATTGTTTCTTGCGACAAGTGAACCAGTAGCGCCATCGCAACTTCAGAAACTTGACATTAAAACATGGGGGGGACTATACTCACACAATGAATTTAACACCATGGATGACCTCCGGGCAACCTTGTGATTCACCCTCTTGATACTCTTACTAATATAGACTAAAAGCGGCAGGTAAAATATTGAAGCCAAATTTTCCACAACAAGGCCTGATAGGTTCAAACCTTTGGAAATTGCTGTAAGCAATGCATCTCCCAAAAAGCTTATTGCCTTGTTGTATAAGGAAGCGCAAACCGAATTGCCTGTTAGAGAAGACTCAGCAAGAACAGTGTGGGAGGCAAATCTAGGACTACTGAAGGATGCACTGTGAGAACACTACTGTGAATAAACTGGTGAGCTCCTGCCTAGCAGTCGGTTGCTTCAATCTCATTACCGATACCATCACAGGATATATTACAGTACTGTAATGCTGCATACGTAGGGACTGAGTGAAGACCCTAGGTGTGCCCTTTGCTGTAGAGGGTGAAGATTTTCTCCAAGTAGCATGGATCTGTGCAATGGTTTATCAATTCTGGTGTAAAGAATTTGCAACTATGCAAGACATTACACCCCACACATCCGCAGAGCCAGAACGGGAGGAAGAGCCTTCTCCTACATCGCGGCCATGACCTAGAACAAACTTCCCCACAGCATCTGACGAACCCCCCACACTTAAAGCATTCAGGAAGAGCCTTAAGACCTGGCTCTTCGGATGTTAGGGAGCTGCTTGAAATCCCCACCCACCCCTCTCCCCAGCGCCTTGAGACCCTCACCGGTGAGTAGTGCGCTTCACAAATCCCTGATTGATTGATTGATTGATTGATAGATTCCTTTACAACCATCCCCATTGATGGAACTGCTTGGCTGGGTGCAGAGGAATCCGTATACTAACCACAAATTTATATCCATTGCATGCATTGCTGGTAGCCAAACAATTGGTAGCGAGGTACTGGGGACAGAGGCGAGTCCCAACGACTAAACAATGGATGGTGGAGGTCACGTACTGCAATGATCAACTTGAAATGTGAAGAAACCTTCCTTGAATCGTCTGACCCCAGAGATATATGGGCCCTATGCCACTGTTATCTGCTGCGGGATGCAGAGTTGGATAAGCACCAAAGAACTGATCAAGAACTCTAAGGGTATATGACCCCTGTTGTCCTGCTGATACGACACCTTTGCTGATTGGGCACACATAGGTAGGCCGGTATTAAAATGTAATGTGTGAGTACTCAGTTATGATGGGGACTGTCATGTTGTACTGCTATGCTTCTATTTATTATTCTGTAACCACTTATAAAACTTAATTTAAAAAAGAAGAAAAGGTAGTTAAGTTAAACTTGGGACTCTCTAGATAAACTCACTTATAAAGAACAAAGACAAAGGCTACACAGAGAGGGGGATCAGTCAAGAAAATTGTGATCCTGGCTACTGAGGACAGAGAAGCCAACTCAATCCTTACACAAACAGGAATACCAGCGTTCACACAGGCTGACCGAAATTAAGTATTGAAAGCTATACTTGGCAAATATTTACAGGCAATCTACACAAAAATGTACCCACGCACTGACCTGTCAGACCAGTCCCTCGGAACCGGCCTGATTGCCCTACAGGCAGGGCCACTGGAATTATGCGACTGTGCCGATTTACACTATAGATTTGCTGCATTTGCCACATAATCCATCATCTGCGTATAATCTGCAGATTTTATCAACAAAAAGTAGTTTCTGGCTTAAATGGTTCAAAAGGTACTGAAAATGCAGCAACTCGTTTTGGGTGTGGTGAAAGGCCCTTTGCAAAGCTGGTCTGGTCACCTTTCTGTTCCCTATTGCTATATTTGGGTGTTAAACTGGGACTAATGCCCAAACAGTGTTAACAAGTTTAACAAGGATTAGCAAAGCCAAGAGGTCTTGGCAATGCCCGAGCTATTAGCCTTTCCAATGTGAATGTCTTTAAGTCATGTTGTCTAGGATCACATCTGCTGTGCAGCATGGCTGAAAGTTACTGAAAGCCCAGACTCACAGGATGTTCAGCCGACGCAGTCTCTTCACCCCTCATGTTGAGTTTAATGTCCTGCCCCTTATAGCACAAAAAAGCGCTATGACATGGTCTGCGTTGGCCGCATCATAGCATTTTTTTCAGCCATGCTGACCAGCAGATGTGCTGCTAGACAACTCGGCTAAAAGACATTCACATTGACAAGACCAATAGCTCGGGCATTGCTAAGATCTACTGGCTATGCCAACGCTTGTTCAGTGTTGACGTGGTCTTGATGAACAAAACATGGAAGTGATAGTGAGAAACAGTTGAGGAGCTGTGAAGTGAAGTGAGGATGTGGCGTAACATCTAGAGCTGCCCATAGGGGTACTGTGTAACCAAGTTCGAATCTCGGGGTCGGCTGAACAATTTGTGATTCTGGGTAAATCACTTACGTTTCTCCCTTCCTACACCAATGAATGTGTCATTGTGTAATGTAATTGGTGAGCACTGAAAGCACTCCAACACCATCGGCATGTGTTCGCACTATGGTAAGTACATTTTTTATTATGGTTGATTAATTAAAATCATTGCATACATAAATACATTTAGAATAAAATATCTAGCTCTTATACAGTAAAAGACACTATTAAAAGGCCCACAGTTTTTTACAACAATAAATAAATGAGGATAATAAGTCATTAGAGGATGGACTCAAGTTATTAAAACCTTCTGCTCCATACTCTTATAAGTATGTAAATAGTGTTCCAACAGTGTCTATTCTGATGAAAATTAGTTCTTAGCCAGTATGGGCAAGTTTTTCAATCTTTTTGCAGTTATATCAAGAAATTTAGTTAGCCGGCAGTTTAGCTGTACTATCTCTGGATTAAAGCACAGCATTACCACTTGTCTGCAAGACCTAACTCCATACTCTCTGAACATTGGTTTTAGCAAGGTTATCCATATATCTCTTAGGTTGTTACAGATGCATATAACGTGGATAACATCCTCGACACCACAGCCACATAAACAGCAGAACTGGTCTACTACACTTCTCTCCCAAGGAGGTAGGAATTGATTGAAGGGCCCGATCCCCATGCAGAGTTTTAGGAATTTTTCCATCGTGGTGATTCTTATTCCCTTTTTCAAGTAGAATTGGGGGTTAAGTGTGTTGTATGTGTTTAGTACCACCAACCCGTGAACCAGTTTGGCTAATGCTTTTTTGTCCTCTATAACAGATCATAGGCGAGTTACCTTTGTTACAGCGTGTTTAAAAACGAAATGATTCGTTGAGATGTTCCACAGGTCTGTTAGGCCTATAAGTTTGATGGATTCCGGCAGATTTTCTCTTGCTGGCGATTTTTTTGGGCGAGGCAGTTCCGTCCAGAGTTGGTTGTTCAGGGATCCTTCTTCATCTCCTTTAATTTTATGCCAGCATTTCACATATGCTCTCCTTCTTTCCATTGTCTGTTTTTGAAGCCCAAATTCCAACCGTATTTGGGCTGGGGAAGCGTTTCTAGGAAGTTGGAAGATCGCTCGGTAAGAGTTGGATATTATATTATCAAGGATTGTTGCATCTTTTCCCTTCATTGATTTGCTTCCATAGGTTATTGTGGGCTGAAGTTTAGCTCTCAGGACCCTTAGCAAAGGGTCAAGCGTCAGGTCCGGTAGCAACTTCTTCAATGGATTTATTGCTAGGTAAGTCATTACCCCCTTTCTCTGCAAAGATTCCATTTGTGGCTTAAACGAGTTGTTTTGGTCTAGTATTATCCCCAGGTATTTATAGTTTGCTGCTTGGTCTAAATGGTGACGGTCCAGGAACCAGTTAGGATGTTTCTTCTTGTAGTTTACTGCCATAATTTTTGTTTTATTGAAGTTTATTTTTAATGCGTTTTGTTGTGAAAATCTGTGAGTCGCGTTCAGGAGATACTGAAGTCCAATAGGGGTCCGGCTTATCAAAACTAGATCATCGGCATATAACAAAGTTGACAGTATCATGTTTCCTAGTTTTGGTGCGTGGGCTGTAATTCTGCCCAGCTCCCCAAGTAGATCTGCTAAGAAAGGGTTAAAAAGCAATGGGGCTAGGACGCACCCTTGTTTTAGCCCTTTTGAGGTGAGTATTTATTTTGATTTGTGTGAACCTGCGCCTAGCTTTATCTTGACCCATGTGTTAGTGTGCAGATTTCTGAGTTGGTCTAAGAGAGAGGGCGGTATCCCCCAGCCGTCCAATTTTTGCCAGAGTTTTATACGGTTGACATGGTCAAACGCAACTGTAAAGTCTATGAAGCAGAGAAACAGGGTATTTTCCCCGTTTAGCTGCGTCCATGAGCAAGGTCAGCGCCATTATGTTTGTTATAGTACCTTGTCCTTTCCGGAACCCTGTTTGCGTTGGCAGGATTATATGATTCTCAGAAGCCCAAGTAGCTAGGTCGTTTAAGATGAGCCCCGCGTAATATTTAGCCTCGATATCTATGAGGGCTATCAGGCGGTAGTTTTTCAGCATGGACCTTGTGCCTTGTATATAGATTGGGCTTACGATTGAGCCTCGCCATGACTCAGGAATTGTGGAGGTTCTGGATGTATGTTTAAAAACTGGTGCTAATGCGTTGCTCCAAAATTCCAGCTAATTTTTTAACAACATTGGTGGAATGCCGCTGGGGCCAGGTGCTCCCGCCTGTCTGCCACTTGCTATTTGTTTCTTTATTTGTGATACTACATGCCTGCTATGCTCATCCCCTGTTCAGAGTTTGCGGTTTTGTGCAGAAGTTGATTCCTTCTTCCATTGCTGTTGGGTTGACTCTGTGCTATCCCTTTCTTCTAAAATGGCTGGGCTTTGATGTGTCAATTCCTTTGCAGGCCTGCTAGAGCGCTCAATTCCCAGATGAGCAGAAGGGATTGCCTTTAGCTCTATTTATTTATTTATTTATTAATCTTATAGAGCGCGACAGCTACCCGTAAGGGTTTCCCGGCGCTGAATGACAGTGATAGCAGAATACAGTCCGAGGGGGAAATTATTGGGCAAAGAGCCAGGTCTTTACGGCTTTACGGAAGCGGAAATGACAGTGCTCCATACGTAAGTCCAGGGGAAGGGAATTCCAGAGTTTGGGTCCCAAGGTGGCAAAAGAGTGACCACCCACTCTGGAAAGCTTGAACTTAGGAACACAAAACAAGTGTTGAGAAGAAGAATGGAGAGAACGTGCAGGTACATAAAGTTTAACAAGAGATTGGAGATAAGAGGGGGCGACTCCAATTTTAATCTTATGCATAAAGCATAATGCCTTAAATTTTACCCGATTGTCGAGGTTGAGCCAATGCAGTTCCTTAAGACGTTCAGTAATGGGATCGTATTTCCGACAGCCACAGAGAAGCCGTGCAGCGGCATTCTGAACTAGTTGGAGACGGCGCATGACCGCCCTGGTAGCCCCCAGATAGAGCACGTTCCCGTATTTCATTAAAGTGGTTAAAAAGAAAGTCTACACAGGCTGCTTCGGTAATGTGGGAGTTGATGCCGAGATGGTTTGGCCGCTGTAATCAGTTAACAGACTGCCAAAACTTGACGCTATTTTTCTGTTTTGCATCATAAAGAAGTTTATCCCAAAATTTGTTGTTCTTAGTTATTTTGCTGCTCCATCTTCTTCGCTTGAAAAGAGCCTTTGATTCACGAGGGAATGCTGCAGACTCTGGTTTCCCGGTGATTTCCGGAGTTGCCTTAGTGTATAGTTTATCGTTTGTTTTAGTTTCTTTGACACTTGGCTCCTTGCATTCATCATTGGCAGAACTGTTCTGTTATTTTGTTTCAGACCCGTTTTGGTTGTGATTTTATCGCCGATAGACGTGATACATTTCTCCCAGCTTTCCAGCGGCTGAATTATATTGTCCTATGCTTGATTGAGTAGTTCTTTGGCTGTAGTTGATACTGCTTCTATATTTGTTGAGTTGCACCTTATTCGTTTGAGGTTTGTTGTTTCTACCAAGACAATGGTTTTATCGACCTCCAGAAGTAAAGTTGAGTTTGCTTGAAGTTTCATTTCTTGTGGCATATGGTCACTGAATTCGTTATTGCCTATTTGGAAAAAGGCTATTTTGTTGAACAAAGTTAAAGTCACAAATGTAAAATCTAAGTGAGGGGATGTTTTGGCTGAGTGGTATGTAGGTGCTGGAGAATCGACCCCTTTGAGACGACCATTTACTGCTCTCAAGTTTAGGTGCTCTTGTTCCGGAAGAAGGTAACTCGAGCACCTCGCTGATTTGGCTTGAGGGACCTTGAGTCGGAATTTCCCATGCACCTGTAAGATTTTGTGTAGAGTTGTCATCCTGATCGCACCCTAAGAGGTGCATATTAAAATCTCCTGCCAAGATGATGTTGTCTGTTTCCTCTTCTTCCATTACTCTTTTTAATTCTTTAATCAGCTCCTTGGCGGTCTTTAATTTGTGTTTGGGGTCTACGTAGATGTTTATTATTATTACCTTCTGAACGGTCTAGTTAAAGATCAGCTTAACTATTGAAGCCTGGGTGCAACTTGGAGGGGCAATATGAATCTTTAAGGGAAAAATTTCACCCGTTTATGTTATTGAGGATAGGAAAAGTAGACCCCCTCGAACGGCGACCGAAGTCAGATCCCTTGGTAGCCGGGATAAAGCTAGAGGCGTAGCCTGTAGCTCAAAGGGTTTGTTCTCCCAGGTCTCTTGGAGTAGGATCATGTCAAAGGATTTTAGGAAGTTTAAGACCTCATGATCACTTGATTTGGAGGTTAAGCCGTTGATATTCCAAATGCACATATTGATTTTGTTGTCAACCGGTCGAGGATTTGATGGACTGGGCCTCCGATGTCAATTTGGTTGTGCTGACAGTATTGTGCGTTGTATGCTCTGCCAGTTACTCGTTAGTGTAGGTTGCGTCAAGAGGGATTGACCTATTTGGGAACGGCCCCCTGCTTCCTTTAGCACGGAGGTGGACTTTCTATATTGACTGTCTGTTTCGGTGGATAGAAATGGTGCTGGATATAGCGGTTTTGGAACTGGTTTCAAAGTGATCCCCCAGCTTTGGAGTCTATTTTTTTCTTGTATGATTCTGCTTGCTATCTCTGGCGTTCTCCATCTGGTTTTGGACACTTCAGAGCTTGACAGATTGTTTGGCAAGAACTCTATAGAGAGTAGGTCAGAGGTGTTGATTTTGGCTAAGTTTGGGATGGCTTGCAGAAGCTGTAGCACGTTCCCTCTGTTTAGGATATCTGCTCGACCCCGGGACTTGTAATGAGGGGAAAATATGATGGTGTCTATCTCCTCCTCCTTCATGGGTTCTTGGATCGAAGGCTGAAAGCAATCACTGTTAAGGCCTAAAGTTGTTAGTCGTTTGATTTACTGTCAGTACTGTTTTGAGAAGTTGACAGTAGGTCATGTGGTTTCCAGATTTGATCTTGCGCGTCAGTACTATGCTCGAAAATTTTCATTACTGGTTGATGGAGCTTTTTATGAGTGTCCTGTGGAATGCTGCCTGGCGTAATTTTCCCGATTGGTCATCTTCTGTGGGTGCACTGCAAACTTAGGGGAATTAGCTGGCGCATGTGTCAGGTGTACAAACTCTTGGGTATTGCTATGGTATTTTGAGCTTGTTGTTAGTTTACTAACAGGTCGTCCTTTTGTTGTTGCGTGAGACCAAGCCTCAGTTTGATTGGTTTTTGATAGGCGGTGCATGTCCCATGGCGGTGTTTGTAGCGATTTGAGTTTTTTAATGTGTCCTTTGTACCTTCTTCCTGTGATGGAGGTGGGGAGAGTAGAGTATTTCAATGCATGCATTCGTAATAGGTAATCGTGACAGTAGCCGGTTAGCCGGATGTTGAACCTGATAGGTTATATTCCTCTTCCTACCCTTCCTTTTTTTCTTGCGACAGGTATTCACTCATACGTTTTTATCAGATGATTCAGATAACACCACTTTGTCGGGAGAATCCACTATGGAGTTTTGCAGGGCCCGCTCTCTCCTGTGTTGTAAATCCTATTTGTTGTTGTCATCTCAGTGGATTGGCGTTCTGATTTTATTTCTTCCTCTGTGGATATATCCCAGCTTGCTGCGTTCTGAGTTTCAGTTGTTGTTTTCATGGTGGATTATAAGTCACCTAGTAGTGATGGTAACATAAATAGTTTGTCCACTACTGGAGCACAAGTACATTCTTGTTGTGATAACTTATCATTAAAGGCCGCTTCTTGCCCTCTCTTTAGTAGTCCGTTTAAGTTGGCTAGCTTCCTATCGATCCCTGAAGTAAAGTCTGCTAAAGTTTGGAGCACTGTGAGCTGTAAGTCCATTTTATGGGATTGATATTGTAATGCAGTGGTTGAATATTGCATTGTACTTAATATTGTTCTCCAGATTGAGTCTTTAGTCATTTGGCTTTTATCACTGGTCTCTGTATTCGCACTGTTTGTTGAGATTTTTGGGTCATGGCTGTACGAGGCAACTAATTGGAGGATGAAACAAGCGATCCAATACCATTGAATCATGCAAAAAATTAAATAATATCAGCAGCAACGAGGGAGGTAGTGGGGGGACTGGTCAAGCAGGGAAGCAGGAGGGGACGGAGAGATGAGCAAGCAACAACAGGAGAGGGCAGGAGGCACTCCAATACCAATCACCTTTTGTTCACACTATGGCATGGTGGAGGACAGAGTGAGAGCTCCAATATCATCAGATTGTGCAAAAAAAATAAACAAGTGCTGTTCATGTTTTAACAACTTTTTAAGAAATGCATTAGTTTATGTACACCCGCATGTAGTTTAGTGATATTTGTGTATGTGGACAAGGGAGATGGCCTCAAAAAAGAAGTAGTCCTATGGAATGCTTGAAAACAAAGAATAAACTAGTTCCTCAAACGGGGAGCAGTGTAAGGAGACATGTACTTGGTCCATGCGCTATGGGAGGGCAAACACAAGAAGAAGGCATGACACACGCATGCCATGATGAATGGCATCAAAGAAAATGAGTGTGATGCTGAAGTTTACTAATGGTAGGAGAAGGACGGCCTGGAAGCCCACAAACAGAACACAACAATTCTCTTCAAGAAAGCGCATGCACTGTCAAGTCGAGACCTAAAAATGACGAAATAATGGAGTAATACTATTACAAAATGTGGCGCATTATGCAAAGTAATTTGACTTTTTTTTAGCTGCATAATTTACTAAAACCTGCCACATAATTTGGCTATTCCCTGCAGCATAATTCCAGTGGCCCAGCCTTTAGGCTAATCCGACCCTGGCTCTGCGTCAAACCCAAGGTGACGACGCCACTCCTCACCTTTATTAGGACGTGCTCCTGACCGCTCCAACAGCTGACCACACCCAAGTCCCCCAAGGTGCCACTTCATCACTGACTGCGGCTCTCTGCAAACCATGCTCCAGCTCCACAGCCGACTTCATGGGCGGAGATCCTGCTCATGGTGGAGAAATGCCCTCTAGGTTCCACTCATGACCTGCCTGCCTCATGGCACTATGGTAATGCTGATGGCGAACACCCATCGCAACGAAGTGAACACTTCGCGGGGACATCACAACGCAATAAGTACATCGCAATAACGTTTACATCGTAAGGCACAGCAACGCTTAAACATTCACATCGTAAGGCAAACCAAAGTAAGCCATAACAACGCAACTTTACGATGTAAACGTTAATGCGATGTTCTAATTATAAAAAAATTGTAAGGAAAACAGGAAAACGATGTAAACATACAAAGCATTGTAAACAACATTGGCACAGATGGGAAAACAACTCAAATTGCAGGAAAACAACTCAAATAGTTACGATGTAAACGTACATTGCCATTATAAGCACTGTAAACAGTAATATAAGCATTTTTATCATAAAACTTTTACGATGTAAACGCACGCACAGACGGCAAAACAAGTCAATGAATACATTGGCGCGCACACAAAGTATGCCGCTGGCCGCGCGACACGAAGGGGAGGTAACGCGAGACAGCGTCCTAGTGACACATGCCTCGCGAGCATAACGTTAGCAGCGCGCCGGAGGGTGCCGCCCCTTTATAGAGTGGCCAATGCAAGGCGAGCGTGCGAGGGGGGGGCGGACCCAGGGCCTTTATCTAGGACTGCGTGGCGTGTCCTTCCTCTTTCCGCCCCGGGGGTGTGCCTCATCGCTCCGCCCTGACAGGGGGGGCGGGAGTAAACGAGATAACTATCAAAGTATTGCACCGTCAAGAGCATCGACTTACCGTGCAAATTGGCTAAATTAGGCATGCGGGTCAGCGAGGGGCTGCCGCTTTGGATCGCCTGTAAGATGACCCACCTATCTGCTACTTGTATGCAATAAACCTGCACCACCGTTTTCCCACAATTATGTCTCATGAGTCTTCTTGGTTTGTAAGTGGATGGGCGCAAGGTGGAGCGAGCGATGGCGGTGTGTACACTAATACATTGGCACGCACAGACGGGTTAACACAAAGGCACGTGTTAGCACGAAGATACGCACAGTTGGGAAAACAAGTCAATGAATACATTGGCACAAAAATCAATTAACACTTTTGCACGCACAGACGGGAAAACTAACGCACAGACTGGAAAACTGGAAAACCGGCACAAAAAACAATGAATACAGTCACGTGATGTTATAATTTCACAGACGGACTGAAAGATGAAAATGCACATCAACTAACTAGCCACTGTTCACTGTTCCTCTACTACAATTAGCACTTTGGCATTTACACATATCTAAGATTACACGAGTGATTAATGGGTGGATGAATGATGGGTGGATGGATGATTGAAAGTGTGGATGGATGAAGGATGTACAGATGGACGGATGAAAGGGTGAGTGGATGAATGATGGGTGGATGAATGGATGTGTGAAAAGGTAGGTGGATGAATGATGGGAGGATGGATGGATGAGGGATGAAAGGGGGATGGATGGATGAAAGTGTGGGTGGATGAATGATGGATGGATGGATGGATGTGTGAAAAGGTGGGTGGATGAATGATGGGAGGATGGATGGATCAAAGGGAGGATGGATGGATGGAAGGGTGGGTGGATGAATGATGGGTGGATGGATGGATGAATGGAGGGATGAAAGGGGGATGGATGGATGAAAGTGTGGGTGGATGAATGATGGATGGATGGATGGATGTGTGAAAAGGTGGGTGGATGAATGATGGGAGGATGGAGGGATGAAAGGGAGGATGGGTGGATGAAAGGGTGGGTGGATGAATGATGGGTGATTGAATGATGGGTGGATATGGATGAAAGGGAGGGTGGATATGGATGAAAGGGTGGGTGGATATGGATGAAAGGGTGGATGGATGAAGGATGTACGGATGAAAGGGTGGGTGGATGAATGGATGGATATATGTGTGAAAAGGTGGGTGGATGAATGATGGGAGGATGGATGGATGAATGGAGGGATGAAAGGGGGATGGATGGATGAAAGGGTGGGTGGGTGGATGAATGATGGATGGATGGATGTGTGAAAAGGTGGGTGGATGAATGATGGGAGGATGGATGGATCAAAGGGAGGATGGATGGATGGAAGGGTGGGTGGATGAATGATGGGTGGATGGATGGATGAAAGAGTGGGTGGATATGGATGAAAGGGTGGATGAAGGATGGATGGATGGACAGATGAAAGGGTGGGTGAATGAAGGATTGGTGTCTTTTAAGCCTTGGGACAGGCTTATACAGAGGTTAGGCAGGTCAATGAGCTTGAATGAATCACAAACAGAGAAGACAGGAATAGACAAGTGGCTCGGTTGTGCTGCTAATCAAATGGAAGCTCTGCTGAGATTCTATCCATTCCATAGCATACACGATCAGGCTTCGTAAACGGTCCGTGAGTTAAGTCCGTACAAAAGGCTTATCAGGCATTTCTCTCTGCTGTGATCTCTACGCGAGGCTACGTTCAGAGTCATGTTGTGGTTAGCTTGCCTCCTCTAGTGCCTTTGGGTGGTGAACAGACCATTTTAGCCAGGCTCTTCTACAGCGATCAGTAAGTGATCTCTTCCACTGGATATTTCGCTGCCATCCGACATTCACTAACCTACCCAGGACAGGCACTCAAGCCTGCTACATGCATGCACAGTTGTGATTTAAAAAAGAAATCTCTCAATGTTGCTTAATTCTCAAAAAAATAATAATCATAGAATTATGCAAGATTTGCATACGCAAGTCTCGGCCTTCTACTAAATGATGCACGCTTGGTCTATCTTCGGAGGAAAATATCGAAAAAAAACTATTTGACACACTGAGACAAGTTACGTAGTTCGATTGTCAACCACAATTCCTGTAAACGTGAATAACCTTTCAAGCATAAATGTATCAAAATGCTAATGGTCAAAGTTTTTCACTCATCTGGAGCAAAGGCACTTGCAAACAGCTCGTATTGCCCAGTGCAATGAGGGCCTACTAGGATGTGGACCCTACAATAAGAACTTCCTGTAGCACCACCCCTCTTCGACAGTGCCCACAGTCCAACCAGACTGTCTTAAAAGGCATGATTCTATGGTTGAGCACAGACTTAGCAAGGACTTCATGACCTATACTTGCCAGAGTCTTCTGCTGCTGTGTGGAACAGATGTTAGTTCTCATTAATTAAAAAAGTGTGGAAATATCGATCCCAGCACATTCTGCCCTTTGCATTTGAGAAGTAACATAAGAGCACACATAACTAAAGTCATTTTATTTGGCATGAAGACTTTATTATAATTGGGCGGGTAACACGTATATTAAATGGCCTGTCATTAATATTTTTGCATGCATCTCCGAATTCTAGGCTCCAAAGAACTAGCTGCCGGCCCCAAAGTGTTCTTTGCAAAATCATTTGTAATGAATCTATTGCATCCAAATGCAGGCGTAACAAACTACCCTACCATTCCACTACAAACGGATGCCATTGTTTAACCCTCGTCATGCGGCACGGCGCTTGTGTGCTCATGACGAGCTGAGCTCGTCATGACCACACCCGTTACCGTGGAACGCTCAGCACAGTAGGGGAATTATCCCCGCGTGTGAGCGTTCCACGGCTCATGACAAGCTCAGCTCGTCATGAGCACCGGAACGCCTTGCCTCATGACGAGCTCAGCTCGTCATGAGCATGGATGAGGTTAAAGGGCTGCTGTTAGATCATTTGGCAAAACAAATGAGTGGTGAGAGAGGGAAGCAACAATCAATGATACAACAGGGCCGAAAACCAGCTATGACCTGACGTTTCAAAACAGTGTGTTCCCGGATTCAGAGAAAATGAGCGACATATCCTCACCTACCGCACCAGCACGAAGAAACAAGACTCTACAGTGCTGCCTAAACACCCACAAAATACCCCCTATTTTAAAAACAGAAAAGAGCAGCATGGCAGTGAGCTGAACTGAGATGAAACCCCCGAAGTAAGAGAGACATTGGGTGGACAAAAGCAGACAGGAAACATGTTCTCCAAGCAATGGCTCAAACTAATTACAGGGAGTTTACGAGCCAAAACGAGAATCCATTATGCGTTGTAATGTCGTGCGATCTTTCGGTGTGCGTCCTAATGGATTTTGATATAGGGTAAACAACATTGGTGCTGAAACGCCATGCGGTGGAAAAACATGCAAAGTAATAGTCATTGCGATGAGGAGGCTGCGTGCTAAAAGCGCGCGTTGTAACGGTTGGCGATGTACTGTCATACATTCATGCTGATGGATTAAACCCAGATCAGTTGACTGGGGGTGGGTTTTGATTTGCTCAAGCGCTCCGTCCATCATCCCCTTTGGTATCGCAGTAGTCCAGCTACAGCATCAGCAGGGTGAGCAGTCACAAGTGAAAGCAAAGCAAGATGTCAGCATGCAGGTAAATAATCAACTCAATTTTTAAAGCATGTACATTTGGACTGAAACTCATGAGCGTGTGACAAAAAAAGAAAAGAAAAGCTTAAGAAGCAGTTATCGTTACCCACCACACTTCACACAAAGACATCTCACAATGGCTGTAGCCCCAGAACTACTGTAGGTCACCTGTTCATAAGCCGAGAGCTCACTACTGAAAGTCCCTCAGACACTATAGACCAGTGCGGTTATCCTGCATTTGCAGGATTCATCCCGGCCCCCACCCTCGCGCTGCAGACAGCGCGAGCTGATACAATGGTAAATAAAGAAAATGGCACTCACTTGCCGTTTTATTTATTTGTGTTTGCCTGCTGTGCTTGCAGCAGGCGGGGCGATGCTCCTTTGCTTCTGAGAAGGAGTTGCCCCTGCCTTCAGATGTATTTTGCCACTGATGATGAACCTAAAGGCAAAAAGAGTCCATGCTTCTACATCAGGCAGGGTTAGGTATCTTCAGTATTTCCCACGTTTCAGGAAGCTGGCTCACTAAACACCTAAGTCAGAACTGTAGCTAACCTCAAAATATCGAGCACCATTTGCCAACCCAGACTATGATGGTTTCTTGAGTGCCAGATCAAGCAAGGTCATGATGAATCTGCTAATGCCTTGCACTCACAGTTCAACGAGCTACCCATAAAGCTGCACAAGCGCACTACACAACGAAAGGGTGAACATCCTTGCAAAGTTTATCCAAGAATTCACATCCGCAAAACTCTGACGGCAGATCCTAAGGGAACCAGAATGTCACTACCTGGTATACTTACCCTGGCCATGTCTCTCATTCTAGCTCCAGGGCATCGCATATGGAAGCCGCCAATAATGTCTGAACCTGACTTGCAAACAACAAAAGGGGTCATACACACAAAATCCACTATACGATGTGCAAAAGGAAGTCCCCAAAGACACTGTGGGGGCACTTTCCTGCATGCCAGCGAATGCCCTGCCCAAGGGAAGAAGTATGTGGCCTATGGAAAATCTAATCATGTTGCAAAAATCTAGCACTCTACCACCAGGCAGCAAAATCCCTTAAAAGAAAGCGGTCACTGCCTTTGCATCTCCTCCGCCTGAATGTCCCAATGAACACATGGATGACAACGACGAGGGGAATGAAGGAATGGTGCAGTTCCATTCTTAAAAGTATAAACACATGACCAGTCTCAGCCAAAATGTCAAGCAAAGCTGGGTTGAGAGCTGGATGCCTTAACTGACACTAAAACATCTATAAACGTGATTGTGAAACCGAGACCTACAAAAGTTAAGATTTAAAATCAGGAACTTAATTTGAAAAAGAATAATAAGTGCCAGGACCCAAGATATTTCACAGACAGCCAGTGCAACTTGTACCAACCACTACCGCTGCCAAAAGCTACTGCCACTATTAACAACTACCCATTACTCTCCAACTATTGTGTCAATTTGGATTCCTTTGTGTCACTCAATGCTGTAAAAAATGGAACACACAACATACCTGTAAACACCAGCACAAATTAAGCACGGTTTACGCCTATGGTAATAAAGTACCTCTAACCTTCTTGTGGGGTTTTCACTATTAAGTTATCTTATGATGACCAGTCAATCATGACAGCAATGTATGCTACTCAAGAGTGGTCGGCTAATCTACTAAATAACAGATGGACGTACGGTCAAAGTTGATACAGTTCACCTACCGCATTCACAATTGTGCCATAGAAAACCTACTGAGAGATTTCGAAGACGTATTCAACGGCACTGGATGCTTGAAAGGCAAGACTGTAAAACTCCACCCTGATCAATCTATTCAACCAGTTGCAGTACGCTACAGACAAGTGGCCCTCCACCTACAGCCCAAGTCTGAAGCAGAATTTTTTTTTTTTTTTTTTAAAACCTTTATTTCAATAGAAGAAATATATTTGCCGGCCTACAACCACAGGGACCGGCCGTCGCTAAAACGAAACAGAAACTCAAAATTGCACTGCACGACAACCCGGGGGCCCGGCAGCAATTCAGCATGTTATTCTTAAGAGTCCAGTGGTGGTAAGCAGGATGAATTCAAGGTTTCACATTTTAAATATATATAAATAAACAATAAAAATAAACTGAAAAAATAAGCGAGGCAAAAAGAGACTATACAGTGAGTGTCCATCCCAGGGGGGGAGAGCCGTATCTGAAGCAGAATTGTTAAAAAAAACTTGAAGCATCTGACATAATAGAACGAGGCACTGGACCAGCATTGTAGGTTTCACCCATTGTCATCGCCAGAAAGCCTTTGGGTCAAACACCTTCAGTTGTGTGCATATACATACACCTAAAGGTACGCAAATGCATAGACATACATCTCCTGAGCACAACATCTAAGAGAGAACACCATCCCACTCCAGCAGTGGATCACCTTTTGCTGAAGTCAAAGGATTTTATTGGTTCTTAAAGATCGATCTCAGTTCGGAACACCACCACATCTTTTAGACCTACAATCTAGGTATATTATCACCATTTTCTATCCACCAATGCCTTTGTCAATACAAACAACTCAACTTTGGTAGGTCTAGTATGATCAAAACATTATTAGAGTTGTACAAACTGGATGAGTAGGGGTAATTTATGTCAGCAGCAACATTTTGTTCACACGTTAAAACATTAGTACACAATGCTCACCTCCGGATTGTGCCCCAGACCCAGCCAAGGTTGAAGGCATCAAATCTACAAATCCTTTCACATCCATAACTGAAGTTAGAAACTTCTCTGTAATGGTACCCTACTGTGCAATGTTCGTTGAGGATCTCACCTCTCAAATTTTCTATGAGAGCTAACCAAATCAGAAATCATGCGGAGGTGATGAGAAACTCTGCAGACAGCCTTCCAGGTCAAGAAGCACAAAAAAAGAAACAAAACTCAAATATTTTGACTCATCTAAGACACAGAATTGTCTGTCAATGCCAGCTCCACTGGCCTTAGACCTGTGTTATTCCCAGGACAACCAAGTAGTGAATGAGCTTTCCTATGGAAGTCATGTTTTGACCCCTGGGGAACAAAGATATTCTTGTATCGAAAATAAGCAATTGGAATATGTTGGGGATGTTACCACCTCCACCTATAGCCATCTATATGGACATTTGTACTGTGTCAATATAGATCACAAAGCCCTGATCTCGTTGTCTTGTTGGCCTCCTTCAAGCCTCCTCCACGAAATAAGAGAAACACTACTGAGCGGGGTGCAGAACCTGGAAGACTACCATCAAGAAATTGTCAGCTAGAAACATCAAACAAGACAAAGGAGGCTCACGAGCCAGAAGAATAAGTTTAACTCATACTTGACTCATCAAGATGAAACCCAATGTTTCTTGATGACCTTCAGACTGCCACATAAAGCTATGACTTCTAGAGTTGGCCCTACAGAAACTCTATCTGTCAGTGATAGAATGATAGCCCCACTGGCCTTAGACCCATGTCATCCTCAAGACAACCAAGTAGTGAATGGGCTTGCCTATGGAAGGTATGCTGTGACCCTGGGGAACAAAGGTATTCTCATATTGAAAATAAATAATTTTGATACACCGCGGCTATTGCCACTTCCACCTCTATCTGTATGGACATTTGTTCAGTGTCAACACAGATCACAAACCCCTGATCACTTTGCTCCATCATCCTCCAAGCCTCCACCACCAAATAGAGAAAAACTACTGAGCAGGGGTAAAAAACCCAGAAGAATACCTGCCAAGACATCATCAGCTAGCCACATCAAACTCATACGTGACCCATCCCGAAGAAGACCAGTGTCTCTTGAAGACCCCAGACTGCCACATAGTGTGATGAATTCTATTGTTAAAAGAACTATTGATGGACAGAATGCAGAACAGTGTCATACATTCACCCCAGTACAGAGATCTGGGCCTAAATCCATCGTTTTTTTGCTCACCATGCCATTCCAGTTTGGGCCCAGCCATATGCAAATCAGCCTTGACCCTGCACCCAATGGGAACAGTCCAGCCCGAACTGCCAGGCCAGGTCCTACCTGGACTGGAAACAAGCATCTATTGTTGGTCATTCAGCCAGTGTAGAATTGGATTTGGAAGCCATCGACATCATCCCGTATCATTGCATAAAGTCTGGCACAAACTGGCAGTGATTTCAGAGAGCTGTCTTTTAAAAGAAAACTGTTTGATTTTTCCCCAAACTCTAGTTCTCAAGGCTGTGCTGCTGGGATATTCTGGACTCTAGGAGACTGCAAGGACCAAGATCCGGCTTCAGAGGAAGGTGTGGTTTCTGGGGTTCAACCAAATTACAGAAGACACCGTGGGGGAATGTACTTATTACCAGGTTTCCAGCCCTCATGAGTCATCACCACCCATAATCGCTAAGGCGATTTTACCCTCCCATGGGTAAGGGCCAGTGCTAATTTTGGAGCTCTGCCAGAGGGCCATAACCTATTTGTAATCATTGATAATTATTTCAACTATCAAAAAGTGGAGATAGTAAACTCCGCATCAGCAGATGAACTAATCACAAAGCTGGAGAAAGTAGTAGCTAAGCATTGGGGTGGAAAATGAGCTGAAAAAGATAACATGCTTCTCTTTCTGGGGCAACACTTCTCTGAGAACCTTGCGTCATTGAGGATTAAGTATATCAAAATTACACTGTATGGCTTCAGGCTAACGGGGAGGTTGAATGTTTTATGAAATGTTTAAACCCAACTGAAACACTAGTGGATGAAATATAGAGTAGGCTATCTCTGTGAAAAGTAGACTTCAAATGTCACTACAAAGCGAGCACATCGTCAATTCTGCCAAGTCCAACAGATAGGCAACAACAATGGGACATCATGTATGGACCATTGGAACCTTTGACGATGATCATCACTGTGGATTTCGGAATCACTGAATCGGACACCCTGGAAGATTTCTTGCACTCACTCAATATTACTTTCAAGGAGGTATCCACGGATTATCCTGGACCCCTGAGCCCCCAGATGGTGCAAAGACAAGGCCAGTAGGATGAGAAGCATTGAGCAATGCAGAAACAGAAGGAGAGCTAAGAGGTCTATGACTGGCCTAAGTGACCTAGTATTGACAAAGGAATTTGAAATGTCCCCCTGGAAAGTAATAAACGTGGAAAGTACTCAATTAACTGCCAGAAGAGGAAAAGAAAGTATGACAAGAAATGTCTTGCTTTTCAAAGGGTTCATAGGTATCTTGAGGGAAGGCAGTGACAGTGACTCAGAAGTCAAGAGAAATTTGGGCTGAAGAAGCGAGTCTCCAGATAAACTGAATCTAGGCCTGGAAGTGGTGGGTTCGCTAGTTTTGATTGAAACTTCAACCGTGTAAGCATGGCTTCCACTTTCTGTTCTGCTAGGGAATCTTCTTTGATGCATTCTGGATCGGATCAGCCTAATTTATTTGAGGGTGAATCCGCCACCATCTCAAATACAAAGAGACTATTAACAGTAGATGCTGATTGTTACTGAAGGAGTGTTCAGATGTTTTGCGTGTTCTTTTTTTAACTTCATACATTTTGGGAGGAATGGTGTGTTATGCATGTATGTTGTTCTTTGGACAAGTTTATTTGATATCCTCCATTTCTGTATGTTGAAGGTCTGACCAACTGGAGCATCGTACTTCAGATCTTTGGACAAGTTTATTTGATATCCTCCATTTCAGTATGTTGAAGCACTGACCAACTGGAGCGTCGTACTTCAGATCTAGACGACGAGTAACATACCACTGGTGAAAAAATGCTGCAGATGGAAGAAGTCCTGGAGGTCATTCATAGCAAAAATGAAGAATTAGAGGTGCGATTGAGGAGGAATAATCTGCACATCTTGGGGCATCTCTGAATGCATCACCATGCTTGCATGGAGTTTGAGAACACTATTCGGTGAGCAATGTCCGCTCTTCTGGTGGTTGAAAGAGCACACTGATCACTCAGCTCGCGCCCTCCTCCGGGAACACCGGCTTCCGATTATAGCTAAAATGTAAAGCTACACGGGCCGCAATGCATTACTTCGTCTTGCTTTGGAGCAGAAACCACTCATATACCAGAACAACACTATTACTACCTACCCAGACTACACCCAGGCTGTCTAGGCTCCACAACACATTTTTGTTTCCGGTAAAACACTCCCTGCTTAAAGCTGATGCCTCTTACTCCTTGATATACCCTGCTAAGCTGAAGATCCGACACCAGGGCAAGTTCCTCTACATTACTAACCTCAAGCTGGCAGCAAAATTTGCAAACACAATTCAACAGTCTGGAAGCGAAGACTTGCCTGGAGGTCGTGATGCCGCGACTGCCCAGCTGAGTGACAATGAGTGATATCAACAACATTTTCCTTTCCCTTGCCTTCTGTTCACATCAACTGTATGAATACGCAGTACTTGGTCAGGGCTCTGACCCTCCAACCTGGTTTCCTTCGGCCACTCGACCTTTCCCTCCAGGTCAAGAATTGTTGGACCTACAGATTGCCCCCAAGGGATGATTTCAATGATCTTGTTTTTGCTCCCCCCTGTTGTGGTGTTTAATGGGGTATTATTAGTTTGGGCTTGCGTAGACTAGCCCCACTGGGGGCCGGTGTGGTAGGTGGGTGGATTGTCGGGGTTTTGTTGTTGTCTTCTATTTCTGTGGCTTTTACTGTGTTACCTCCTCTTACTTTCTGTTATGCTTAGGCTTAGTCCAAACCTTTTGCACCTTAGCTCCTCTGCCAGCGAGCCCGCCGCAGTCCCTGCATTGCCAGGTCCCGAGATGAACAAACTTATCTGTCTTACTTGTAATGTTAGGGGCCTAAATAACGCACGCAAAGTCCGACGGATCATTGCATACCGGCAGCGACCCTAATGTGGATATCTGTATGCTTCAGGAACTGCACCTTACTGAGGTCACCAGAATGTGACTGTGAGACGAATGGTTTGGCCAATGCCACACAGTGCTTTGCTCTAATATGCCTGAGGGTGGCGATGGTCACACACAGAGGGCTTCCCCGGTGTACACAAACTGGGTTAGGTGATCCTCTGGGTCGCTACGTACTTCTGGCTGGTGTACCTTACGAACATCCCATTCGTATTTTATCAGTTTATGAACCCAACACAGAATGACCTAACTTCTATGCTGAAGTCCGGCGTTCAGCTGGGATACTGGGCCCAGGTACCCTTCTGTGGGGATTTCAATATTGTAATTGATGCGGATAATGACTGCAATAGTACTACTAGAGTTCCACACCCAAATGCTTCAACACTACTGCACTCGATCATGTTAGACAATCACCTAGTAGATCTCTGGAGCGCCCAACACAGATCAGATAGAGATTTCTGTATGTTGAAGGTCTGACCAACTGGAGCATCGTACTTCAGATCTTTGGACAAGTTTATTTGATATCCTCCATTTCAGTATGTTGAAGCACTGACCAACTGGAGCGTCGTACTTCAGATCTAGACGACGAGTAACATACCACTGGTGAAAAAATGCTGCAGATGGAAGAAGTCCTGGAGGGCATTCATAGCAAAAATGAAGAATTAGAGGTGCGATTGAGGAGGAATAATCTGCACATCTTGGGGCATCTCTGAATGCATCATCATGCTTGCATGGAGTTTGAGAACACTATTCGGTTAGCAATGTCCGCTCTTCTGGTGGTTGAAAGAGCACACTGATCACTCAGCTCGCGCCCTCCTCCGGGAACACCGGCTTCCGATTATAGCTAAAATGTTTAGCTACACGGGCCGCAACGCATTACTTCGTCTTGCTTTGGAGCAGAAACCACTCATATACCAGAACAACACTATTACTACCTACCCAGACTACACCCAGGCTGTCTAGGCTCCACAACACATTTTTGTTTCCGGTAAAACACTCCCTGCTTAAAGCTGATGCCTCTTACTCCTTGATATACCCTGCTAAGCTGAAGATCCGACACCAGGGCAAGTTCCTCCACTTTACTAACCTCAAGCTGGCAGCCAAATTTACAAACACAATTCAACAGTCTGGAAGCGAAGACTTGCCTGGAGGTCGTGATGCCGCGACTGCCCAGCTGAGTGACAATGAGTGATATCAACGACATTTTTCTTTCCCTTGCCTTCTGTTCACATCAACTGTATGAATAGGCAGTACTTGGTCAGGGCTCTGACCCTCCAACCTGGTTTCCTTCGGCCACTCGACCTTTTCCTCCAGGTCAAGAATTGTTGGACCTACAGATTGCCCCCAAGGGATGATTTCATGATCTTGTTTTTGCTCCCCCCTGTTGGGGTGTTTAATGGGGTATTATTAGTTTGGGTTTGCGTAGACTAGCCCCACTGGGGGCCGGTGTGGTAGGTGGGTGGATTGTCGGGGTTTTGTTGTTGTCTTCTATTTCTGTGGATTTTACTGTGTTACCTCCTCTTACTTTCTGTTATGCTTAGGCTTAGTCCAAACCTTTTGCACCTTAGCTCCTCTGCCAGCGAGCCCGCCGCAGTCCCGGCATTGCCAGGTCCCGAAATGAACAAACTTATCTGTCTTACTTGTAATGTTAGGGGCCTAAATAACGCACACAAAGTCCGACGGATCATTGCATACCGGCAGCGACCCTAATGTGGATATCTGTATGCTTCAGGAACTGCACCTTACTGAGGCCACCAGAATGTGACTGTGAGCCGAATGGTTTGGCCAATGCCACACAGTGCTTTGCTCCAATATGCCTGAGGGTGGCGATGGTCACCCACAGAGGGCTTCCCCGGTGTACACAAACTGGGTTATGTGATCCTCTGGGTCGCTACGTACTTCTGGCTGGTGTACCTTACGAACATCCCATTCGTCTTTTTATCAGTTTATGAACCCAACACAGAATGACCTAATTCTATGCTGAAGTCTGGCGTTAAGCTGGGCTACTGGGCCCAGGTACCCTTCTGTGGGGATTTCAATATTGTAATTGATGCGGATAATGACTGCAATAGTACTACTAGAATTCCACACCCAAATGCTTCAACACTACTGCACTCGATCATGTTAGACAATCACCTAGTAGGTCTCTGGAGCGCCCAACACAGATCAGATAGAGATGGCACCTGTATAACGACTACACACAACACTTGGTTGCGTATTGTTTTGTGTTTGGCTACCTGAGATGTTGACTCCTGGACCCATCAAGTAAACCACTGCCCACGCACACTCTCCAACCACACCCCTGTTCTACTGAAACTGCGCATCCATATTTACTTGACACCTTCCCAGTGGCACACTCAGGTACCAGATCTTCTGAGAAGAGGTGAGGGACAAAATAGTTGATTATTTTGAACGCAATGCAGCTTCTGTCAAGTCCTGCTGTACTCCCAGGGAGGCATTTAAAGTTGTCATTAGAGGGGTTTGCATTGCAAAGTATTTTAGGATTCTGCAGACTTTACAAAGATAATTGTCCCCTTTAGAAACAGAGCTGCGTGACCTTGAATAGCACTGTTTTGCTGAGGGGGATCAGGCTACTCTCACACAGATTAGGTCCCAACTCGACCAGTTTGAAGGAGAAACACAGCAAGAGGTCTGCTATTTTGGCCACTTAGACCGAGCCAGATAATATGGTGAGGGCGGAAGAGTGGGGAAAACGCTAGATAATCTCTTGTGTAAGACCTGGGCCAGTGATTATGTGGTGGAACTTGAGAATCACCAAGTAGCCCTGCAAGGTGGTATAGAGGCAGTTAAGCACACCATCACCTTCTGTTTTACCTTGCTCTATTCATCCACACATACTCCACCAAGAGAGACTTTTACGGATTATTTCAACACAACTCAATTGTTTTGGCTAGAAGATGGCCAATGACATTTCCTAGATGCACCATTTACGGCTGAAGAGGTCGTTCAAATCAAGGGGCTGCCCAGGGACAAAGCACAAGGACTCAGCCTTAAGGCTGCCTTTTATAAAGAATATGCAGTTCTTGTAGCCCCCAACCTGCTTGAAACATATGCAGAGCACTAATTGTGACTATCCCTAACCATGGGATGGACCCGGCAATTTTTTCTCCCATCGCCCGCTCTTCATGATAAAAATTGATAACAAAATCTTGGCTAAACTGATCGCTTTTCATCTTTTGCTTCTCCTGCCAATCATTACGTGCCAGGACCAGTCCGGGTATGTCCCTGGTAGATTCACTCCCTTTAACTTAGCACCTATTTTGCTGTTACCCAGACGATTGACCCATCATGCAGGGCCACTGCAGCATCTTTAGACGCCACCAAGGCGTTTAATATGCTGGAGTGGCCTTATTTTTTTGCACTCCTGGCTTGTATGGGAATTAGCGCTAAGGATGTTTGGCTGATAGGGCTCCTTTACGAGAGACCAACTGCACGTTTGAACATCAATGGGACCATTTCAGTACAATTCTTAGTGACAAAGGGCACCCACCAGGGTTGCATTATCTCACCTATGCTATTTGCTATTCCCATGAAACCACTAGCTGTGTGGTTAGGACAGCACCATGCAGACAGAGGCCTGGCTTTCACACCTAGAGTGATGCTTGTTTCAATATATGCAAACAACGCCACGCTCCACATCAGGGGTCTCCAAACCGGTCCTGGAGGGCCGGATCCATGCCAGAATTTTAAAATAACTACATGTATATCAATGGGGATATCCAAAAACTTGGCATGGATACGGCCCTCCAGGACCGGTTTGGAGACCCCTGCTCTACATGAAGGATCCGCAGAACAACCTTTTTGTCTTAATTAAGGAATTTGTTCATTTTGGTGTCATATTGTGAGTCACAATTAATTTACCTCTCATTTTGAGTCCGAATTTTTGCTCTGCTGGGCTGCGGAACCGGGGCACGGCTGGCTATTGCCAAGATGGTGGCGCTCCCTAAATTCCTCTATTTGTTTGTAAACCTATCTTTACCCACGTCACAATGTTTTTGCAGATGCCTGCAACAATGCTTGACCACACTAGTTTGGGCAGGTAATCAGCCCAGGGTATCACGAATTGCTCACCGTTCCCTTCGAGCAGGGTGAACTCGTGATCTGGATCTCCACTAAAGTTGTGCTCAAGTGCAATTTGCACATCTCAGGGTACACCCCATACAACACTAACCACACACAGCCCTGGAACATGATCATGTGATCCATGACCCCTATCCATGGCTCTGTATTTACCTCCTCGTCAGCCGCTGTCACGCATAGGTACGATATGGACATGGAATGAATCAGATGCAGCGCTCCTGGGGCTCACCTTTTTGCCCCATCAATAATCATTCTTAACAAACAAACACTACCACTCACTAGAGATGTGGGCACATGGCAGCTGACTAGTATGGGGGTACTGTACCCAGGCGGTACCTTTATCGAACCAGAGCGGGCTTTGCAGGAACCTTTGAACACTTTTTTGTATAATCTCACCTATTTTTAACTGCATGCTGCAGGCCATTCACAACACAATTCCTTTCCGAAAGCCCCCAAATTTTTCAAGCACTACAAGTGCTGGTAATTGCCCCCTCCCCACGTCGTCTAATCATAAAATGATATTTCACAATGCAGGGAACTACACCTGTGGTGGTTTCCCAGTCTAGTGAAACATGGGAGTCCGACTTGGGTAGCCCCATTTCGGCAGAATGCTTTACAGTTACGTACACCCTTGTACCCTCTCCCCAATTACAGGTTGCGCCTAATTCATGTTAAGTTCGTGCATTGATTGTACTATACCCCGAGAGGCTGCATAGACTTAGTCTCCATACAGATGCGTGCTCTCTGAGCTGAATGGCACCCAGAGCAGACTTTTCTACACTTAGCATGGGCCTGTCCTGCGATACAAACTTTTGGTCTGAAGTGTTTGATGTTATTGGAGCAATTGTTGTACATAGGTTTATGTGAGCTCCAATGATTGCGCCACTGGGTTTTGTTAAAGATATTCCAGACGCTAGGCGCCAACTGATGACCATTTTATTACTCCTAGCCAAACGAAGAGTCACAATGTGCTGGGGAAGACGTAGGGTACCATGTAAAATTGACTGGTTACATGATGTTGTATATTGCCAAGAACAATTGGAAAACTACTGGGACATGATGCCAGCTGGTTCCCGCCCTCAGGAGATCTGGTCCCCTTTAGTAATGTACCTGGGTGCGGCTACTGTAAACTCCCCAAGATCTACCTATATCTTCTGGGATACTGGTTGATACTGAGGACGCTTCTATTGGTTGTGACGTATTGGAACTTTGTCTTCAACAGTACGTGTAGGAAGCTGGCTCTGTATATACTATAACAAAGTAAGGTATAGTGTGCACAGAGTCCAGTGGATCACCAGGGGTACAGCAGAGGCTAAAGTAGATAATACCATCCACTTTTGTGGTTGTGCGGTTGTACAGTCAGGCTTATCAGGAGGGTAGTGTTAAGCATTTGTAGTACACACTCAGGCAAGAAATTATGTCACACACTAAAGGACTGAATCCAGACCAAATGGTTAAATAAAAAGTTGTTATTTCGTTGTTTTATTTCTAGAACCAAGGTTTACTTAGTAGCAGGTAAGTGATACTTTCCATACAGTGTTACTTTTCAAAAGAAAGTGAACACTGAATTTATAGCAACATTCAGATTACTTTTGCAGTTGAGAAAATGCTTTGTAAGCTGTTCAAAAACACTTGAAGCTACCTCTAGATAACTTTTAGATTACTTTGCAATTACTTTTAAAATGTGGCATGAAACAAACTCATAACACAGTCTAAGCAACACAGGACATTAGGAAACAGGTTGACTGTTTTCAAGGCACTAAGTTACTTTGATTTGCAGTACAAGACAGCTCATCACTTAGTGCATCACTTAGTGCATTTTTCATAGAAAAACCCACCATACAATCCTATGGAGGAAAATGAAGTTAGCACTTGCAGTTAAGTAAAACGGTTAACATTTAATATATTTTGGGTGCTGAACCAGGGTTCAGCAAGGTTCGGTTCTGCACTAGGCCTTCACAGCCAGCGGCACTAGGGGGACCGGTTACAAAGTGCAAAATTAGGTACAGGGGCCATTGCTAGCCAATGGGGCTAGGGGCACCGCATATTGAGGCTGCTCATTGGCAGGCAAATTGGGCTAGGAAGCAGATCTCTTGACGTTTAGGTGAGGACAAAGGGGGACCCAAGGCAGCATTAGAACTGCACTACTAGGGGCATGGGGCAGCCGGATGCTTACACTGCATTGGGTGCCCAATGCTTTACAATGGAGATCCTAAAAATCTGTCTCAGCCTGCAGGCATCTGTCAGGAAGCCAGACAAGGGTAACCAACAGCCAGGTAAGTAACTTCGGATGGCGGGGGATGTCAGGAGACCTTTGGAACTAGTTGGTAGGTCCCAGGGCCAGAAGCCACAGGGGTGTGTTTAGATGTCAGATTTACCAAGCAAGTCGTAGTGGAGGGGGTCTTGGTGTTGAGGCTGCAGGCGTCGACACAGGCTTAGAGGCGACACCCCTCACTGGATTTGGACTCAGAACAGCTGGTGAACCTCTTCTGGACTGGTGGACCTCCAGGACTCGGGTCGTGGGAGTCGGGTGCAGAGGTAGGTCCCGAAGGTGAGACTTTCACGGTTCCAAATGGCTTGGAAGAGTTTGTCTTGGTTTCTTTAGTGGACAGAACCGCTGTTCCTCGGAGTCTTTGTAGAAGTGGGTCAGTCCTCTCAGGGTTTGTGAGAGTCCCTGCATTGCGCTCTCTATCTAGACTTGCTGGCATCATACTCTATGATAATATCCAGGTTGGAACCGGAAATGGCCCTGTCATTCCACGCCTCCATATGTGCCAGACACCACCTCATTTCGTCCTTGACGTCCTCCATCAAAGAAATCAGCTCAAAATACTGAAGGACCCTGCGAAGGTGGAAGGCCTTGAGCCACTGAAGGGCCCTGTAATGCAACAGGCATAAGAAGATTGCCTGTATGGAGAATGACACGAGATATACCACTTGGGCAATCTGATGCAACAAAGTCATTGGCCTGGACAGAGCCTTTGTCAGTTCTCTCCAAATCTTTACTATCTATTTAAAGGAGGGAAGACTTAGAGTCCTTTCCAATGAGTTGATGATGAATCCGTGGAAGGTTGTCTCTTTGGACAGATTCAAGATTTACTTCTCCCTGTTGATGGCAAAACCCAAGCCTTCCAGCAGGTGAATTGTCATTTGTAAATGTTCCCTCAGTCTGTTGGGGCATTGATCCATCAGCAGGAGGTTGTCCAGGTAGATAATTTGAAGAAAGCCTTGAGCTTGGAGGTACTCCATCGCCGACTTTAGCATCTTGGTGAAGCACCAGGGCGCCAAGAAGAGACCAAAAGGCAGGGTCTTTAACTTGTACCCTTGTCCTCTTCATTGGAACTACAGGTTCCTGTGGTGGGGCGCAAAAATGGGAACCATCAGGTATGTGTCTTTGAGATCCATACGCACCATCCAATCGTCCAGCTGCAACAGATCTTGCAAGAGATGGATACCTTGAATCTTGAAATGACCAGCCTCCCATTAAACTCCTTGAGGTTTATCATGGGTCGTTGAACACCATCCCGCTTTTCCACCAAAAAGATGTTGCTGAGGAAACCCGTGGATGGTGATGTGACGAGGCAACTGAGGATTTCTGCAGTAATTACTCAATTTCTTTTCCTTTTAATATATGTTTATTGTATTTATACTTAACAGCGTAATACATGAATAACAATCTATCAAAACAAGCCCCTTGACCCCTGCGATTACCCCAACCGGGGTACACCAACATTGTAGATTAATGTTATCCTCTTTATTCCCTTTTTCCCGTGATCTCATCTCCCTTCTCCTGTGTCCCTGGCTCTCACAAATGCCAAGACTGCTTGATTGTACGACCTCCCCCACCCTCACACCCTGTAGTAGATGTACCGTAGCCACCTCGTCCAAGCTCTCAATCAGCCTCCGCCACCCAGCCACCCCAGATTTTGGCAAAATTCTTCTGGCAGCCCCATCCCTTGTAAGCTTCCTGCTCCATACGTTTACAATGCTCCATTCCTAACTCCCAGTCTTGGTGCCTGGGGGTACCTCGGAACCCCACCTCTGAACAATGTCTCATTTCGCCACAAAGCACCCCAAGTTTACTAGAATTTTCTGATATTGGGATAGATCTGAAGGTTCCCATATACCCAAGAGTGCCAGCCGAGGATGTAACTCCATAGGCAGCCCCATTGTCTCCTCCAGAGATAATTCCGCCACTTCTTGCTCTGTAGAGGTAGCTTGTTTCCCTGAAGAAAAAAAAACAACGGAAACGATGTGAATGAGGTTAGTACCTCCCAGTTGTGTAGAGAGAACGCCAGACAATCTCCCACCCTTTTTCGGGCGAACACTCACCTGACTGGGACCTGTGGAATTGTCCTCTGGAAGAGCCTCTTACGTTGCAACCTCCATGGCCTCTCCTGGAGGGGTAGAATTCCCCAGAGTGGGACTGGTCCTTCCACTGCTAGTTTCAGTAGCCTTGACCTTGAGGAAGGCCTCGGGTGTACAAGCGTCCCGCCAGGCAAACCCCTACCACTGCGGGCCCGACAGTAATTTGGGGATGAAAGTTTTTCTTCATGGAAGCCTTCCTTCTCGTCGAATGAATGTGGAAACTAATTTCCCTAGCTCTTTTATAAAGGGCTCCACAAAGGTCCCCCTTTGGGCCACTGCACCCTCTTCCATGGACTGTCAAATCCCCCAACTTGAATTCCACTTTAATCAACAGAGAGTGGCACCTCTCAGTAGACAGCACACAGTTGGCATTGCCAAGAAATATCACTGGGCGTTGTGCCGACCCGGAAAGGAGCTCCTGGAAGACAGGGTTGCCAAAGGATTTGGCCTCTTCTGCCAAATCTTAGATTTGTATCAGGGTACCAATGATTTTCAGGAGTTTGTCCATGGCTGGTCTATACCCTACTTCCGGTCACATATATTTTACCAGAAACGTGGCCATTCTAGTGTCTATGTCCAGCGTGAGGGCCACAATGGCACAGGCACCCAGCTCTGAAACGTGCCCTCACCTCTTCCTCGAAAGGCTTCCTGAGGCGCTTTGCCACATACCTGGCCACCTTGTTTGAGGGGGACCTGTCCGCAGAGTGGGGATGGACCAGATCATCAGGATACAACATATCTGAGGGATCCTCCTATCCCATGGCCTCGTGTGAAGGCATGCAGGGGGGAGCGACAGGGGATGGACACCAGGGCCAAGAGGGGCCCACCTCATCATTCTAATCCTTGTGGGAATCGTTGTCGTCCCCATCTGGTATGGAGGTGACAATGGCCAACTCATCAGGAGGGGAGCCAAGGCCAGTTTATTTTTGGACACGCTTAAATTTGCAGATGTTTAGACATCTGCAAAAATGACCACGAGTGGGCCAAACCCTGGGGCCTACACACTCTATGCACTATATAAGGGTTAACACACCACGTTGGACTTATTGCAAGCATTCCTCCCATCACCTTTTGAGATTTTGTTCAGAACGCAACTGCAACAAAAAAAGAATGTAACTCAGTTTACAGGGAAATTATCCTCTCCCACATATTATACATAAATAAAAAAATACAACTATTCAAAAGAGCAGGAAGATACACATTCACTGTTGGGCTTCATGCCTCCTTAAACTTGCATGATACCAAAATCACTTGCTGCCGCACATTTCATTTTTTGTGGCACTGTTAATAACAGCTGGCAATATTATTTGAGTTTCAATATACTAAAAGCGAAAGGGGGAAAATCGCAATGACCATGCAAGTATTTGAAAATATAATGTGAATTTTACCCAGAGATTTCAGTAAGAGCTTAGCTGACTGAGCTACCTTGGAGACGTTAGGATACTGTTCTTAGGTTTGCAGTAATACCATTAGTATTTTATCCACTAGACAATGTTTAGTATTTTGTCAGTGGCATTATATACATACCAGTTTATGAAGTATGTGTTAAATCAATTATGTGTTAATATATTCGTTTTCAAGTTCCTTAAACTGTGTCTTTTCGGCTTATTGACTCATCCTTGAGGACAGAGTTATGTGCTATGCTTCTGCTGTGTGATATGTTCCTAAGCCGCACAAAATATGTCGTACACAGGATCCATTTCTAGCCTTTTAATATTCTTTTATATCTAGGGTTGTGTGACTAAACAACAAGTGATGAGTGCTGTACGTCAGATGCAGAAAGTGTTGTCCACTCAAGAGGCCTCCTATCTTCAGGGTGTGCGAAACATGAAGAAACAGTTGACCATGCTGCAAAGTGAACTCCAGAAGCAGGCCTCCAAGAGTAACGGTAACTTTGTTTTTGATTCGCCACAAATAGGAAGTGATATATGATCCCTTCCTTACTCAATATATGATCACCTTCTCAGTCCAGCACAAAACCATGCACACACAAACTGATGATTCCACTCATAGCCTACGTTTTGGGCATTCAATGGACAACCTAATGTATTTTACCACAGACCAGCACATAACCATCCACTAGACTACCCAACATGTTCTCCTAGAACCCAAAACACAGTCATCCCACTTAAAAAACAATTCCACCTTCTGCAGGCTAGCACTCCACAATCCTGTACAGTCTCTGAGATGTTCTCCTACAATGCCAAACAGTCATCCACCAGAGAACTTGGGCCTTCTCCTACCACGCTGACAGCTATGTTATGTTATATCCACTTAGAATAGGGCAACAAATCACACCCAAAAGGTGTATCTCGGTGCTTTGCCTACACATAACTCATCTAACAACTAAAACAGCTAGGTTTTTGACAGTCACCCACCAGAGCATCCAAGGCCTTCCCTTCAAAACCTAGCATATGATCTTCCTTCCAAAAACCCAAGATCATCTTGTATTCACAATATAGGATTTCAATATTCAGCAAAGAACCCTACGCCTTTTCATTGGGTCCTCCACACAATCTAGCAATTATTAACTATCCTGAGGATTTTCATACAACTAAGAAGTTCATGACACACTTCACAACACTTGCACACTGGTCATTCATGAACATACCACGTACATCCAACAACGCCCTGTTAGGACATAACTGCTATTACATGGATCACATTATAATGTTTCCTCAATATATGCAATATAGAAACATTGAACAGAACACACTAAACAAAAATCCTCTACTACATTCAACATCCAACAAAGCAAAGGTTTAGGACGTCTTCAGCAGTCATTTTCCTCCCAGCAGAACTTTCTATCATGATACACCGCAGACAAACATTCAATAGAAAAAAACATTGGCATTAAACAGAACTACTAACATATACACATCACAATCTCTATATGCAACAAAGGGGGAGGTCATTCCAGGTAATCTTTTTAGGTGGTGCATACTTCAAACGCTGAAGATTAATTTAAGTGGCAAAATACTCGAGTACATGTTCCAACAAGTTATTAGCCCCCATTAACCCTGTCAACTACAGACCCATCTCCCAACTCCTGTATCTCTCTAAAGTGCTGGAGAAGCTGATTAACAGACAGCTGTCGAAACACCTAGAGGTTAACAACCTGTTGGACCCCTCCCAAACAGGGTTTAGGGCCACCAATAGCACAGAGGCTACACTGTTGGCCGTCACGGACAATATCAGAAATTCTTTGGACCAGGGCAAAGCTGTGGCCCTGATGCTGTTGGACTTGTCGGCAGCATTCAACACGGTCTCTCACCACCTCCTACTACAAAACCTACAAGAAAAAGGGATAAACGGAAAAGCCCTTGAATGGCTCAGTTTTTTTCTGCATAACAGAACACAACCAGTACAGCTAGGAGCCTTCTCATCCAAACCTAAACAACTGAAATGCGGTTTCCGGGAGGGAGCATCCCTCAGCCCCACGCTGTTCAATACCTGCGTATCACCTTTGGCACAAATTGGAACACAACGGGGTTTTGGTGTATGCTCCTACACAGATGACACGCAACTCACAATCACGCTAGGGAAGGGGCATCAAGATAGTAAAATGAAACTCAACAGCTGCCTTACCGAAATGGCTAATTGGATGGCAGATTACTGCCTAAAACTAAATGCAGACAAAACCAAGATCCTGCTCCTCGGAGAAGCCAAACACATCTGGGACACTTCCTGGTGGCCCTCCACTTTGGGAGATGCCCCTGCACCCAAGCACTCTGCCAAAAACCTGGGCGTCACGATTGGCGACACACTAGGCCCACATACACACTCTATGTGGGAAAAGCTTTGCCACCCTAAAACTTCTAAGAAGGCTCTTCCCATGGATCCCCCTGGAAAGCAGGAAATCAGTCACACAGGCCCTGCTGGTCAGTAGGTTGGACTATGGCAATGCCCTCTTCGTGGGCATGCCAGACTACCTATTTAAACGACTGCAGGTGGTGCAGAACGCTGCAGCTAAGCTAGTATGCAACAAAGGCAAATACAGCTCAGCCAAAGAGTGCCTAAAACAACTTCACTGACTGCCCATGCGTCAAAGATCCTGCTTCAAGCTCCTCGGTCACGCTCACAGGACACTCCATGACACGGGCCCCATAATCCTTCAGATCAGAATACGTCTGCCAGACGACTAAGATCGCAACATCTTGCACTTGCCGAAACAAAAAAATAAACAAGCCTAGAACAGGAGTCCGTATTTTCTCCTATTTGGCTGCACGACTCTGGAACGAACTCCCATTCGAACTCAGGCTGACCAAAGACTACAACATCTTCAGAAAAAAACTCAAAACACACCTTTTCACCAACCCCACGGACCCCACCTACTACCATAATCCCTAGCGCCCTGACATCCCCTGGGATAAATGTTGAGCTCTATAAATAAATAAATAAATAAATAAATAAATTGCAGATCACGGACCTGGAAATCACAAGTTTCAAATACAAAGACAAAGATTGTGATACGCTCAGACAAAGGAGCAGAGAACTTTTTACAGGTGTGTACAGTGAGTAAGGTCTAACTGAAGGCAGTGTAACCATTTAAATGAACGGGTACTTTATTGAAAATTGATCAGTAGTTTACTATAAATGAAGAGTGAAAAAGAAGTGAAATGTACGTATACCCCAATACTTCAGAGCGTTTCTGAAAGCCCACCAGTTGAAAGTTCTGTACTACTTTGTCTGAGCACCAGCACAGCTTTTGTTTATGCTTTTTAAACATACAACAGAATATATAAAGTAGAACATCTCACAAACATACATCATAAAAACCTGGAACAAACTAAAATACCCCACCGAAATCTAACACAGCCCAAACATGCCCCATACCAAGCAACAACACACTATATTTCCTCTGCGTGGCATTAATCATACGTACATGGGTACAAAAAGGTAAAGTAGTTGGTAACTCAAATACCAAATCAAACAACAACAGCTCAATAGATTAGACATTACCACCAAATAGGCAAACCAGAACACAATACCTGTAACACCGCATAACACGCTGATTCATACTTAAATCTAAAATGGACATTTGGAACTGTTTGGTAAGTTACCTGCGAACTGCCAAAAGCATAACGAGGCCTAAAAAAAGATTACTACACACTTTACAAATGACAATAACATGATATTACATAATCTTTAAGGCCTCTCCACACAGCCCAGCTCACTGAGTACAGAGAGATTTATATTTTTTCAGCCTTTCCAACAGCCAGTACACACTGGTGAAAGGGAAACTGCCAGCCTCTCCACAATCGTACAAAGAAAGTTCCTCCCATGCCAGCACAAAGCAGCCAATCACTGATCTTTTTGTGTTTTCTCACATCTCTAAAAACACATTCTGAGCAGAGACTGAGCCATGTCTTTTGGCAGCCAAACACAATGGTCAAAATCCAGTCCCTAGGGAATCTCGTCAGACACCAACACATGCCAGCCAAAAAGAGATCTGTGGATCTTGCCTTCTTCCAATCTGATCAGGTCCCCTATCACTGTCTAACACAAAACAGTCATACATAGATGTCTTTTTTCTTTTTTTATTCTTTTTATTCAGTTTTTTAGTATTTTAAGAATGATCAGCACATAAACATAA